>NC_135329.1:115433143-115805643 GCF_023851605.1 Tamandua tetradactyla | reverse complement strand
ATTAAGCAAATGCTATTATTGAAATGCTGTACAGAATTACCTCCATTTCCCACTTACTGAAGGTTTCCTAATTGTTCTCATTCATTCACAACCTATAATTATTGGACTCTCTCTGTTTATTTCTACTGCAGAGAGTTGACTCTTTAAGAAAAAAAGCAGTAGTTAGTTAAATGTTGCTCATAGGGAGGAAATTTGATTCTAAACATCAAATATCACGAGGTCAGGGCATATCCATCACATGCCAGAGGGAAGGGTAGCAGTCTTCCACTCTGGAGGAACTGGAGGTCAGCTTCGGAGCCCTGTGTGGTTTGGAAAGCTCCAAAGCAGGGCAGGCTTTGCGAGTAGTTTCTGGATCGATATGTCCAATACAAGGTAAAGAGGTCACTTGTCAGAGTGGAGAGTCTCTGGAGAAGAGGGAAGTACGGACTCAAGGAGGTGTCATAACAGACTGCCTGCATCCGCTCCTGGCCTTCAAACACAGACATTACCCTCCGTCTGACCAAAGGTTTCTTTGCATTCTGATATGAACACAAGAAAAGTGTGGATTAATTTTGGTACACAGTCATCTGTTTCTAGTTAAAACTATGACTTGAAAAATGCAATAATGTACGTGTATAGTTAAATAAGTTTAAATCACTTACATATTGGGATTCACTGGGGTTGTAAACTAACTGATTGAACAATCTTCATTTAGTCATTCATTCAACAAACATTACTTGTGCATCCCGAGGCCAAGCCCTGGAGAGAAAAAGGTGGTAATGGCACTGTCCTTGCCTTTAAGGAATTTTGAGAATAAACTATACAGCTATGTAAATAATTGTGGATTGGCAACAAACCATAAACATTGTTTTCTGTGAGCTTAAAGAGAAAGCATTTCTAAGATGTCTACAAATGTTCGTGCATGGAGTGTCCTTAAGGAACTTTTAGTGCAACATGTGAGTCCGGTTGTGGGGGCCTAATGAGTAAGAGAAATGAGTATCCTTGTCACACTCCCAAAATAGTGTTAAAGCCCCTCTTTCTTATGTTTTAAACAAGTTTGTATGAATGCTCCTTACCAACCTATATCTGGATATATCCTGTTATATGCTTGCAGGATATATTTTTGTTTATCTATCTATCTTATCTATCTATATCTGTACCTTTCTATATTATGTACATATGCATGCATGTGTGCATGTAAGTATGTATCTGGTGTCTTCCCTCTGTAAAGAGGACAAGAATTGATTTTTTTTTTTGTAGGCTGTATAGCAGGGTTCACCTTTCATTATTTTTCCATGTGAATTTTCCATTATTGCAGTACCATTTGTTGAATTTTTGTTTTTTGCTTGTTTGTTTGTTTTTTTTTTTTTTTTTGGTTTGTTTTGTTTTGGTGAAGTGCATAGGCTGGAAATTGAACCCAGGTTTCCCACATGGCAGGTGAGAAGTCTGTCACTGAACTACCCTTGCACCCCCAAGAACTGATTTTTAACTAAACATTTGGAATAGATTCAGAATAGTATGTACATATACAACAGTCGATTCAAAAACCAAGTTGCAATAAGTTCTAGACTGGTTTATGAGGAACATCCCTTTGTGAGGACATTCAGAAGGAATAATATTATCATTGGTTATTTTGGTGTTGTTGGGCAGTTAGAATCAACTAAGGACCTTAAAAAGACATATACCAGGCAGGCCACGGTGGCTCAGCAAGAGAGTTCTCATGCTGGACAGCCGGGTTTGATTCCAGGTACCTGTCCACACCAAAAGATAAAAAATAAAAAAGGCATATACCCTGACATTGAAATGTACAATTATTGTCTCTGAAAAGTGAATCCATCAGGACAAATAGTAGAAAAGGGTGAAACGACCATCCCAACACACATAAACTATGTGTTTGTGTGTGTGTGTGTGTGTGTGTGTGCGCGTGTGCTTGCACTTAAAATCTGATATGCATTAATGATGAAGAATTGGAGAATTGTGACTAATAACCAAGAAAGAGTGTATTACATGGGCACATGGTCATACTTCTAATAGAAAGGAGAAAATCCTTGGAAAATACTGGCTCCCTTCGAAACCATGCATGTTTAAAAATGTTAAAATCGTGTACATGCCACAAATTTTAATTATGCCAATGGATGTGGAAATCGTTCAAGATAGCACTGAGGTTTAAATGAAATAACATATATGAGCACGTAAAGCAGAATTTCTGAGAAAATTGTCATCTTCCTTTTCTTCCTTTCATTATATAATAAGTGAAAGAGACCATTTAACCAATAAAATATTTAAAGAACAAATAAATCGTTTTGTGGTAGAGCACATATGTTCACGAATAATAAAGGTAAAGTGAATGTCAGACATCACTAAAATCCTCCTGGAATTTGTGAGGCTGAATCAGAAACATGCGGGGCCTTCTAACGTCTGCTCTGGGAAAGTGACCAGTAAATCCTAAGAGAAAATCACTCTGACTTTCAATTACACCCATCTGCAAGCATGACCCCTGCATTATTTGAAGAATGGGAGTGTACAGGGAAAAAGTAGAAAATGCCTTCTGCTTCTGCAGGAGAAAAGACATATTCTACTCTTGCTACAAAATCGCGTTCAAAGTGTCCACTTTGAACATTAAGGAAACATTACATACCAGATCACCAGACAACACTATCGAGTATTAAAAAGGCAATTATCATTTTTGATGAGAGGAATTAATAAGGAGTCTACCCTTATCATCCGCTCTGATTCATATCCCAAGACTCTCCCCAGACTGGAATAAAAATGGCTTTTTCTCCCAAGATGGAAACAAAAATGAAGTCAGTCTCACGAAGTGATGAATGAGTAAATATTGGACTCTCTTCTCAACTGATCTACCAGTTTCAAAGTAATTATTTAAAATATCGTGATCTAAAAAATAAAATGAAAAACATGTATGTCACTATAGAAAAATGAATCTATCGGAAATAATTAATGAGTGAATGAATGAATCCCAGTAGATGACAATTTGGTGGGCAGGGACTTAAAGAAAGTCACAAAACAACTATTCCTTGAAATAGGTTCTGAGTGAAGAAATGTTTCTAAGCAAATGAAGTTACATAAATTGAAATGACTTCATTTTTATAGAGGTCAAAAAGAGAAAAAGATTGATAGAAATGATGATAGAATTTTTATTCTTAGCCTGAAAATCGACTTTTAACTTTTGCAGATGATCAAAAATAATGATTAAAAATTTAATGCAAAGGTATTCATAGCAGGTTTACTAATAAATCATAATCACTAAATTAAAATATTATGTTAGAAAATAATTCCCTTAAATTAAGACTTGATGAGATCTGGTCATTCACAGTGCATAAGCATACAGTATGAATCCTATAAAACACAATATTTTCATTTTAAAACATATCGGCCTAAGATTATTTTGAAAACTTACTGCTTAACAACCATAACAAGAACTACAGAATATCCTAACACATTGTATATATAAAATGGAAATAAATATGAAAAAATATATTTCAATCATATTCAATTAATTTTAATATAATCAAAAGTGAAATTAGGCTTCAGAAATATTGGCATTTGTTAAGGACAAGCTAAATAATGGTACTATAGTAAAATGTTATCATCCATTTATGTAGTCAAATTTCACATGCATTGCCAGAGTTTCAAAAATTCTTCCTCTGGAGACTTAGTGTGTAGATGTACAGAAGGTTGCTTTTTTTTTAATTCACCATAATATTTTAAGGTTAGTTGCAGATTTCCTGATATATAGCACGATATAAGAAGACTTACAGTGAGACACTTGGTTTCTGAAGGTCTAATTTCTATCACTGTATTAAAGCTAGTTTGTTTATACTGCATAAATTTATGTTTTATACCATGTCCCATTCAGTGAGAACTATTTAAACTATATCGCATTCTGTATACGTGGCCCGATTTTACATTTGTAATCAGCAACTTTTGTATTACATTCAAACTGAAATAAACAGAACTCAAATTCAACACTGATATTAATCATTCGCAGCACAAACTGAATGTTTTGGCTTTATATAGCAATTTTAGATGGTAAGCAAGTAAAACCTGCACTAGTTTCCAATTAAGTTTCAATTGGTAGGTACAGAAAGTATACCTGGATTCAGAGTGTCCAAGTGGGGATCAACACGCAGAATAAAGCAGGGCATGTGGCTCCTGTCTTGGAGGAGACTCATTCTTATGAATAACAGGTAGCATATGCTCACTACAGAAAATGTTTGGCTTTGAGGTTTCCTGGAAATCAAAAGGAATGATGCTGTCAGTATATTCTCAGGGAAATACTAGGACATCTCCTTCGATGACAGTTAAAAATGTAGTTTGAAATTACAAGAAACTATTATTTCCTTCTTATAGGTAATAAGTAGAATCTCATTATTTAACAAATAAAAGATTTGAAATGATACAAAGAATGAAGCGCAATTGTGGCAGCACACATGTTTGCCAAGAATAGAGAGAAGATGAGTGCATTGATATCATTGAAAATCTAGAAAGTTTGTGTACCCGAATCCTAAAAAGACACATCAAATGATCTAATAGCAACATGCAATGTCCCAGAGGATTTGTTGTGTGGTGTACCCCTATCATTTCTCTGTGAAGAGAGGTTACTTGTCATTTACAACCCCAGAGTAGAAGCCACCAATTTGTGCTGTTTTTCTCTCCTGGTTGATGATGCTGAATGACCATATTGTGGTAGTGAGAACCAGTGACATGGGAACAATAAGATAAAATTCTTGAGAATTATGTGTTCATTCAGCCAAATTACCGCACTGATACACAGTGTTTTTAACTTTGCTCTTTTCCCATCAAACAAAGAGAAGCATTTTATTTAACCATGTCCTTGGAGAACAATGACCAGGGACATTCAGGAGACAATTTCTTTTTCCGCAATATAGAGAAATAATGTATCTGTGTTGGTTATCAAGTTATTGGGTCTCAGATTCAGACCCCTACTTTTATATACTAGGGCAGGGGCTTGGATTCTACAAATCCACTTCTTCAAACCGAACCGGTTGCTACTAGGTTTTGTCAATAGTGGTTGCTAAAGAGTGGTTGGAAATCTGAACAAGGGAGAAGGGATAGCTTCTTTATTCATTGTTCTTTATATTGGCCATCTCAGGTTACTTTTAGACTCCAAGATTGTTTTGTGTGTGTTTATTTTTCTACATTTGATGACCCGGACTATTATGTTCCTTCAAAAATGCCAAGACAAGATATCTGATAGCCACTTCTCTGAAATCTGATCTCCATTCCTGCAGAGAACCTCTTTTGGGTTTCTAATGCACCAGAACCAGGCACACTGCACCCTCTCCTAGAGGCCTGAATGCTGACTCCTTAGGGATGATTTGGGGAACCCCTGAGGATGCAATTTCAACCAGAGAACCTCCCCTCCTCAGGTACCCGGGCCCCAGGTCTGTGGGTCCATTGCTCTAAGTTTCTAGGTTCTAATAACTTCACCAGTTTTCCTTTGTTCCCCTGTTCTAGAAGATTAGAAGTTTAAATCTCCATATTACCTCGGTGTTCCTATTTTGCCTTTTTCATTCTCCAAAGCCTATTTAATGAATTACCTGCATTAAATTCTCTCCATTAAAATAACTGATACTGTTCCTGTTTACCGTAGTTGACTTTGACTGATAATATCCACACCCCAATGTAAACAGATCACAATTGGATAATGAAAAAAAATGATTTGGGATACATCTATTTGTTGATGCAAGAGTAAGTAATTATAAAGATAAAAAGTGAAGTGAAAATGGGAACTCTGGATGATAAATAAGTACCAAAATTAGATTTTGACTTCAAGGCTTCTGTCAAACCCTAGAGGTGTGTCCTTCCACACTGATGGTTACTCTGGAATAGATAACACAAGCAGGATAGAAAGCTTAAAGATAATCCCAGGAAGGGAGTCTGATAGAACGTACCTAAATAAATCTGAGACTCCAAAGCATGATACTTAGAGATTAAGAATGAAAGAGAAATAATCCAGCCTTGAAGAAAGGGGGAACAAGAAAAGTTTTCTGTCTTGTACTTGGCAATAGGTTTCGGGGAAACAATGCTCCCTTAGAATTGATAATTTCAAGCTGCACCTCACACAGGTTTGCTCTGAATTCCTTCAGAATCTGAAATGTCTCAAGTAGATAATTTAATTTAAAATGATCTTTGGATAGCGGTGCCTCCAAGGAAATGACAATGTGAAAACACAGATATTGGATGAAGGAACTCAATTTCAATCCAGATGACAAATAATTCACAAAATACTCCAAGGAAAATATCAGCCAATAATCATTTAAAAAAACCCACAAAAACAAGGCACTGTAAATGAGAGTCAGTAGCAAAACCAGCTAATAGAAAGATGCTTGTAAATATTTCAAATGCTGTGATGATCAGATATGGAAAATAAATTATACATAGAATATGTTTAATGAAATAACAGAGAATCTTGAAAATTTGCACAAGATGAAGGTATAAATAAAAAAAGAAACTGTTATTTTAAAAATGAAAATCGTTATGATTAAATTAAACTCCTCAAGGGATTAATTATATTCAGATAAACAAGAAAAAGTGTGAAAATGATCAGGAATGTAACTAGAGAGAGAAAGAGAAAGACAGAAAAATATAGAAAGTGGTTAAGAAATATGAAGGACACACACACACACACATACATTGAGTATAACTAGAGTTTCCAGATGAAAAATAGATAAAGGAAAAGAAACTATCTGAAAATGTTGTGACTCAGAAGTTAGGAAAAACACAAACCCATATATAAATATATTCAGAAATCCAAATAGAACCTAAGCAAGATAAATGAAATAAATCCACACCTAAATAGTGTTCTTCTAATAAACAGGAAAGATTCTTAAAATACTGCCAATACTAGCAATAAGGTTTTTAAAGACAGCTAGAGAGAAGTGAGGGATCATCTAGAACAGAATGGAAATTAGACTGATACCTGGCTGAACTTTCATGTTGCACTGAGGGAATTAATTAAAAAAAATAAAATAAATCCTGCCAGCTCAAACAATATTTGCAGAAAAGTGAGTTTTTAAAAAGGAGGGTATAATAAAAGTATAAAGCATAACCAACGAAAAAGAATTGGCCACCAAGAGAATCTCACTAAAGTAAATTCTAAACAAACCACAGGCAAAAGAAAAATGTCTCCCAGATGAAAGTTTTAAGCATTAGGAAGGAATGAGGAGGCTATTGGTAAATATATGGGTAAATATGAACAAACTTACCTTAAATCACTAATAACAATATCTGACTTGAGGGTAAAAGAAGGAAAAAGCTGAATTATGAGCAACAGTAACACGTGTCTTTGCAGTGAAATAATCTTAAACTGTTTTCTGATCTTTATATTGTTCAGTTAGAGCTATATATTTTTGTTGATTTTTTATTTTGTTAAATATGCCTATGAAATAAATAATTAGTAAAAGATATACTATACAACTTCCAAAAAAAAAAAAGAAAAAGAAAAAATAGAGTGAGAAAAAAATTAATCCATGTAAAAGAAGCAAAGAAATAGAGGGCAAGAAGGAGCACACAAGAGAAACAGAAAACAAAAAGTAATTTGATGTAATCTCACCCAAACATAACAATAAGAAAAAGTAATATGAATGAGATAAATATCCCAGTTAAAAATGGAAATCTTGACACACCTAAAACATGAGGACACAGAATAATTGAAAGTCAAAGGTTCGATAAAGATAGGTCAGGCAATTACTAACCACAAGAAAAGTATGTATTAATATCAGATAAAATTGACTTATGGCACAAAGCATTGCTAGAGATTAAGAGAGACTCTACCTAATGATAACATTTTCAATTTAAAAGACAGTACAAATTCTAAATTGTATGCATGCATTAATATAACTTTAAAATATATAAAGTAAAAATTGATAGAATGGCAAGATGCAGTTGAATTCTCTACCATCATAATGGGAGATGTAGCATCATCCCTCAATAATTGATTGAACAAATTAATTAAAAATTACTAGAATATATAAGATTTGAGCAGTATAATGAATAACCATCATAAAACTGGCACTCATAAAATAACACACTCAACAATTCATGACACACATTATTTTCATACATATGCAATATTTATAAATATTAAACATATGCTTCCCTTAAAAGTGTAACTAGTTGACATCATACAGACCATATTATTTGATAACAATGATAATGAAGTAAAAATTTAATAAAAAATACTTAAAGAAAACACATGTTAGGAAATGCAAAAACATATTCCTAAGCAAATCTTTATTCTATTAAGAATCATAAAATTAGAAAGTAATTAATTATAAATGAATTTAAACCAACAATTACAAGATTAAACACTTGTGAGATATAACAAAACATATATTAAAGCAAAATTTATCATTTTAAAAGAGCAAAACTTGTAATTCCATTAGATATTATAAAATGAAAAGCAGAATAAGGCAAAATGAGTGAGAAGAAAGGAAGTAATAAGTATAATTTCAGAAGTTCAAGTGGAAAGCAAACAATGCAACTGATCATATAGTGAAAAGTTGGTCCATCTAAAGGAATTAAATAGTCAAATTTTAGTAAATTAATGAAGAAAAGAAATATAAAGGGATAATAAGCAATATTAGGGGTAAAGAGGTATTATGACTATCAAAGCTACAGAGATAAAATAGATAATAAGTTTACACAAGATTTGAAATTTTGATGATTGATAATTTAAAAGAATATAGTTTATCAACATTGAGTCAAGAAATAATATAAAACTGAGTTATTCCCATGTCTATTTAATAAATTTAGTAAGTGGATAAAATAGCTCTCTACAAGCAAACACTGAGGCTTACATGGATTTCATGGTGAGTTCTACCAAATTGTCTGAAAATGGAAAAGAAATATCAACTTGCTTTTATGGGGATGACATAAGTTGACATCAAACAAGATGAGAGCAATATAATTATAAAAGTTACAAGCTAATCTCACTCATGAACATAGAAGTAATAATCTTAAAATATTAGCAATCTAAGTCTAGTTATGCATAAAAAAATACAACATCATCTCCAAATGGGTTTTATCTCAAAAATGCAAGTTAATTTAATAGTTACGAATAGAATGATATCCTCCATAATATCAAGAATTTGAAGGAGATATTTCAGTAGATGGATAAAACTTTTCAAAAATATTGAAGTTACAGTCCTGATAAAATTTTAGCAAACTACAAATACACAGGAAATTACTTAACTTCATAAAGGTTATTTACTAAAAGCTTCTGGTAAGCATTTACTTAATAATGCAATATAGTACCTTCAGTATGAAAGCTCAAACAAAGTGATCCCATTGAGAATCTTGCTTTGGTCACTATTTCTGGACATATATGAACACTTGTATTGCAGAACATGCTCTATAGTTTCCTCAGCAGCTCCCTAGAGGGGACAAGGAATACAAATCAGATGTTCTGGAGACTTAATGCCAGGTTAGGCCAATACTGAACAATGATAAAGGAAATAGGAAGAAGTTAGCAGATATCATTTGTTCCATTCCCCAAAAAGAGCATTCCCAAACAGATCATTCTGAGGAAAAATGGAGACATTCAACCTGTCTAGGGACATCTTGCATGGATTTTCTTTTGAAGTTCAGGTCAGTATTGCCCCAATTTGTATTTGCTTTCTTTCTTCCCAGGCACACTTTCCTTTTTTCCTCATTTGTGCTTCCATGGAGTTACATCCCATCCCCATTTAAGCAATAGTATGAATGTTTTTCTGACTTCCAGGGAAGTGCCAAAATCATTCATGAACAATAAAATTAATTAAATGTGGTATTTTATATAATTAAGTATTATTAAACAGTTAAAATAAGTGAACTGCTTCAAGCATAGATGAATGTGGAAACATAATATAAAATGAATTTGTTGTAAAAGTATAAATACAATACCCTTCTATTTAGATAAATTTCTGGAACAGGCAAAGCTTAGCAATGTAATTTTGACAGATACAAACGTAGTTGGAGAACAGTTTTTTATAAAGCAAGGAAAGAGTAAAATAAAATTTCACAAAGTGGCTATCCATTGGGTGATAGAGGCAGGTAGGTGGAAATGTAAATGGAGAAAAGAAATACAAAGTACTTTTAAACTACTGAAGAAGTTTACTCCTTGGGGTAGGTGTTCATTTGTTATTATTGTAAGCTGTACAAATATATTTTTTATACTTAGTCCAGATCCCTTTAGGATTCTTTATTCCCATGCCTTTTTTGTCGAATTCTTATTGCAAGTTCCTGCAACCCACTTTGAGTGGATTTTTCTGTCACGTTGTGTGCTAAACCTACGTAATAGGCAGGCCTGAGACAGCTGCTGATTCCTGCAAAAACATCCCTTTACCAACGACAAATATGAGTTGATGGATAGATGCCTCAGTTTCCACAGCTCTCCAGTGAGGTAATGTTGAGGGGAGCTCTCCATATCTCGCAGATGTCTCCAGAAGAATCCTAGAAACCGCGTCATACACCAACAATCACAAAATTTCTTCTTCTGGCTATGACACTCCAAAGACAGCTCCCACTGAATTAACCTTCCCAAGTTGAACTACTCAAATGCCATTGGGGACCCTTCTCTCACTTTGAAACTAGAGTGCACCTGTACCTCGCTTTAGCCACAAAATGCAGTGGTAGTGATGCTGTACAATTCTAAGTCTACAACTTAACAAGATTCTGCCATTTGTTCCACTTTAGCATTTTGGAAGCCCTGAGATGCCATGGCAAAAACCTGACTATACTGTTGGAGAGATCATGTTGAAAAACACATGGAAAGGGCACTTTAAGAAGAGGCTTGAGATTACATAGAGAGAGAGACAGAGATTGGATAAATAATATAGATTGATAGATGATAGATAGGTAGATCAATAGATAGATTGGTGATAGGTTGATTGATAGACTGAGGATAGATAGATATACAGCTTCCCACATCCAAGCTTAGCACAGGCTTCTAGTTGCCCTGCCAAGAAATCATCCCCTGTCCCGTGAGAGTTCCCAAGTGAGACCAGCTGAAAAACAGAAATTCATAACAGAATTATGAGATATAATAAATGTTGCCATTTACACCACTAATATGATCTGAAGGATCACTAATATGGGGTTTAAACCAACTCCATACTATGCTATGGTTTATACTATGGTTTATAGCATAGTAATAGAAAACTAAAACACCTCTCCTAACATCCTTAATTTTCTCATTCTCATGCTCAAGCTTTCTGTTATCACCTCTCAAACAACTTGAACTCTAATTCTAGTCTCGGAATTTACTTTTATGGGGACCCAAATCCGAACAGTATAAATAACAGCTAAAAGAAAGTAAAGTCAAATCAATGTAAAATAAAATGATTTCACATTATCGAATTTGTCACACACACAAAAACACATGCAGAAAAATTCTCTCTCTCTCTTTCTCTAATGGGAAATAGATCTTGGTAAGTAGAAGTTATTTGCCAATAGATACACAATAAGATAATGGTATCATCATATACCATGGAAAAGGATATATGTTGAAGACATTTCTAACTATTTTTATGTTACCATTCTTCTTACCTTTCCTTGATCAGGAGTGATAGAATCAAAATCAGCCAACTGCATTACTTACTGTTTTATTAATTTGTAAGCCTTCTGTCTTTAAACTGTATAAAAATAAAGTCTTCCCACACTGAAGGATCATGTCTTATAGAAACATGGCCACAAGAACAAACCAAGATTTAAAAGTAGAAACCTTGACTATTTTTTTAGTTATTGATTTTGAAATGTGTGAATAGTCCCTCAATTTTATTCTTCGGAAAAATTTTGAAATAGGAAAAGTTTTCATCTTTATGAATGGGACACATGTTAACTGCCTTAGAAGTAAAAGAATGTAGGAAATCATATCTTGCTCTTCCTTTAAGACTGAGACACAAAAATAACAGGTCATTTTCTTATCTGTTACTTCATAGTAATCTTTAATTTCTCTCATTCTGCACAATCAAGTTTATACTCAATAAATATTCTGCCCACTATCTAGGACTAATAGGGCACAGATGCATATTTATTCAATAGAGGAGTTAACTATTTTAGTTAACTATTGTGTTATCTGTAAATCATTTACTGTAGCTGAATATTTAATGCCGTCATAGCATGTTATTTTAAAATAAAATAAAATAATTACTGTGAATATTTCTGATTTATCAAAAGAGCTATTACATGTAACTCTGAATCTCTATGAAGAATTGAAGTCCATTTTAAAGTATATTTTCCTGTAATCGTGGTTTGAAACTTGGATAGCCAGCCTTTGACATGTATAAATTATAGGAAGGAAAATCAGCATAGTTTTCTTTTCCTGGGAAGTGAAGCAGTTAATATTCAACATGAAATGTCTAATCTTTAAATACATTATAATCTAACTGCTTAGGATAATTTTTGCTTTAATACCTTAAGAGTCTGCAAAGCCTGAAGGATGGGATTATTAAGATGGAATTTTAATGTCAAAATTATCAGAGAAGTGAACATATTGCTAGTGTTCATAAAAAATGTATTCAATTTCTGTATGATTTGTTCAAATAAGAGATGAGAATATATTTGATTATAGCCAGTAAGTAACCCCAAATTTGATCGGCTGGCTGTAGGTCACTGCTTCATAAGTACTGTCAACTTCAGAGATTAAACTATTTAAGAGCTAAATTTACTCTAATATATAAATGTACCTGCAGAGATGGGCATAAAAATGTAGTCATGAAGTAATTAAATTCCTAGAATATTTTGTGGTGAAAATAATAAGAAAAGAGAGCATGAAAATAAATATTAAAAATGAATGCAAGCAATCATCATTTCAGAGGAAAACATTAATGCAAACATGTAGAAAGTTTTCATGTTTTAAAGCTTTGAGATAACTCAAAACTAACATATGCATAACAGATTTCTAAACCTAAAGCCTATTTTATTTAGCAGACTTCTATTAATGTTGAGATTAATCTATGATATAGAATTTACTGTGGCAAGCCAACTAATATGAAAAGCAATAAAAGATAGCATTTAACTGTACTATTTTAGGCAATTGTTTTAAAGCAAATGCATGCTTTGCAGTATTTTTTATAATCCTGCTTGTCAGTTTCTTAAGGAGGATTATCCCTGAAGCAATACAAACTTCCTCTTTTACATTATCAAATACCTACAATGATGTGCTCATACATAATCATTTACAACTATTAATAGCAACTACAATAAGGAATCAATAGTCATTCAAACTTAAAATTATAATTTTTCAAAGCACTGATGGGAAGGGATGTAGGAACTTGTCTTATGTGTTGGCCTTAAGATACAAAAGCTCAGTAGGTACTCTTAGAACAATGCACATTTGTAATTTATGAATGTTCTTTTATATTCTTGTAAGATATAAATATACTGTTAAATTTTCCTTTTTCCCCAGTGCTACATAATTATAACTTGTAATATGTAAATATTTATGAATTCACAGGATGTTCGCTAGGAGAGAAAAAAATGTTATACTTGCAGATTTGTCTAGTATTTGCAGAATTCAGCTCTTATTATTAGGCTTTATATTGTATTGTGAAATGTAAAAATACATTGTGATAAATTTTACTTGTCTAGAAAACATACCATCTGGTGATTCTTTTGGGCTTCAGGAATTATCTCAACATCATTTATTGTTTGAGATAGATATTACAAAATTGGTTGAACATTTTACTCCCCTTACTTATATAAAAGTAAAGGGAGTCCATGATGTACAGTGTTCTAGATGATATAGTTATATCCTTAAATTAGCATCACAAGTTATTAAAGTTGATAGGACCTTAGAGATCATCTAGGGAGTCATAGCATGTTAATTGACTGGCAGCAGCTGAAATGCCAGGTAAAGGATTCTGAGGCTACCTATCAGTCCAGTGAGAAAAGCACTTGGCTGATTCAGAATATGCCATGGGTCCAGGATGGGATGTATCTGCCATTTCACATCCAGTATAAATTCCTGATCTATTCAGAGACAACTTCCACATGATGACCTAAAGCTGGTCAGAAAGGAAGTGTTCTATTTCCAAAGCCAAACTATTTCTTAATACCTGTCCAAATATTTGTTCAAATTCTGATTTCTATAACTTTGTCCATGTAATCCTGATCTATGCTTCATCTTTAACATGCAGACTCATTAGCTATTTGAAGTTTAGCATCCCCTTTTCATTTGTATATTTCTTTTTTCCAAGTCAAAAGTCATTAATTGCTTCAGCTTCTTCTCCAATGTTGTTCATGTCCCTAAAATATTGCTCCCAGAACCAAGTCCTCCAGATGCTATCTCTCATCTGTAAAGTAAAATAATTATTTCCTTTCATGAAAATGCAATACTTCTATTTAATGCAACATAGGAGACTATTGGCTTTTTTGTGTGTGTGGCATTTTCACCTTCTTGGATCATACTGTACTTGTCATTGCCAAAATGATTGGGATCTTTTATCAATTATTTTTTAATGATTTCTTCCAAATACTAGGCATGCACTAAGTTCTGCATCTGGTAATAATGGTAACCACATTTTTGTACTTGTTTATTATCAGCTGAGAACCACACGGAACATATTACTTTGGTTGAATTATTTTAAATCACTATATTCCTAATTTCATCTACAGATAGAGAATCAAAGGCAAAATAAGTTAAATAACCTGCCCAAAGATGTGGCAGCATTTATATTTAACCATTTTACATTTATTTTGTTAGCTTGAAACAATTCATCTTTTTGAGCTTTTATTTAGTTATTATGTCACACTCTCTTAGGAAATAAAGAACACGTATGCTGCAAATAAGATGTAGAAAAATTATTTTAAGTATATTTGAAAAAAAAGTTTCATTAAAAGCTATCAGAAGTCACACAAGAAAGTCTCCTAGAGAATAAGAATGTTTCTGCAGTTGTGCTTTTATGTCTCTACTACAATATTCTTTAGTCCAATATAGAAATGCTTTGTGCTTCCCATCCCTCTTGGAACAGCGCCCCCTTTTCCTTTTTTACAGTGGGAAAATGTTTTTTGGTTATTCAACTGCACTGTGACTCGACTGCTACTGCTTCCTGCTCCCACGCAACCAAAACACTCTCCCTTACTCTCTAACTGAAGGTTTCTTTTTTCATTGCATCCTCTGCTTATTTGTTTTATTATAATACTTGATGCTCACCATCGTACCAAACAGCTTACATCCGATTCTTTTTTAATTTCCAAAAGAACCTTAGATGAAGGCTTCATTTTAATTATCAAATGGCATATGAAGAAAACAACCACCACTGAGGCTTGGAGAGATTAAGCAGCCCCAAACTCAA
Source organism: Tamandua tetradactyla (assembly GCF_023851605.1). Classification (NCBI taxonomy): domain Eukaryota; kingdom Metazoa; phylum Chordata; class Mammalia; order Pilosa; family Myrmecophagidae; genus Tamandua; species Tamandua tetradactyla. The sequence goes on along the minus strand of NC_135329.1, from coordinate 115,790,344 downwards.
CCAAGATCAAATAAGTAGGATATGTTGAAACCTGAATTTGTACTCAGGTTTGACTCCAATGTCCACGCCCTTCACTCATTGACTCTTCTATTTCTGTCGATGTTTACCCTCTGCTCATTCTATAAGGAGTGACGTCTTCTCTCTGTCTTATAGTAAAATTCCAAAGAAGTTTAGTAAGTGATTGCTCAGTCGCTAGTCAACAAGTGTGCCCAAAGAATCTCCGAGACTTCACCAACCGCTTTGCTTAAATGAAAATGCAAGATATTGATGGCATTATTTTATCCACTAGTTCAACAAATACATCAAGGAAGTAGTAACAATAGTTTACACAATTATGTCTTAGTAGCCTATTGTTGAAAATTTCCTGGTACACATACCTGAAAATCCATGAAATAGTTTTATGGAATTTATTTTATACTTATGATTATTGAGTCTAGATTCCACAGATATCACACATACACCCCACCATTTTTTTCTCTTAGCTTATCTCCCATTTTTCATGATTTCCTAAATATTATTCCCTTTCGTTCATGCTTTCACATCTATATTTTTCTGCCTAGAAAGAGAGATCTTTTGGGGACTTTTTGGGAAAGTAGGTTCTTTTTGCAAACCCTCTTCTTCCTTGGTCTTAATAGTTTACCTAAAATATTCTGTCCTTTTCAGTTTGAATGAAGTTGTAAACATTTCTCTATGGGTAAATATCCATCTCATCTCTAAATAATCACTATTAAAGCTGCCCTGTGTATTCATACTTATATGGGAGCAGGACCAGAGTTATTGATTAAAAGAATCCCGCATGTTAAATTTTGATAGGTACTCCCAAATTGCCAAGCAGATTGTATCACTTTATCTTCCCTCTAATAGTGCATTCATATTGTAGTCTCCTGTCTCATCCTCCAAAATAGTTTAAATAATAAATTTTCATATTGTTATCACTTTGGTATACCACATATCCTAGGTAATACACTTATATCTGTATCTATTTTTTGACTCTGTGAACGACTTAAATTTCCATTTAGATTTCTGTGGGGTGGTCATAATTCTTAATTAAATTGAATCTTTATTATTCTTAGAACTACTCTTTGAAGCCATGTTGAGCATTCATTCTTAGTTTGTGCTTGCTTGTGGATTCTTCTTTCCGTATTTTGTGAATGTTCTTCAAAAATCTTAAGATGCACATGATATATTTTGAAAGTTCGAACGTATGTATCCAAGGTATGCTTCATTAATTACAAACCAGCCATCTCTCCAGCGATTATCATTACAGGTACTTTGATTGAATTTAAAAAGAGATGGAGAAGCAGTATTGGTGACGCAGTGGGAGAATTCTCACCTGTCATGCCACAGACCCAGGTTTGATTCCTGGAGTTTGGCCATGACAAAAAAGGAAGACATGGAGGAAAAATGGAATTTGATATATGTAACCCTAAATATTTCTGAATGAGATAATAATAATAGGGTAAATATAAATAGTGTTTTATACTTTATATAGAACTTCTGCCTACAACTCATTTGATCGTAACATTCTTTGATAGCATAGCCGTTATTATTTCTATCCCTAAAAGTAAGAAAATGGGAACTCAAAGAGTTAAAGTGATTTGCCCCCCAAGAAACATTTAGATGGCAGTAGGTATGAGATTTGAACTCCAATTTCCCTTTTAGCTTGCTGTTACTTAAGAAATGCATCATCTATTATTTAATTTCTCTTTCACAGGATGCTGATATGTGAAGAGATTTGAATATTTCCTGAATCCTCCTCCCTCTCACCTTTGCCTTTTGTGCCCCAACAAAAGGTTTCCCCCAAATAAAAACCCAGTAATTAATTCTATTGAATTAAGACCTTTAACATCCAAGAGTCCTCTATTCAAAATCCAAATACCTTGGAGATTTAAAAATCAAGCTGTTAAGTAATTAAACCTTAGTAAGAATTAGCTTATCAGATTGCTTTTCATCAACCACTAAGTGAGAGGCAATGGAGCACAAAGCAGAAGAGATGTGATGGGGTAAGAGCCAAAGAATGATGCAATTCCAAGGGGGAATAGCAGACTATAATGCTGTTGGTAGCATGAAACTCTGAGTACCTGATAGAAATGTCGTATATGCTTAACAGTGCTGTCATTATACCAAGAGCTAATCAATTCGTTCCTAATTTTGTCATATGGTTGGTCTTAGTTTCAGACATAAGCTAACAAACATTCTATATTAGTTGGTAGTTTACCTCTGGATTTTTCTTTTTATCTTATCCTAAAGTTGAAGCAGTATTCCTTCTCACAGCACATAATGGTACAACTACCTTGAATTTCTCTGAAGTGCTCTTCTAGTGGCCTGTCAGACTTCCATCCATCTTGCCCATTCCCCTGAAAAGCCTGAATGTTCTTTCAAGCTTTTCTGATCATCCCAACCACTTCACAGCCCCCGAGGACTTGCTTACCCCTTTCCTTGTAACTCACGGTAATGGACACGGGTTTATATTATAACAATCATTACTTATTTTGGACAAATTTCTTGATTATATATCTGCCTCCTTCTGCCTATTCCTATTCTTTGGTGATGACATGTAAGTTGTATTTACCTTTGCATCCTACCATTGCCACATAGTAGGTGCTTCCTTAATGAATGAATGAATGAATTGGGTAGGTATCTAAACATGGTCATAAGTATGTAACTATTTAACAGCTATCTCCTTCTTCACTGTCTAGTTAAACAGACACATGTTTTATCTATATTCAATTAGTTTTACTATTCAGCATGAATCTTCTGTGGGTTTTTTTTTTTTGTATACTGTATAGCAGGGTCACATTTCTTTATTTTTCCCTGTGAGTATCCCATTACTGCAGCACCATTTGTTGAATTTTTTGTTTTGTTTTGCTTGTTGTGCTTGTTTGTTCTTGGGAAGTGCATGGACCACGAATCGAACCTAGGTCTCCTGCATGACAGGTGAGAATTCTATCACTGAACTACCCTTGAACTCCCTCTTCTGGTTATTTTTTATAGAATTATTTATAGATGCATGAATTCTGAATTTCTATAGATTTTTTAAGCAACACTTTGAGACCAGAAAATAAAAGGAAAGATGGCAACATGGTGAAAATAAAAAAAGAAAACAAAGCATAAAACTGAAACATGAAACTTAAGCAATGGTCTTTCAATTGAAGAAACACGTTAGCTTTTATTTATATTATAAAGCACTCTTGAATTAATATTACAAGTTTGCCAATAAAAAATTCTGAGTGTTTCACATCTAATGTTGTATGTGGACAATATACTTGTCAACTGATTCAATTCAATGAAACTATCAGTCAAAATTATGAAAAATGAAGAGGTCAGACAAGCAGTTTTGCATCCCAAAGGAAAACGAAATCTATCAATTTAATGACTGTTTTTAAAAATTATTTTATTTCATTTTTACATTGTAACTGATTTTTCTGGCACAGTACAGTCACAGCTCGTATTCCATATGTGGTGTCCATAGGTTTGGCCTTCTAAATGAAGGTATTCATATATTTCTGTGAGCCTTTGTTTATCCTAAATTATAAAAGCATCTACCCCACACATGTTAATGCATAATATGACTTTATACACTTGACTCTCTATTTTTCTATTTCAATCTCAAGTTTTATCATCTTGGCAAGTCTGCATTTAACACATGCATTAGAAGACCACTTTTGCTTCTGTGGTTCTTGAAAATTTTACAAGTTTTGACCAAACAGGATGCAGAATTGTTTTTGAGTTTCTGCCATGAAATGTCTAATAACCCTGTCATTCTTCTGAAAATACTGTGTTAATAAATTCTGACAATGTGCAAAACATAGTGAGAAGAGGAATTTTTGCTTCCCACGCAGATTTTTTCCAAGTGGTAGGAGAGAGAGAAAATGAAAGAGAGAGAAAGACCCCACAAACAGGTTAGATAGGTCATTTCTTCACAGAAAAACTACTTCTGAAACTTCTATCCCACAACTCTCTCTGAGGAGGTTCACTTTAAAGGTCTGAAGCAATGAAACAACCACCACTGTCTTGAAAGCACAGACAAACATTAATCCAACAGCTATTCCATAATAAAATCTTCATATTTTTAGATTTCTAATAGTTAGCTCTTTAAGTACAGCCTTTACTTTAGCTCTTTTCCAGTTAATTTCATCTCTTTTAGTACTAAAGATTTTCATTTTCATCTTTGGTACTTTTAATCTTGAGATGGCAGTAGGATAACATGAATTGTAGAATCATGTTTGATTGCATGAGTTAAATGTGTGAGTGTTTATGCACTCACACACACAAGAAATGGTTTTCTTATTCAAATATCAACTGCAATTTAGTTATAACCAAAGAATGAAGAAAGTAATGAGTGCCAACCATCAAGTTGTTAGAGACTTTGATGGCAGGCTGTCTCACTTAAGAGCTATGCAATCTTTATTAGGTCCAGAAAAGTTCACAGGCATACCTTTTCCACATATGCTGCAAAATGCAAAGGAAAGACTAATTCCCTGGGAATACATTAAAAATAAACAAATGCCAATTTTTCTTAAGGCAGCTCTCCAAACTGTCAGCAATGACTGTTACATGCATGTAAGTAGAAAACATTGTTTTTGTATTTCTGTGTACTACAATGTCCCTGGTGGCATTTCTCTCAAAGGTGTGGCGTCAGAAGCACTCCAGGAGCCTAGAATCCCAGCCATTCTAAAAGAAAGCCTTTGGCTGCAAGGTAGTGAAGAGAAGGTTGGTAGATCAAACTGCAAAGCTTTCCTTTTGAAATTAAATTAAATGCAGTAGGTTTGATCAGAGCTGAGTGTGTACCACGCACCACACAACAGCTAACAGTATAGATTCTCCTGGGGTATAAGCAGTGGGATTTTGACCAGCTTCTTCTCGGATTTGCCAGCTCTGAATAATTCCCAAGCAGGTTAATCATACGTATCAAAAATTTCTAGTAGTTTTGTGAAAGAGAAAGAAAATGGAATTTGCTAAATTCTCTTTCCATTTGAGACCTAATGAGTACCTCTACTTACTGCCTGTCTGAAGAGAGGAAGGATTAATGTTTAAAGTCATTATTCCACCTAACTCCATCAATTTCATGTCACCAACACATCAAAAGGTGTAATTTTCAGAAAGCTGTTTTCTGCTTGAGTCTTTACTTGTAGGTTCACAACACAATTGCCTACTTAGGCCTTCCCAGCAAATTGCACCCTCACAATATATGCACTGTTTGGACACAATCCGTTCTTGTTTTCAGTTAATTAATACATCACAAGGAGCTTTCTAAATTACAAAACCCACCAAATCTCACAAACAAACAAGCTTAGGATGCTATCCCTGAGCCATGTTTTCACTGCCTTTTTTCCTCCATATTTTCTTTTTTATGTTTAAAATACATTTTTTACTTCAATGCAATGCACAAGAAAACTTGATATCCAAATAATATTAAGCATAATTCAAGAAGAGTAAACAACAGTAAGAATAAAACACTCACAGTCCAGCACTATTTTTAATCTCTCACATTCTTTACCATATCTCTTAGCACATTTCATTTAGCACATCTCTGTGAGAGAAGATAGTTCTTGTCTTTTATTTTCACTCCCATTGAGCGAACAGTCATAAATGAGGCATCGCCACAAGATGTAATAAACTTCCTTCTAAGTAACAGAGGAGTCAATTCCCTTTTCACTCTACCTATTCATTATTATTTCAATTAATTGAAATAAAATGATAACAAATTCATGAACAATGATTATTTGTGAATTCAAGAAAAAGATCCAATAGTTTTATAAAAAACATGTCAACATAATTTCCTTGAACATAAACATTTTTCCATACTCTAGTACTATATATATTTTGCTTATTGAAGTGGAGCATCCCATAAACACAAGCAGACTTATAATGTAAAGAATATATACACAAAGATACATACATGCACACATACACACATACAAAGAAAGCTTTTCAAAAGTTGAGTCAATTGAAAGTATCACCTATTTGGAATTTAAAACAATTAGTGGTATCCCAATCAAGTGAAGGGCTACTTTAGTGTCTCTTGTTCCTCAATTAAGTCTGATTTTTATATTAAATCATACTATTTTGCTTTGATAACAAAAAATGCTTTGATTATTTAGAGACAACAATCCCAAAAGGCACTAGTAAGTCAACAGAATGAAGACTTTATTCTGAATGTTAAATGTAATGAAAATCATTGGTGCATAGCTAGTCTAGTGGCATGCATGGGTGGTTCGGTGGTAGAATGCTGGAGGCCGTGGGTTCAATTCCAGGACCATGTACCCACTACCACCTTCAAAAAAAGAGTAATGGAATTTTTTTTTTAACTTGAACTGCCCATTAAAAATTAAATTAGCAGTTAAAGGTAGGTAGTTTTAAAACAAATATAAAGGCACTAAACATGTATCCCTTTATTTCAAATTTACCTGTTTTGTAATTGTAATATTTAAAAAAGGAAATGATCTGAAGATTCCTTTCATCCAAAATAGAAGTTATTAATGATTTTCTCATGGTAAAACAATTGTGGTTTTAACTTAGGCTTAACAGTACAATTGTTTGCCATAACAATGAGTATTTGGAATCATGAGTGTGTGTATTTACAGACCATTGTTTATTTTTCTTCCTTTGTCATCCTCTTGGGAAAATTGAGAGTTTTTATTCAAAGTCTACAAAATTAAGAGAATGCACAAACATCTCAAACACTGGAAAGCACACTTTTCAAATACATTTACATTAGCAGCCATGAACATGTAAATGCCTTCAAGGGTGAGCATCCTCAGGGAAGACAGAGGATGGATTCCAGCATACAAGTAGCAATGATGGCATCAAACAGAAAGCTGGGGAAGATTTTGCAATTTGTTCCCTTTCTTCTGCCCCTCAGTATCTGGTGTTTCTGGTCCCATGCTACAATGGAGCAAGTGCCAGTCCAGAATTGCTAAAAGCAGCACGGTCACTTCTGGCCATCCTGAAACCCACATCAGGGAAATGCTATTAGAACTTGTGTAGAGGCTGATCCTGATTACTATCTCCTTCAAAAACTCATGTGCATCACGTGTGAGATAATTGCAACTCACAAGATGAGAACTTGGAAAGGCTGTAGCCGTGGGAAGGTCCTTGAGGAGCCTAATCTCCTAACTTTCAAATCAGAAAATTTAAGCTATCCAATGGAAGGTAAAAAAATACAGAAAAAGAAAACATTAAATAAAAGCAGAAAATATTGTATAGATAAAGACTTCAACACATACTTTTCAGTAAATGAGTAGTCCAACATACAAAATATGTAAATATATATTTTGATATCATGTATAGATATATACGTACCATATATTGCAGAGGTAACAAGTATATACAAATATAAATGTTTTGTCACTTCACATATAGTGTAAGAATATGAAAACAAATACTTCTATTCCTCTCTCCCATTATTTATGCTACTGTTAAAATGTATTTTAATTGCAAATATCATATAAACCCAATGGTGTATTGTTACTACTTTTTGTTCCAACAGTAGATTATCTTCTGAAGCAATTAAAATTAAGAAAATAGTGTCTTCCATATTTTCACCATTTATGCCATTCTTCATTTCTTTGTATAGACCAAAATTTTAATCCAATATCCTACGGTTTCTGTATGAAGAACATCCTTTAGCATGCCTGGTCGTGCAGTCCACTGGAAATATGCTCATACAGCTTTATTTGTTGGGAAAAAAAATGTTAAATTTGGCTGCTAAATATCTTTAGAAAGATATTTTTGCTGGGTATAGAATTTTGTTGAAAGTTTTCTTTCTTTCAGTATTTTGAGGATATTATTCTATTGTTTCCTGGCTTGTAATATTTTTACTTTTTTTTTTCCTTGCATGGCTGGGCACCAGGAATCAAACCCAGGTCTCCAGCATGGCAGGCAAGAATTCTGCCACTGAGCCACCGTCACACTGCCCTCTGGTTTGTAATATTTTGAAAAGAAGTTTCTTTAATTCTTACTATTTGTTTCTCTGAATTTAATGTTTGGCATCCTCCTAACTCCTCTCCCAGTCTGCCTTTCATATATATACATCCCAGTCAGGGTTCTCTGAGACTCTTGGATGAATGATTTTTTATAATTTTATTAACTTAAGAAAATTCTCAATCATTAATTCTTCAAATATTTTCTCTTCCTTGCTTCTCTGTTTCTTTCCTCCTTCTGTAATTCCAATCACATGTACATTAGATATTTTATAATATCTAATAGTTCTTAGAGGCTCTGTTTTGATATTTTATACTTTTAATGTTTCCATTTAGGTAATTTTTGACCTATTGTGAAGTTGATGATTCATCCTGATCTGTGTCTTTTCAGCTAAAGAGACTTCTGAAGAATTGCTCAATTTTTATTATGGTAATCTTTATTTTTTGCATTTATTTTTAACTGTTTTAATATTTTCTGCATCACTGCTGAAATTCTCCATCTGATCACTCATATTTTTTAGCTTTCCCACTGGATTTGTTGGTATATAATTAATAATTAATTCAAAGCCCTTTGGTTATAGGTTCAGTATTTGGGCCATCTCTAATATTTCATAAAATAGATTATCTCTTGACAATGGGTTATTTTCCCTTTGCGTTATTTTTTTTCCTTAGTATATTTCTTATACTTTTTAACTGAATGCTGAATATCTTGAGCAAGTCACATGATTGCCCTGCACCCTAGATTTCCTAATCTGAAAAACAGGATAATAATATTTAATCAGTGTTTTAATTAAAATTAATAAAGACAAAAAAATGAAAGAGAATTCTCCTAATATGCAACTAATTCTGTTTGGTCTAGAAATGCCTTTGGAACTAGCATAAGAACATTTCCACCCTCTAAGTACTAACATATTATGCTATGTAGTGTGACCACAAATAATATACTTTCTTGTAGACTTGTGTATTTAATCATACAATTTCATTACTTTCCATTAGAATTTCAAAGCTGTGTGCAAATCAAAGAATTGCCTCAGAGATATAATAAACATCACACCTAAGAATTATCATGTCTATTTCAAAGAGTGTGTAGATATTGTCAAAATATAGTTTACATGCATTTATTCTTCCATACCAGGAAAGCTGGTTTAAATGCACAATTGATCAACACAACCTTGGCACAATCATTAAAAAAATGGACACTTTAAATTTGTTTCATTTTCCTCTATACTCCTTAGTTCCCAAAAAAGAATAACTATAGAAGAATATATAAAAAGTGATTTGGCTCATTTTTCCACTGATTGTATGGCAACAGTAAATAACTTCACTGATTATGTCAACAAATTCTGTGGAATGCACAGGGTTGAACAGCCAAATGAAGATTTTATTATAGACAGAACCGATGCAAGGTAAATAAGCTGATTTGACTTAACCTTAAGTATTACAGCGTCTTTTAAAAGCAAGCCCCCTTCCTGCTGTTTTACACTTTAATTACTTCTTTAATCGACTCATTAGTTGATTAACTTATCATACTGCAATAAGTACCTGTTCGAAGTGGCGGGGAGCTAATTGAAGCGGTGGTCTTTGAATGCTGCCTGGCTTCAGCCCAGCAACTGTTTGCTCAGCTTTGGGAACAGCTAGGGGACTTCGAAGCCCATACAGTAAACATCCGAAAAACAAAATTATACCACTGCCATTTTTTATTAAACACTTTCTAAGAAAATTGCACTAAATCATTACCCACAATACTTGACTGATCCTTTCCTTTCCTAACTTAAAACCACTCTTCCTTCTAACACAAACCGTGAATGTTATGAAACAATGTCTTACCAGCCACTGGCAGTCACCAACCCTGTGGATGGTGCCGGTTACGTACATCCTGCATGATCTTATAAGCTAAAAGAGCTATGGGCACTTAAGATGAAGGTTGTAAATATTCTGGGTCTTAGGAGAAAAAAAAAACCCTCCTTTTTTATTCTAAAATTTGAGTACAGTATGAGAATACTCACTTTCATGCAGAAGTTCTGAATGTCGTATTAAATATCACACCTTAAAAGATTCACAAGTCCTGCACTTTACTTTAATCAATCTCTATTTCAGCCATATATTTCACAAGTCCAACTAAGAGAAATAATAGTATTGCATAATTAGGAAGCAATTCATCAAATCATGATGTTCTCATAACTCTTTCGTTAAAAGATTTAGGTTTTACTCGATACTTAACAGCATTTAATGGAGGTTTAAAGGTCAAGGCGACTGGAGAACTGACAATGCCAGCATTGCCAAGTCTCGGGATAAAAGGAGAGAATGCGCCTTCCCCACTCTCAGAATCTTTCTTCAGGTAACCAAAAGAGCCTTTCCTCAGGTGGCTTCCTCCAGTTTCTCAGAGGATGGGAACCACTACCTTTTCTTCCCTTCAGTTGTAGTTTTGATTGAAATTTAATGAGGCAAAAACAAAGTGCTAATAAAAAAAAGTGCTAATAAACAAGAATCAAAGTAATTAATGAACAGTAATCTTTATACCTTCTACTTCTATTTAATTTAAGTACTTCGTGGTGCTATAATGAAGCCATGGAGGTAACTGTGAGCATTTGAGTTGCATAACCTGAGGCAGTGGCTGGTAATGTTCCCAATTTTGTAACAGAGAAAAGATTTGGAAAGGAATGATGCAATTTTGATGTCTGTCAGCTAGAATCAGAAAACCAAACTGATTACTTCACCAGTTAACATAATAACAACACAATATCAGATATTGAGTATCTGATAATTGTCAGGTACTGTTTTAAGCACACTGAATGTATTTTCTTACTTAACCCTCTTCCATTTACAGAACCTAAATCTCAGAATAGTTAAATATTTTGGGATCACAACACTAGTAAGAGATACAGTAGAGACTGAAAATCAGTTCTTTTGAATCCAACACTCATGCCGATTTTACTCTTCAGTTTTTTACTTATCAAAACAGGTAGAAGGAGTCATTTAGCTATTTAAAGAGATTTCAGCACATTTAATAAAAACAGCAAAGGACTGATAGAAAGCAAAGTCCTAGTCTCTTGTTTGATTTTAACTGATGCAAATTTAGTGGAAGTATAGCATACTATCTGGTCATTTATTTCTGTGACTATAAAGTTAATAAAGAAGAAAAGAATTTATACAATGCCTTTTGTTAGTTATAAATATATACTTGCATTCACATTTCTATTCAAGATAAATATAGAAACAAACTAGAAAGGATTTGGTATGAGGAAGTAAAACAAGGATGTAATGTTTAAGTCCATGTAATAATATGCAGATCTATTCTGATTTAAAATCATTCCATGGATCAACAATATTTACTGAGCTCCTGGCAAGTGTCAACCACTTAGGGTGGTGAATGAGGCAAGATCCTAGTTCTCTTCAAGTGTGTTCTAGTTAGGTCAGAAGTTGAAGGGGAGAAAAGACATTCAACGAACAGGTAAAGAATGAAATCATTGGAGACAGTGACCAGAGGTGACAAAAGTCTTCAAGGAAGTGACGTTTCCAGTGAAATTAAGTGTTGGTTGGTGGGAGACAACTATGGGAAGTGACAGATTAATTTCAATTTAGAGTAATGTGAAGATTGTTCCAGGCAGAGGGAAGAAAAAATTCAGAAGACTTGAAACTGGAAAGAGTTGGCAAATTTGAGAAACTTAGAGAGAGCCAGTATGGTGAAAAAGTAGAGACCAGTATCAGACGCCATTAAGATGGAATTTCTCTCTACCGTGTCTACACGACAAAGTTCTTTCACGGTACCCTTAGAAATTCTGATAGATACATAATTTATTGGTTTATATATCCAGGTGTCACTTCTTTAAAGCTCTTTTATTCATCTTAAACAGAAAAAAATTTCAAATATAAAGCTTATTTACCAGAAGGCCAATCTTAACCCTTAACATGAAAAGTTAAAAACCCATTGAAATAACGATCAAATTATGTGATGTGTCTTTTTAAAGATTTTTAAGAGAAACAAAATACAAAAAAAAAAATAGTCCTAGCAGTGATAGAAATCACAGGGTCATCAGGTATGTTTTGTAATATCTAATTTATGATATTTGCTATATTAAACTGAAAGTGTTTTGGAGGTACGGGGAAAGGACTTTTAAAAATCCAATGAAAACAGCTTTAAAATGGTTTTCTAAAATGTTAAGTCTGACAAGCAGTTATTCATGAAAACATCTTTAAAAGCAATTCTAGAGGAAATTAGAGCAGACTTAGTAAATATTTTCATTAGCTTGGTAGATTTCCTGAAGGACGTGATGTGGCCAACACATACCTCTACTTTCCACCCACTTTTCTTCCTACCTAGGATGAGGCGAACTTTCAGCAGACATAAGAAAATGCACAAGGTAAGTAATCCCGGGTCATTTTTAAATCAGTTATTTTAGTTAATCTCTAAATGTCCTTAGGTTTATTTAACTTATTATGTAATATTCTTTTGCTTCAGTATAAAGTTACTGAATGAGATCAGAATGTAAATGTAAATAGTAACCTAAACAGAATGTTTATTTTAATCAAGAATATTATCTCATGAATCAGATAGTAAATTTTATAATTAAATTAGTTATCAAAAGATAGGTGTAAAATAACACTATATGAAAGCAGCTAATTGAAGTAAAGAAACAATTTGGGCATCTGTTTCTGTATAACATCAATAGACCAAAAATGAAAAATATGTGATGTAAACAAAGGACATAGTTTTAATTTGGTCAAAGTCTTCTTTGTTATCAAAACTAACAGAAGTTGCAAATAATCTTAGCAAATCCATCCATTAGGTCATAACTTAGGCAAACCTTCCCAGCAGGTCGGGTTATCTTTCCTGATTGCAAGGCTATTGCTTAAAGGAAAAGACACATCCTCTATTACCTTTGGCACCAGAATTCTAAAACAGGAAGGCAGGTGTTACACTTTCTAATATCATTAATAATGTATTGCTTAAACATTTAAATGAATGATATTTTTTAACTTTCTTTAAATTTTTTATTCTAGGTATGCTTCTCCAAATCTACCTAAATTGATTTAAATATGAACCTTATCCTTTAATGTATTTCTATTTGGAAATGGGAAATATTTACTTGAAATTATTTGAGATGATTATTTACATAGTGAAGTTATACTTCCTGTGCTTCCAGAGTCCAAATTGGCAAATCCTCTTCACTTCCCAGTTTAGCTCAGTCTCCCTCAACTTTTTAACAAAAACTAAGATCTTTTATTCTTAGCCTCTACCACAGTGTATGTGTGAGTATACACACAAGCCCCCTGTAGAAGAAAGGGCAGAACAGGTCAAATTCACTGTTCACAGGAACTTCTGAATGCTAAACTGCCTATAGCCTTGAGCTAGGCAGGCCCCTGTCCAAGCTGGTAGCTTGGCTTATGTACTTTCAGCTTCTGTGCAAAGTAGGGAGTATACAGAACAAAATGCTTATGTAAATTAATAGCATTTTTCTTTTTTTCTATTTCACAAATTCAAAAAAGCATTTGACCCCTTGTATTTGCAATCGTTCAACTGGAGAATAAAGATTTTTTGTTTGATACTTAGTATACATGTTTTTATTTTTTGTTTTGTTTTTAATGTGTTTTGCTTTCATTAGCTCAGGAACTCTGTCAGCAGAGTTGCCTCAATTTGATATCTAAAACAACGTCACACTTTCCCGCTTATAATGTGTATTAAACATGCAGAAAATACTAGAACAGACATGTATTTATAAATCTCAGATTTAGCAGAATTTAATATTTTGCCATATTTTCTTCAGATCTTTCTTTCTCGCGCTCTCTCTCAAAAAATATTAAGAGATTTAGGTAAAGCTCCATACAATCCTGTGGTATTGTGAAGCTGTCTGTGCCCTAGAAAAACATGCTCTTAAATTTACTCCACCCCTGTGGGTTTGGACCTACTGCAAATAAGACCTTTGAGTATGGCTTCTTCATTTAACGTGTGACCCACATCATTCCTGACAGGTTTTAATGCTATTACTGGAGTCCTTTATAAATGGAAGCCACACAAAGAGAGAAAGCCATTGAAGCAAGAAGTGGAAATCGGTGAAAACCTAAAGAGAAGGGAGAAATCAGGAGACACCTCCATGTGCCTTGCCAGGTGGCAGAGGAGCCAAGGCTGGCTGGCAGATGGTCTTTGGGAAGACCATCTTTGCCTTGAGGATGACTTGATTTGGACATTTTTGCAGCCTCAAAACTGTAAGCAAATAAATTTCCATTAGAGGAAACATTTTGGAGAATGAAGGAGACTCAGAGAGAGCAGAGCAGAATGACATAGCCACGAGAAGCAGAGTCCACCAGCCAGTGACCTTTGGAGATGAAGAAGGAAAATGCCTCCTGGGGAGTTTCATGAAACAGGAAGCCAGGAGAGAAAGCTAGTAGATGATGCCGTGTTTACCAGGCACCCTTCCAGCCAAGAGAGAAACTGTGACTGTGTCCGCCATGTGCCTTTCCAGGATGAGAGAGAAACCCTGAACATCATCAGCCTTCTTGAACTAGGTATCTTTCCCTGGATGGATACCTTTGATTGGACGTTTCTATAGACTTGTTTTAATTGGGACATTTTCTTGGCCTTAGAACTGAAAACTAGCAACTTAAATTCCCCTTTTAAAAGCCATTCTGCTTCTGGCATTTTACATTCCGGCAGCTAGTAAACTAGAACAGATTTTGGTACTGGAGAATGGGTTGCTGCTGCTGCAGTTTGCAAATACCAAACATGTTGGAATGGCTTTTTAAATGGATAAGGGGAAGATTCTGGAAGAGTTGTAAGAAGGTTGATAGAGAAGGCCTAGAGTACTTTGAAGAGATTGTTGGTAGAAACATGGACTCTAAAGACACTTTTGATAAAGACTTAGACAGAAATGCGGTGTGTGTTATTATAGACTGGAAGGAAGATGAACCTTGTTTTAAAATGGCAGATACTCTGGAAAATTGACTAGTGGCTTTGGCTGGAAGACAGATTTTAAAAGCCATGAACTTGGGTATTTAGCAGAAGAGATCTCCAAATTAAATGTGGAAAGTACAGCCTGGTTTCTCCTCACAGCTTATAGTGAAATGCAACAAGAAAGAGATAAGCTGAGAACTGAACTCTTGGGTACAAAGAAAAACAGAAATTGAGGTCCTGGAAAATTCTGAGCCTCCAGAAATGGAGACTCCAGAGAATAGTGCCTTGTGTGAGGATTTAACCCAATGTGGAATCAGCCAGCCATTTCAGAGAAAGCCAGGATTGGACATAGAGTTATCCAGGAAGGATTTGTGGAAACTCCTTATGTCTGATAGGCATGATCCAAGGCTACTGCATAGAAAGCCAATGAGAGTGCTATGGTACCTGTATAAACAGAGCCGCTGACAGTCTGGACTAGGGGGTTCAGAGAAGGCGCACAGTGGAGGAAAAATAACTTCAGAGGCAAAATCATGGAGGCCGGGGTCTGAAGTCAGGAAGCGTCGGGCCAGGAGAGCGGACCCACCCAAGCCCATGGAGAGGGTGAGTTTGCCCCAAAGGCAGAGGATGGGCCTTCCTTCTCATTGCAGTGAAAGAGTCATGCCACCTCAGGCCTAGGACAGAGTGAAGCACATTCCTTGATGTTTGGGGAGAGCTTGGCTACCACCACATGGTAGGGTTGAGCATGTGCCCCGGAGATGGCAGAGAGCCTGGGTGCAGCCACAATGCTTGGAGAAGGTGGAGCTGTGAAAAAGGTAGTCTCCTCAATGTCCCCCAAGGTTGCGTTCAGAGAGGGGCAGACCTCTGCATAGGCCTTTAGAAAGAGTAATTCCATTGAACTGGAATCTCAGACTGCCACCTAGTCACTTTGGGCTACTTATGCCCCTGGATCAACAAGCCAAGAAGGAGATCACATTATTATCTGAGGTGATTGACCCTGACTATCAGTAGGAAATAGGACTGCAACTATGCAATGGAGGTAAAGAAGAGTTTTCTTGGAATATAAGAGATCCCTTAAGGCATCTTTTAGTACTACCATGCCCTGTGATTAAAATCAATGGAAAACTGCAACAGCCCAATCCAGGCAAGACTACCACTGGATCTGAAACTTCAGGAATGAAGGTTTGGGTCACCCCACCAGGTAAAGAACCACGGCCAGCTGAAGTGCTTGCTGAGGGTAAAGGGAACATGGAATGGGTAGTGTAAGAAGGTAGTGATAAATATGAACTACGACTACGTGATCAATTACAGAAACGAGGACTGTGAGGCTGTTTTGTTCCTGTTGTACTATTTAAGTTGTAAGATATCAAGTTTAAGAGTGAATATTGCCCAAGGACTTGCACCCTATTCTGGAGAGAGTTAATGTGTTTCCAGTTATATGCAGGACAGTTGAGTATCATTAGTTGAAAGAAAAAAAATGTGTGTTTTAATGTTTTTTTTTTATTTAGAAATTAAGTATGGTTTAAGGTGATATAAGTAGCTGTCAAATTGACAAGGGGTGGACTGTCATGGTCAAGTTCATGTGTCAGTTTGACCAAGTGGTGGTACCTGTTTGTCCAGTTGGGCAAGTGCCTGCCTGTCTGTTGCAATGAGGACATTTCACAGAATTAAGTCATGATCACATCAGCTGCATTCACAGCTGATTCCGTTTGTAATCAGCCAAGGGGAGTGTCTTCTGCAATGAATAATGCTCAATCTAATCACTGGAAGCCTTTTAAGAAGGATTCAGAGGAGACAGGCTCTCTTTCTGCTTTAGCCAGCAAGCCTCTCCTGTGGAGTTCATCCATTGGCTTCACGCCTGCCCTGTGGATTTTGGGCTCTGTGTTCCCAAGGTCAGTGTGAGACACTTTTATAAATTTAATATTTGCAAGTGTTCCCTGTTGATTCTATTTCTCTAGAGAACCCTAATTAATACACCACTCCTATGATATTACTGTGCCAAATCTTATTCATGTTTCATATGTTTAACATGCAAATTTTGTAAATATAAGCAATACGTAGCTTTGTGGCATTGCATTCTTCTTTAATAAAGGTATGCAATACTTTTGCAGATTGTTTCATTCAACTTAAGATTCTGATTCATATCTGATCCATATCCATGTGGATACATGTTAATTTAGTTCATTTTAAAAAGCTTTAAATTTTTCATTGTGTGGAAAAGCACACTATTAATGGAATCTTTTACCAAATCTTCAAATTCAAGAAATGTGCTCTTTACAAATGTGAATTTTATGTAAGCGTGAATGAGCAAAGGAAATTGTGAAATGGTTTGATTAAGAAAATTATAAAAAATGCATATTCACCAGCCCACTGATTAAGTCATTACAAATGCCCCAAAATGATTATTTATTGAATTAATCGGTTCAAATATTGCTATGTAATATGTAGGTCATATGCCTTAACTGTAACCCATTGAACAAACTAATTTCATAATTTAAAATATTAATGGAATAATATATATTTTAACATTTTAAAAGTATTTTTGTTTGGATTGTTGTTTTTCATCATCATTTTAATGTGTAGTTTCCTCATAAGAGGACCCTTAGAATCATTTATGGTTTGTGGTTCTGGAAGCCCTCCAATTGTATTACATATGATAGGCACTTTGCCCTGTTTATGCAAAAGTTGAGTCAAAGGCCATTAGCAACTTATCCTAAATGGAAGAACCACAAACCATAACAAATATTAGCACAAACTTATAAACAAACTTTACTTAAAAGGATCTCTTCTGAACGGTCCCATAGCGGACTTAACATTTTAATGCAATTGTAATATTTAGGGAGAATAAAATCAGTGAGAAAGAGTGTTTTGCTTCAGAGTCCTTCCAACTCAAAGCCTTTATTAATTTCTTATTAAAATTGTACTTTTGAAAAGTTATCTTTTACTCCCACTATTGAATGCCCTCTATTTCCATGTTACAGTGCTAGGCACTTTACTTAAGTAGGTTTTAATCTCCAAAATTATTTTATGAGATAAGAGGTATTGTCACTAATTTTTAACCCAAGATGATAATCCTGGGATTCATATGGTATAAGTGTTTTGGCAAATCCCATAGCCAAAAAATTGTGAAAAAATGAATTTAAACCAATATTATTGATTTATGCAATTTCCACCTTTTAGAAATTTCACATCTTAGTATTGTTGTCTGCACAATAGAGTCTAAAATGCTCATTCGTAGTATTAAATACAAAGAACATTTTATAGCACCAGGTCCATACTGCATATTCAGTGCTATGATAATTGCTGGAAAGGATGAGGGAATCTGTCTTCATCTTATATAATAATTAATAAAAGTAAAAGAAAGCACTGTGAGAGAATCCAATGTGCTTTTCCAATGAATCATTATGTATAGCATTAGTTAATATTTTTCAAAATGAGGAAAGTTACTTGGTTGATTATATCAACAGAGGGAATATTCATGATATTATGTGTTAGGAAAAGAAACAGTTATTTCTTTAACAATCTGGAAGAAAAAAATAATTTAAAGAATATTCATTGAAATTCTATAATGAATATGGCAACTAATGTAGAAAATAGGATGTGATTCAGAGAGCATTGCAAAGCCTGGGACTCAAATTTATTCAAGTTAACTGAAATGATTGAAAAAAAAGGAAGAAACAGAGAAAGACCTCGTTACTTAGTGATTAAAGATTATCATGAGACAGAAACTGAATAAATGTTTAACTGCTTTATTGAGGTGTAATCCATGTACCATACAGCTAACTCATTTAAAGTTCAAAACCTGATGGTTGATGTACAACCACATTCACAGTGTTGTACAACAAAAACAACAATCAGTTGTAGGACATTTTGATCAACCCAAATGAAACATCACACTCAATAGCAGTCACTTCCCATTTCTCCCTACTGCCAGCTGTAGGAAACCACTCATCTTCTTTCTGTCACTATAGATTTGGCTTTACTGGACATATTCATATAAAATATGATCTTTTGTGGCTGACTTTTTTCACAGAGCATGTTTTCAAGCTTCATCTGTGTTGTCCTTTGTTATTGCTAGATAAAATTCCATTGTGTGGGTAAACCATATTTTCTTCATATCTTCATCAGATGATGGACATTTAGGCTGTTTCAACTTGGGAGGTGTTATAAATAATACTACTATGAACATTTGTGTACATGTTTTTGTTTCTCATAAACATATGCCTACAGGTGGTATTGCTGGGATCATGTGAACGCTATAATTTACATTTTGAAGAACTGCCAAAATGTTTTTTAAAAAAAGATGCATCATTTTATATTCTCACTAGCAAAATATGAGAATTCCAACTTCTCCATGTGTCCATCAGCACTTGTTTTTTTATATTTTAAAAATATAACCATCCTAGTGGGTATGAAGTGGTATCTTGCTTTGATTTCCATTTCCCTTTCATATGATTATTGGCCATGTGTATATCTTCTTTGGAAAAATGTCTATTAAAATATTGTTTGTGTGTGTGTGTATTTGTAAACCTTTTCAATCTTGAGTTGTAAGTGTTATTTTTCTTTTCTTGATGCAAGCCCTTTAGCAGTATACAATTTGCAAATATATTAACCCACTCTATGGGTTGTCTTTTCTCTTCTTGGTGGTGTGATTTGCAATGTGAAAGTTCTTAATTTCTCAGCCTGCTCTTCCCTGGAATAAAGCTTCCATGCTGTAAGTGATTGGGTCAAGAAGGAAGGCCTAAACCTCTCAGTTGCTTTTGCCTGGAATAGCACTTCTGCATAATGGAGCTAGTTTAGGGGATGAGCAATGCTGGAGACCAACCACTTTCTGGGAGATATCCTAACCTTAGACTTGGAGCTCTGCGAGAGAGGGACCGCTATGTTCTTAGCTGCATCCATCAGGAGCAGACCTTCCATCCCACTAAAAGGGATGCAGGGAAAAGTGGAAGGGTGGGAGCCACTCAACTTAAATGCTACAGACTCTTCTTGTTCTTACTGAGGTTTCGATTTAGTAGATTATCTTGAATAAATGTTTCTCCATTTCCTGTATGCACTTAGAACAACTGTTAGAAACACTTAAAAGTTGTTCTAATATAATTTTCATCAATTATGGTTGTTTTGTGGAAAGAAATCTCTGGAGCTCTTCATGCTGCCCATCCTGGAAGTGCCTTTAAACATTCTGAAACCTGTTAAAAGAGATTTATTTCATGACCAAAAAAAATGTATTTGGGAGTGATGCCATCAACATGGTGACATAAACAGCTACTGAAAATCTGTCCCCAGGGATCAGTGGGAAAAAAACAACAATTTTGAATTTTTCAGAGCACTGGAGGAAGACATAGACTGCAGAAGAATCCTACAGGTGCCAACTGAAGAGAGAGATAAATATCAGGTAGGAAGCCTCCCTATTGGAGTGCATGGCTCTCTCTACTCCCCCTTACTTGGTCCCATGCAGCACAAATGGAACACAGAAACAGCAGCTGGCATCTCTTCTGCTGGGGATATAGGATATAAATTCTCTCACAGCAGTGAGATAGACCTCCTCTGTTTGGAGATCCAGGGAAAAGGGAGGGCATCTGAAGACCTAGGTTAGTGAGGAATAAAGAGTATGAATAATGTGGACAGAGTCTGTATTTCCAGCCCTGGGTCTGAAACATCTTCCCCCATCCCTGAAAGAAACAGTAGGCAGTGGTCTATCCCTGCCTGGTGACAGACCAAATACTGAGTCAGCTCTGTACGTCCTCTACCACAAATAAAGTGGGGGATACAGCCTCAAATTAAACCAGATTTTGGCCAGCAAAGCAACGGCACTGGAGACCCGCCATCCCAGCCCCTCCTAGTCAGAGGTAGCCTGAGCTACAAGGCTAGCAGCTTCTGGGGAAGATGAAGTTATTGACCTGTGCCATCTGCTGGACAGAATGGAAAGTACAAAGGAATTGAAGGGCTTTTTCAGACACTCTCCAGAAAATATATCAGAACCATTAAGACTGGTCAAGACCTCCTATATGAGAACCTGCCCCTGTGTTGGTTGAAAAATACCAATGAACCACTGTTGCAGCAGTGACCTAAAACAAACTCAGGTCCTGTGGATGGGTGAAAAACAGTACACTATGGGACCCAGTCAACCTGTTTTATCCACAGAGACCTTGCTATGGTGCCTAGTACCTATCCCTGTTCCTGAGGCAAGCCATGGTGGGTGTCCAGCTTTTGGAAGTGACCAGGAACACAGCCAATGAGAACCAGAAAAACAAGAGCTGAAAAATTCTGACAAGTTAAAAAGAAATTCTGTTTAAGATCTAGAATAAGTTGAACTGAATGCCAAAGAACTGATAGAGAGCAAAACTAACCACCAAAAAAATCCTACGTAAAAGAATGAAAAGACCTCCAGAATAAACTAATCAAGAAAATCAGATGTCTGGACACTAGCAAAAAATTACAAGTCACATTAGGGAAAAGGAAGATATGGCCCAATCAAAGGATCAATCTAACAGTTTAAAGACAATACAGGAGTTGAAACAAGTAATTGAAGATTTTTGAACAAGCATGCTAAATTGAAAATGAATGGAGTGTATAAAAAAAAAAGAAAAGAAAATGAATTGAGGGAAGATTTGCAAATGAAATGAATGAAATAAAGAAGACATTTTGGGGACCACAAAGAATTCAGAAGCTTGAAAAATCAAATGGCAGAACTTATGGGAATGAAGGCAACACAGAAGAGATGAAAAACACAAAGGTGACTTACAACAGCATATTTGATGAGGCAGAAGAAAGGATTAGTGAACTAGAGGACAGAGCATATAGAATACTATGCACAAAAGAGCAGATAGGCAAAAGAGTAGAAAAATATGAGCAGAGTCTGAGGGAATTGTATGACAATATGAAGTGCATTAATAGACATGTTATCAGTGTCCTAGGAGAAGAGGATGGAAAAGGGACAGAAAGAATAATGGAGGAAATAATCACTGAAAATTTTCCATCTATTATGAAAGACATAAAACTACAGATCCAAGAAGCACAGCATATCACAAGCAGAATTGATCTAAATAAACCTATTTCAAGATACTTACTAATCACACCATCACAGGTCAAAGACAAAGAGAGAATTCTGGAAGCAGAAAGAGAAAAGTGACCCATCACATACAAAGGAAGCTTGATAAGTCTATGTGTGGATTTCTCAGCAGGAACCATGGAGGCAAGAAGGCAGTGGTATGATATATTTAAGATAACAAAAGGAAAACTGCCAACCCAAAGTTCTATATCCAGCAAAATTGTCCTTCAAAAATGAAAGACAGTTTAAAATATTTTAAGAAAGACAGTAACTGAGAGAATTGTGATTAAGAGATTGGCTTTATAGGAAATACTAAAGGGAGCACTACAGGCAGATAGGAAAAGACAGGTCTTGAGAAGAGTGTAGAAATGAAGACTATCAGTAAGGGTAAAAAGAGAGAAAAAATAATCAGATATGATATATCAAAATGAAGCCATGATGCATGCAACCACATTGATGAACTTTGAGGGCATTATGTTGATGTAAATTAGCTAGAAACAAAAGGAAAAATAGCATACAGTCTCACTAATATGAACATTAGTGAGCAAACTTTAAGAGTTAAGGTTGACAACATAGGTTAAAGGAGATAGAAAGAGGGTAGAAATTGGGCATTTGATGCTGAAGGAGTACAGAATGTTCAACAGAATTGAGGGTAAAGATTCAGAAGTGGATAGCATGACGCAGTGTAATAGTAGCACAATATTGTAAGTATAAGGAACAAAGCTAAGTGTGAGTGTGGTAGAAAGTGGAAAGATAGGGGCTTATGATATCAGAAGGAAAGAGAGGCTAAAAACGGGCTGTATAACTTAATAAAACCTAGAGTGGATGATGATGGTGATTAAATGTATAAATATAAGAATGTTTTGCATGAGGGAGAACAAATGAATATCAACAGTGGAAGGTGGTGAAAATGGATGTTATATGGAAAAAATACAATCAATGCAAACTAGGGTATTTAGATAAAATTAACATTGTAATATGCATCCATTAAATGTAGCAAAGGCAATATACCAAATCCAAATGTCAGTAAGAGGGGGTTATAAGGGAGGGCTATGGCATTCTTGATGGTGGTATTGTTTCTCTTTTTATTTCATTTTATTTGGTTTTTTGTTCTTCATATTCTTTCCACTTCTCTCTTTGTGGGAGAAATGGTAATGTCCTCATATAGATTGTGGTGGAGAATGCGTATTTTTTTAAATACTAGGGATCATTGATTATTTCTTAGGATAGATTGTATGGTGTGTGAATAAAATGGCTTAAAAAATAAACAGAAAGATTCAAGTGCTGGAGAAAATGTGGAGAGAGAGATGTATCTGTTCATTGTTGTTAGGGAAGTAGAATGGTGCAGCCCCTCTGATGTGGCGGTTCCACTAGGAGGTTAAGTATAGGGTTGCCATATGATCCTCCAACCCCACTATTAGGTATATACTTGAAAGAACTGAAAGCAGGGACATGAATGGGTATTTGCACACTGGTGTTTTTGATGGCAGCATTCACATTTTCCAATGGATGGAGGTGGCCTAAGAGTTCATCAACTGATGAATTGGAAGGGCAAACTGTGATGTATACATACAATGGAATATTGAGCAGCTGCAAGAAGCAATAATATGGACTAATTATAATGAGCAAACTCTGAGAATTGAATTCAAGAGCACAGGTTATCAGGAGAAGGCTTATTATAAGTGTTTCTAGATTGTAAATTCTTATAGCAGTCACATTTATTTCTGGGTTGTAACTTGTATTTCTAAATTCTGAAATAAACTAATCATTCCCTGGACCATCAAGTAACTGTGACACTTGAGACTCAAAGTTAAAGTTCTGCAGCTATGAAAGTCAGCATTACCCCATACAGTAACTGTAAGAAAAGCTGAAAAAGAGATCCGACTTCAATTAGACATATGCATGAAGCATATCTGGTTAGGTGCAATGTAAATCAGACTAAAGAGCAAAGGATGATATTGGGTGTATTTTAAAACTTCAGTTTCTGTGTGAGCAAAAGAAGAGATGTTTAATTGGTGCAAAATTTATATTTTCAGTAGCACACCATTTAATATAATATGTATGATCAGCTTATTTGCGCACATAACTACATGGAACCTTAAATAGGGAGATCTTGTTGGCTTGTATCCACTGATGTGATGCCCGATACATCCCAGAATAATCTGGGAAGAAGATTAAAAAGTATTTGCAAAATCCCTTGGAGGGATCAGGGAAAAGGTGGAAATATTAAACTTTAGTCTCCCAATTATTTGGGGACTGCCAATTTGATGGGCCATGCCCTTGATCTTGAGTCTTGCCCTTATGAAACTTATTCTGGCAAAGAAGAAGCTAAGCCTACAATATGATTATGCTTAAGAGTCACCCCAAGAGAACCTCTTTTGTTGCTCAGATGTGATGTCTCTTTCCAAGCCAACTTTGCAGGTGAACTCATAGCCCTCCACACTACATGGGATGTGACTCCAGGGGGTTTAAATCTCTCTTGCAGTGGAGGACATGACTCTCGGGAATGAGCCTGGCTTTAGCATTGTAGGATTGAGTAAGCCTTCTTGATCAAAAAGGGGAAGAGAAATGAAATAGAATAAAATTTCAATGACTGAAAGATTTCAAATAGAGTCAAGAGGTGATGCTGAACGTTATTCTTACACATTATATAGATATGCATTATATAGATATCCTTTCAATTTTTGTGTATTGGAGTAGATAGGAGGAAATGCATGAAACTGTTGAACTATAATCCTATAGCCTGGATTCTTGAAGATGATTGTATAATTATATAGCTTTTATGGAGTGTTCTAGTTTGTAGCTGCCAGAATGCAATACACCAGAAAACAGAATGGCTTTGAAAAGGGGAATTTAATAAATTGCTAATTTACAGTTCTAAGGCCGAGAAAATGTTCCAATTAAACAAGTCTATAGAAATGTCCAATCTAAGGCATCTAGGGAAAGATACCTTGGTTCAAGAAAGCTGATGAAGTTCAGGGTTTCTCTCTCAAGTGGAAGGGCACATGGCAAACATGCTAGCTTCTTCTCCTGGCTTCCTATTTCATGAAGCTCCCCGGGAGGTTTTTCCTTCTTCATCCCCAAAGGTTGCTGGCTGATGGACTCTGCGTCATGTTGCTATAGCATTCTCTGCTCTCTCTGAATCCCCCATTCTCCAAAATGTTTCCTCTTTTATAGGACTTCAGAAACTAATCAAGACTCAACTGAATGGGTGGAGGAATGTTGTCACCTAATTCAGTTTAACAACCACTCTTGATTAAATCACAGCTCCAGGGAGATGAAAAGGCCACTTTACAAAATGGGATTAGGATTAAAACATGGCTTTTCTAGGGTACATACATCATTTCAAACCAGCACATGGAGTGACTGTGTGATTATGAAATACTTGTCACTGACACTCCCCTCATCCAGTGTATCAACAGATGAGTAAGAAAAATACAAAAAAAAAAAAAAACAATTAAATAATAGGGCGGGATAAGGGATTTGGGAAGTTTTGAGTGTCACTCTTTACCTTTATTTTATTTTTTTAATTTCCATTGTCTTTGGAGTAATGAAAATGTTAAAAAATGTATTGTGATATGAATGCACATCTATATGATGATAATATGACTACTGAGTATATGTTTTGGATGATTGTATGGTATGTGAACATATCTCAATATTTTAAAATATACATATCGGAAATTTTTTAAAAGTAATCATTGATTAAACTATCCTTAAGTACAGAATATGAACAAAGATATGTCAAATGTAATTAATTCTGAGTTTCTAAAATTCCAAACTATCAGAATAAAAAGACAGTATATGACTAATAACATAAAACTATTGATAACATTTCCTTATTGTTCTTTACTATTTGTCAATGATAATAATAGTAGCTAAAGGAGTGCCACCCGAGATCAAGCACATTATTACTGTTGAATATTGAAGCCAAAGGCAGAAAAAAGGGGGGGAGTATAAAGGCCCCAAATTTACTATTATGAGCCAGTTATAGATATAAAAATCCATGTCTATGCATATTCAAGTTTATTAAGTGAACTCTTTAATTTTTACATGTAATAATTCGTCTACTTTACTAGTAATATTGGGTAACCTTGTAAACGAATATGCTTTAAAAAGTGTATCTACATCTTCTCACGCTGATAAATATCTAGCGGTGAACATTGTCAGTGCTATTAGAACACATTTGTTTTATTTGTAATATTGTAGGTTACATGGTTTTTCTTGAGAATTATTATTTATGAGTGATATGATGCCCTTATTTTGCCATTCTTCTTGAAGTTACTCTGCCATAAATTACAAATTTATTTTCTTGGACTGAATGCCCAAGGGAGTAGAGGAAAGTTTGTAAACAAGATATTAGCACATATTTATTCTAGTCTGACCTATAAAACCTTCCAGGTAGTTGAAGGTAAAGAAAAAAACAAGGGTATTGAAAATATAAAAGCTGGAGAATCCCACTTAAGAAAGTTGTAATTACTGTCGAAAGCTTTCCAAATATTAGAATATACTTTCTCTTATCAGTATAAGAGAATGTTATTCCCCATAAGATGCTCAAAATGCTTGCAATTTTAATATTTGAAATATAATATTTAAACGTTTCTTTCACATAAAATCCCATGGCCATCCAAACCTATGCTAAATGCAGTTAGTCCTTGTCTTTAGTTACACTTAAACCTGCTGATCTCTGCTCCAGTGCATCCTTGGCAGCCTTTCAAAAAACCAAACAGATGTTTCCTTCTCCGTGCAGATAGAAGGAGTGTGTATGGAGGGGAGGCCTCTACCGTCCTCCACGGGGAGTTCCAGATGGCTCAGGATGCTACCTGCACCTTTCTGTTCAGTAGTGTCAAATATAATCTCACTAATGCTATCCGTTTCATAGATTTTGACATCCTTGGGAAGGGAAATTAGTTTAAGATGTATTCTTTTTTCACCATTTGTGAATATTGAGTGGCATATGTTGGAAGTATATAAAAGTACGTAACATATTGGAATCTATTTTAAATATATGTTGTATTTATGTATAATATTGAATTTTCTCTACAAGACTTCAGAAAAAATCTGGCAATTAATATGTTACTTGTGCATACACAGAAAGATGCTAGATTTTCACAGGTTCATTTACATAGGGCCATTTTCCAAAGTGTGCTCTTATTTTGAAATTTACAATATAATGTGATCCGGATCATTAGCATAAGCAAAATATTGTGTCTGCAATAAGTCACTTTAAAGAAACAAGTGACCAAATATGTATTCAGGTCAGCACATCTGGACATCTAAGAATACACAGAGAAAATAAAAGCCTTAAGAGCATAAAAAGCTAAACTAGTATACATTCATTTAAATGCTCTTCCAGTGCAATTAAAATATAATGAAGGCTTGAGTTCACATTTCAGCTAATATATTAATGGAAAAAAACAGTTTCTCAGAATTTTTCTTTGAAATAGATAATTTTGGGAACCATATATAATATTTGAGTTATCCAGATGCTTCTTTATGATTACATTTTATTACTATGTCTCTAACATTAAAGCTGACGATTTAAGCAACTTTATTTATTGAAATTCTGTGTGTGCAAAATGTTTCTGCTGCAGGAGACACCAAGAAGAAGCTCTCAACCCCTTATATGACCACCCCCCACATTTGATTCTCTCCATCTAAAACTATGTCAAAATGAAGCATCCTTCATTCATAATGTGCAGGGCAGATGGGATGTTCCTGCCACAAGAGACCTAGATACGATTGTCTCCAGTTGATCTCAGTTCTGAAGTAGGATATCAATACCCAGTATTAGTTGCTGCCCTAAGTGAAAGTTTTAATTTATTAAGTTGGTCTCAGTTTCATCACTAGTCAGATTTTACTTTATTTCGTTTTATCACCATTTACATTTTTCTTTCTCTAGTTCGCATGAGTTCAAATTTGGATAATGGGGAATAAGAAAGAAGAGTTTTATTTTAAGAGTGAACAGAATAATGGCAAGCTTTCATATGGATTGAACAAAATTACTATAATCTTAACTTTTAAACTAGAAAAAATACAACAGAAAACTATAGATCAATCTCATATTAATAACAGCTTAAACATAAATGCTATTCTGAAAAGTAATACCTTATGTTAAGGATCCTCATTAAAATCAATTCGTTTAATTTTAAGATTTGAACATAATCTAATATAAAATTAATATATTTATATCATGTTGATTAAAACCATAGAAGTATTTGAATATAAATGAAATGATGTTTGATAAAATTTAACAGCCATTCCTAATAAAAATATATATAGAAGAAAGGAAATCTTCTTCAAAAATAAAAACAGCTTATTTTAAAACAAGAAGTTTCATTGCATTTGCCTAGAAGAATTTTTTCTGATTTTAAGTGAAAAATAAAATCGTCACTATCACTTAGCTAATTAACACATTGCTGGTTTATCTATTTCATAAACTAAAACATTTGAAAAAAATAAAGGAATAAGGTCTAGAGAAGAAGAAATATGTATGACATGTATGTTTTGTTCTTAGTTGCTTTTTTCTTGTTTGCACAGAGTATTTTAAATTTATAATTTTTCCCGTTAAAAAACTTACAAGACTTTAGGTTTTTTTAAACAATGACAATGTGTTTTCAGCATAAAATAATGAAAGAAGTATGTATAAAAAGTTAGACTTTTAAGTGATATTTTGTTGCTATTCTGCCAAATCCAGATCAGCACACTGAGAAATGTATACCAAGAACGATAATACCTCACTGGACCACCTTTTCTTTTAAAATACTGATTTCTAAAAAATATTGTTGAATAAGTTTGCCAATGGCCAATACTTGGGAAATTCTGTTGAGGTATTCTGAACTTATATCTATTATACACTGTTTTCTGTTAAAATGTCCTTCTTATCTGAATTATGGGATGGTAGATGATCATTTTAATTTTTTATATCCACAATTTGCAAAGTGAAATAGATAACACAGAGAGAGGATAGATTATATATAGATACTATATATAAATGTA
Source organism: Tamandua tetradactyla (assembly GCF_023851605.1). Taxonomy (NCBI): domain Eukaryota; kingdom Metazoa; phylum Chordata; class Mammalia; order Pilosa; family Myrmecophagidae; genus Tamandua; species Tamandua tetradactyla. The sequence continues at coordinate 115,761,483 of NC_135329.1, read as the reverse complement.
TCCATCTATCTATCTGTTTCAACCATTTATCAGTTCCGGGTTTTTCTCTCTACACTCAACTGGTTTATGAAAAGCCTGGGAGATACAGGCTAAGTATACCAGCTAGCTTTTACAGATAGCTATTGTGGGCAGGAAAGGTCAGCCTAACTAAAAGTCTAGAGAATTTTTAGTGAATTCTGTTTAATAAAACAACAAAAAAGAATTTATGATATTCTCTCATTCACTTTAAAACGTCAAAGAAGCCCTGCATTACAAATTTACTGCATGTGACCTGGTGCCATCACATGTGGTAAACTTGCTGATTGAATGTGGCATTAAAGTGTTGCAGCATCCAAAGCTAAAAGAACATGCTTCTTTAAGCAACTTAATGCCAGAGGCTAGTAGACACTGACAGGATAACTTTCAGATCAAAAGAATGTTTCATATTCAGGAAACTTGGAACTAATGCTATCCTAAAGCCATCAATCCACAAAAAGCAATTAAGGCATGAAGCTTATCAAATACTCACAATGGCTTCATGTTTTTGGTAAATCTGTAAGAATTAAATTCTTCAACTGATACACTTAGCGAAAACATTAAGCCCATTGTTCTAATATTCTTTCCAAATAATTAGATAGACCCAATTGTTTTTCTAATAAAAAATGCTTAGATTCTTTGTTTTAGCAGACATTTTAGAATCACAGTCATCCTTTATCTAAGTTACTGCTAGGAAAAAAAGATGAACAAAAAACATTAAAAGAAATACATATAGAGACCTTGATAGATGTTATCTAAATGAATAAGTACAGATATTTAAGGAGTTTTATGGCCAGGAAGTTTAAAATAATCATTATAGGTGGTACAGGTAAAACTATTGGGCCAAGGTGAAACAAAATAAAGCCAATAGCTTTATTTTATACCTTTATTTACTTGAAAGGTATAAAATCAAGAGGTGGGAATCATCATTAATCAGCATGATTGAATAAATTCCCAGTGTAAGTGTTAATGTGGTGTTGATTGGACCATTAAAATGCAAATCTGGCTGTAATCCTGGATGCTGTGATGTGGACACCAGAAACAAATAGTAAGGTAAAAGGTTCCCTTGAGTCTATCAACTTGGCTAATGTTCAAAATTGAACATCATGTGATTAGAGGGAATTTCTGTTGGGGTATCAATTTTTAAATCTAAATCAATTATTTTATACTTACCTTTTGAATGAGAAAAGCTGGCTATTAAAGATATAAACAAATTATAAACTAAATCTTTATCTGAGCAATCTGCAAGAAGGTTATGTAACCAACTTTCATAGATGGGCTCATATTTATCTGGCTTACTGCAAAAGGATTGGTCAGAGAACCACACAAAGTTTATTCCAGCTTCTGTAATTCCATATATGGGCATGATTTCTACCTGTTGATGATTCTATCCTACCTACCAAGAGAAAAACAATCCCAAATTTGGTCAAAATGTAAATTGGTTGAAAGCCAAGATTAATTTTTAAGTATTGTAATGCTGAGCGAATTCTAGTGATCCATAAACAGACTTTACAATGAAAATGCCAACAAAATCTTCAGTACAGGAAAACTAATGACATTTCTATATTATTTACAAGTATATACACACCCACACACAGCTGGCAATATCAAAAGGCTAGGAACTCACACTGAAGGCTAGCTGAGTTGACATTGAACATAGAAAGGTAGATGATTGGAACTTTAATTACTTTGATCCATCATGCCTTGTAACAGTATGTCAGCCTAAGCCAACACATCTGACATGGAACAAAGGCCAAGGCTGCTTCAACATTGGAACATATTTCTAATGGCTGATAAATAAATGTATTGATCTGAGTTTATGCTGAGAACTGAAAGTGAAACTAGAAATAATGAGACCTACAGAAATTATATATAGTTAATATATCTCTATCTGTATATCTGTAAAAATATGAAATATATATAAATAGATACACTTAGAAAAATGTAGACCTGACATATATAATCATAAAGGTAAATATATATACACACATATTAGAATCTTATGTAAATAAAATAACATCATTTCAATCAAAATTTTTATGCCAAGCTAAACAACTTTTTAAAATCATATATGCAAAAGTTAACCAAATTATATACATAAGATTGAAATAGCTAGTTGATTAACTGATTTCTTTTTTTATATTTACCTCAGTCGTTTAACATAATATGCATATAGTAAAATGAAAGTCGTAGAAGAATTTAAACAAGGGGAAAAAAGCGAATATTTTGCTTCACTTCATTTCTGCAAACTGCAAATATTTCCTTTAATGTTTGCTGACATTTTTAAGAACGAATGAAAGAGGAAAAAACCCCACTCTCCCTCATAATAGCACGTAGAGTTTTACACCATAAATCAATTTCCAACAATGCTTTGAAGTTATCAAATTTTAGAGATTTGCCATTTTGTGTTTCCACAGAAGAAAGCATAACTAAAAATTGACTTAACTTTATACTAGAAGCTATCACCACAGGCCTCTGCATTCAGGCAAATCTTCTGGGTTAAATGCTGAAATTTCTTATCAATATGAACAACTTTTCTCAAAGTCATGACATGTCATCAAAGACTCTGTTTTTATATTGTGAATATGATACCAAAATATAGAAAAAAATGAATATGGAATTAATTTGAGAATGTATAATATTCATTATATGGTAGCAAGTTAGAATAGTTTAGTTACAAACACATGAATAGTCTTTTTTTAATTCCTTCAAATATAAAATGTCTGTGAAAGTTTTTCTACTTAGTGTTCTAATTTGGTCCTTGTTTCTTAGATATTGGGATTTAAATTACCCACTTTTTCTATCCACTTGAAGTTATCTTCTCTTTTTATATCAAAATAAAATAAATCAAGTCCCTCCTGAAATACTGCAGTAAATCCAATGACCTCCTCAAATAATCCCAAGACATGACAGGGAATGGGGACAATTGGTTCATGCTTCTTTTTCACCTCCAGCTCGAGACTGTACCTCCTAAATCCTTCAAAAGACTTCATTCAGTGATACGCTAGAAGATGAGTCCCATAGTTTCGAAGGGTTTCATTAAAGATTTAAAATGCAGAAATGGAGTATTTAAATTTGACTAGCAAACTACCCTTCTCCCACAGTTCACTGTTTTTATCCTTTCTTTGGGGAGTGCTTCTTTGGCTGTTTCTCTTTCCCCCCTGGTTTTGCTTTTCCCTTTCTTCTGTTGGCATCTACACTTTCAGCTTTTCTCTTCCAGCTCTATCTCCTTCGCAGTAGGATGCTGAGCATTCCTTCCTAATATACAGATTGTCCCTCAGCTGAGATGTTCATTTCACATTATTCAACTGATACCATCTTTCACACTTTAATAGAAATACTTACCAGCTCTTATAACAATTGGCATTTTTAATACTCAACCGATATTTTGGTCTGCCACCAAAACAATATGAAGATACTTGACTTACGTATTCATGAAGAGGATTTATCAAAATAATCTGTTCCACTGCCTGAAAATGTGGAGCTGTGTTCCAGTAGCCATGTTTCTTGAAGATGATTGTATAATGACATAGCTTTCACAGTGTGACTGTGTGATTGTGAAAACCTTGTGTCTGATGCTCCTTTTATCTACCTTATCAACAGAAAACCAAAACATATGGAATAAAGATGAATAATAGGGGGAACAAATGTTAAAATAAATTTAGAGTGAAATGCTGGTGATTGGTGAGGGGGAGGGGTGGGGGGTATGGTATGTATGAATTTTTTTCTGTTCTCTTTTGATTTCTTTTTCTGAATAGATGCAAATGTTCCAAAAAATGATCATGATGAATATGCAACTATGTGATGATATTGTGAATTACTGATTATATATGTAGAACAGAATGATCAATAATTACGAATGTTTGCGTTTGTTTGGTGGGTTTTTTTGGTATTAAAAAAATAAAAAAATTAATAAAAAGTAAGATAAAATAATTTATTCCAAAGCACAAGAATCTGACATACAGACAGCTTTCAGCTTTCTGCCTTAGGAAGCAAGGTATGGGCAGCTTACGTGTGGAAGGTCTTCTTCCTCTCAAATCTTCTATACATCAAGGTTAAAGCAACATAGACATACCAAACTATTTAAAATCATTAAATGTAATTAGAATTAGACATAACCTTTCTTCCATTATTTTAATTCTTGATTAAAAATGCATTAGGAAGGAATAATGCTCCCAGCTATGCTGGTGTAGCTTTTAGAGAAAAAAATATATATCCTGCCAAAAACAATTTTTACAAACATTGGAGAAAATACAAAACAAACAATGAAACTAGCAGCTTTTTGTAATAATTTGTCATTAGGGACCAATATTCCAGGTGAGCTTGAGAAAAGATTTAAACCAGAAGACAATAGTATTAGATTAAAACACCAAAAAAAGCATTGAAAAAAAATGTATGTTATTTTAACTGACACAAGAAAAATTAAGGAAAAGTCAGAAGAATTATGAAATAAATAAGTTAAATCCAAAAATTAAAACCTTTCCACAAAGATTATTTCAGGCCCAAGTGGCCTCACTCGTAAATACTTCGAGTATACAAGGAAGAAATAAGTCCAATATTATATAAATGCCTCCAGAAAACTAAAAAAGAAAGTAAACCTCTTTTACAACTTATTTTATGAGGCAAGCATAAGTAAAATTCAACAAAGACAAAACAAGAACGTGAAATTTCATGTTCAGATCTCACATATATATTAATATAAATAATAATAACAGAATATAAACAAAATCAAATGGAAAATAGACAGTTGAACATTATCAATAAAAAAATGCAACATTAACCTAAAGTTTGAAAATTCATTCGTGTAATTCACCACCTATACCAGAAAAAGTTGGAAAATCAATACATAGAGCGTGTGACAAAATCCAGTAGCTATTCAAAGCAAATACTCGTAGCATAATACAAATTTAAAGAACTTTCTAGGCTAGATAAATCATATTTACCCCCCAAAATGTGACAAACATTAAACTTAATAGTGAAAAATTGAAAACCTCCCCCCTGAAAGGGAGATGAGAAAAGAATAGACTATCATTACTTGGATTCAATATGATATTAAATGTCCTAACCAGTATTATAAGTCAAGAAAAATAAATGATGTTCATCAGTGTTGGAAATAACAATCATTACCTACAGATGGCTCAATCATGGCTGTAGGAAAAAATATCTGAAGTCTCATAGAGTTAATAACTGAATGTTGCAGGGTTATACTGGATACAATGCCAACATAAATTCAATTGTAATTGTATTTCTTCATTTCAGCAAATTTTATGAATGCCATTTGCAATAACACTAAAATATCTAACAGGAAGAAAAGTAATAAAAATGTATAAAAACTCTACATAGCAAATTACATACGATTGTTAAGGGTATTCACAGAAGATCTAAATAAGAGGAGGAATATATGGTATCTATGTATTATAAGGCTCAATATTTAAAGATGTCAATTCTCTTAAAATATATCTATCGAAAATTAAGTTACTTATTCTACACTCTATATGGATATGAAAAATTTAAAAAATAACCAAGAAAGTCATTCCCCCCCCCAAAAATAACAAAATTCAGAAGCTCACACCATTTCTGTTTTTAAGGTAAACATATAGAAAAACAATTAATCTTAATCTCTATCTGATAACCTATACAAAAAATAAAATCCATGCAAATTGCACATTTAAATATGAAAATTACAATCATCAAGCTTCCTGAATAGAAGATAAATTCATGAATTTGAAGGTAGGCAAAGGTTTCTTAAACTAGACCTTCAAAGCAGTGACCATTCATAAAAAGATTGACAAATAATTTTTCATTAACTGTAATAACTTCTGTGTATCTAAAAATACCAGTAAAAAAAAGTAAAACGACACTAAACAGTAGAAAATATTTTCAAAAGAGTTATCTGGAAAAAATAAGCCATGCCCATTTAGCAGAAGTAACTTCTACAAACCAATAGGAAATTACAAACATCTGTCCCTATCTTCAAAAATGGGCAAAAGTCTTTGATAGAGGCTTCCCATGAGAATATCCAAGTTGCCATACACATATGAAAAGTTACTCAGATCATTACTCATCAGGAAAATAAAAATTGTATAGCTGCAAATTCTGCTTTTTCTGCTCCTGGGATCCTTGCCGACTGTCCTATGTAAATATGTATGAGCCAGCCTTTCGGAAGAAGAGAAACTACATGGAAAAGAAATGAGGCACCTTAGCTGATAGTCAACCAGCTGTCAGCAGTCCCTGCCACTGACCACAGAAATGTGAATAACATCAAAAATAAGTGCCCTGTTGGACATATTGTTTCTAGTAACTGTTTCTTCCTTTGCCATTATTTTGAATTTCTTAGATTACTGGCAACAAGACTTTAAAAATGCTAAAAATTTTAATCAACCTGTTTATCCTTCCTCTGATAGAGTTTCTACAAGTGTTATCATTGTTAAATCACTGTTATGTACAATTTCCCCATGACTTTTTGTTTCATTTTCAATGCAGTCAAAATGAAAAAATAATTTGCCAGGAATATATTTCTAGTACGTTTTGTTTTTGTTTTATTTAAAAACAACATACCTTTCCTGTAAAATTCCTTGGAAAAATAATTTTATTTTCCACCTAACCCTGCATTGTCTCTCTCTGTCTCCTCCCTCTCCCTCTCCACTTTCTTTCTCTTTTTTCTTTCCATATGAGATCAAATACTTTGTTAAATAGTAAAATGCTGATGTGAAAACTGGCACTACTTTTTTTTTTGCATGGCCAGGCAATTAACATGTAGAATTTAAATGTTGATAAACTCATTTTATCAATTTGTTGTTTCATGGATAACGTATTTGGTATAAAATTTAAGAAATCTTTGCTAGCCCAAATGGTAATTATTTTCCCCTATATTTTCTTCTAGAAGCTTTATAGTCTTGAATTAATATTGGCTATGGTACAAGATATGGATTGGGTTTTTATTTAAAATACAAAAATCCAAATTTTCCAGCATCATTTGTTGATCATTTGTCTACTAAATTACCTTGCAAATTTGTCAAAAACTAAATGCCCATATGTTTTTGGATACATTTCCAGATATTCGATTCTGTTCTATTGATCTATTTGCATACCTTTGGCAAATATTTTCTGCCTTGAACACTTCAGCTCTAAAATAAATCTTGAAACCAGGTAGTGATGATACAACAAATTTGTTCATCCTATTTTAAAGCTGTTTTGGCTCTTTAGCCCCTTTGTATTCCCTTATGAATTTAAAATCAGATTGTCAATTTCCACAAAACAACCTGGTATGATTTCAATGATAAAATTTTGATTAAAGAGTTGAGCTCTCACTCTCACCCCCCTGTCCCCTGCAAGGTGCTCACCGACACATCTGTACTACACCACCCCCAGCTCATACAGGTGTGCACTCCAACCCCACCAACCCAGCTCTCTGTCCCATGCACCTGCACACCCATGACCTGCCTCCCAACCCCAGCACACCCATGCCAGGACCCCACCCACCCTTCAACAGTTACATACGTGCCCTACATGCAACCCATGCTCCACACCTCCGCACAACCTGCAGCTTGCTCCAGCACAGAAGAATCAGCACCCCAGTCCCTTTGGACCTCCCTCTCCCAGCACAAATGAGAATCTATACCCTGCCCACCACATGCCCCTGCAATGCCTGCTCCAGCAGAGCACCCATGACCCCCATTCCCAGTGTACACATACACCTGCATCCTGGCTCCCTGCATACCGACATCTGCACCCTGCACCCCACACCCTCATACCCATGACCCCTTCAATCCGCATGCCCACTCATAACCTGCCTGTTCAACTGCCCCTGCACACCTGCACAGCTGCCCCGCCCAATTCACCTCCTGCCATGTCCTGTCTCTGTGTCCCCTATGTCAAATCCTGCTCCTGCACTCCAGGGCCTGCCCAAGCTGCACCACACCCCCATGGTCCCCACACCACATGCCCCCCACACACAGTATAGGTCCCCCAACCTGTGTCTGTCCCTGTGCTGCAAAACGTCACTACACCACTGTACCCCATGCCCCACCACAAATACAAAACTTTAGACTACTGAAGGACATCTACTTCCAAAGTAAACCCTATCAAGATAATTACATGCCTCAAAGGTAACAGAAAATTACAAAGCATATGGAGGTGCAGACAGATATAGCCCAGCATAATGGCCAAATTAAAACATGGGGTGAGACACAGACTTTGGAACAATTAATCAAAGATTTTCATATAACTCTACTAGATAAAATCAGTGGGTTGGCTAATGACATAACGGAGATCAAGAAGACACTAGAAAAGCATAAAGAAGAATTTGAAAGCATAAATGGAAAAATAGCATATATCACAGAGATTAAAGATGCTGTAGGCCAAATAAAAAATATACTTGAGATACACAGTAGATATGAAGAGGCAGAAGAAAGAATAAATGAACTAGAGTACAAGATAGTTGATGGCAAACACAGAAAAGAGCAAATGGCAAAAAAGATGAAAAGATTTGAATCACATCTCAGGGAAATGATGGACCAAACAAAGTGCATAAATGTAAGAATCACTGGTGTCCAAGAAGAAAAAAAGAGTAAAAGGCTAGGAAGATTAGTTGAGGATATAATAGGGGAAAACTTCCCAAATCTTATAAGAGTCATAAATATGCAAATCAAAGAATCCCAGCAAACCCCAAAAAGAATAAATCCAAATAAGTATATTCAAGATACATACTAATCAACTGTCAAATGTTGAAGAGAAGCAGAAAATCCTGAAAGCAGCAAGCAATAATTTGCTAACACAAGGTATGCTGATTTGGATCTGTTTTGCACCTCAGAAAAGCCATGTTTTTTAATCCTCATTCAATATTGCTGGGTGGGATCTTTTTTATTGTTTCCATGGAGATGTGAACCACCCAACTGTGGGTGGTAACTTTTGATTTGATGTGTCTCCACCTATTTAAGGTGGAATTGCTTACTGGAGCCCTTTAAGAGGGAACTACTTGGAGAAAAGCCTTAGAAATAACAGAGCCCACACAGCCAGAGACCTTTGGAGATGAAGAAAGAAAAGCTTGGAGAGAAAGCTAGCAGACTTTGCTATGTGCCTTTCCAGCTGAGAGAGAAATTTCCAAAGTCATTGGCCTTCTTGAACCAAGGTAATATTTCTCTGGATGCCTTAGTTTGGACATATTTATAGTACTACCTTAATTTGGGCATTGGCTTGGCTTTAGAATGGTAAACTTGCAACTTAATAGATCACCCCCTTTTTAAAAGCCATCCAGTTTCTGGTCTATTGCATTCTGGCAGCTTTGACAAACTAAAACACAAGGGAAACCACAAAAGGTTGAGTTCAGACTACTCAACAGGCACTATGGAGGCAAGAAGGCAGTAGTATGATATATTTAAGATCCTGAAAGAGAAGGACTTAGTGTGGAGAATTCTGTACCTAACCAAATTACCCTTTAAAAGTGAGGGAGAGATTAAAATTTTCACAGACAAACAAATACTGAGAGAACTTGTTAACAAGAGACCAGTCCTACAAGAGACACTAAAGGGAGTTCTATCTGCTGAAAAAAAAAAGACAGGAGAGGGAGGAGGGCACAGAATTGAAGAGTAGAAATAAGGGTTACTGAAAGGATAAAGAGAGAAGGAGGGAAAAGAATATATAGATCTGACAAATAAAATTCAAATGATAAGATGGTCGATTCAAAACAAGCCTTTACAGTAATAACTCTCAATATTAATGGACTAAACTCGCCAATTTGAAGTCACAGACTGGAAGAATGGATTAAGAAATATAATCCAGCTATATGCTGCTCATAGGAGACTCATCTTAGACCCAAAGATACAAATAGATTGAAAGTGAAAAGATGGAAAAAGCTGCTCCACACAAGTTGCAACCAAAAGAAAGCAGGTGTAGCTATACTAATATCAGACAAAATAGACCTTACATGTAGAGACATCATAAGAGACAAAGAAGGACACTCCATATTAATAAAAGGGACAATTCACCAAGAAGAGATGACAATCAAATGTTTATGCTCCCAATCAAGGAGCCTCAAACCAACTGATTTTATTGGAAAAACTGAAGGGAGCAATAGACATTTCAACAATAATAATAGGAGACTTCAATAAACCACTCTCTTCCATTGATAGAGCCACCAGACAGAGGATCAGCAAGAAAATAGAGAACTTAAACAATTTAATAAGTGAATTAGACTTAACAGAAATATATAGGTTGTTATACCCAAACATACCAAGATACACATTCTTCTCTAATGCTCATGGGACATTCTCCCAGATAAACCATATGCTGGAGCATCGAATAGGCCTTTATAAATTTAAAAGCATTGAAATTATTCAAAGTTCTTTCTTTGACCACAATAGAATGAAGTTGAAAATCAATAACCAACAAAGAATGGGAGCTTTCATGAATATATAGAAATTAAATATCATGCTCTTAAACAACCAGTAGGTCAAAGAAGATATTGCTACAGAAATTGGTAACTATCTGAGGAAGAATGGAAATGAGAATATGACATAGCAGAACTTATGGGATCCAGCAAAGGCAGTGCTGAGAGGGAAATTTATTACCCTAAACACCTTTATTAAAAAAAGAAGGAAGAGTAGAAATCAAGGACTTAACTGCTCACTAGTAGGAACTAGAAAAAGAACAGCAAACAAACCCTAAAGCAAACAGAAGAAGAGAAATAACAAAGATGGATTCAGAATTAAATGAGTTGGAAAACGAAAGAACATTAGAAAGAGTCAAAATGAAAAGTTGGTTCTTAGGAAAATCAATAAAATTGATGGACCCCTAGCAAGGCTGACAAAGAAAAACAAAGAGAGAGGATGCAAATAAACAAAAACAGAAAGGAAAGGATGGTTTTTACTATGGAACCTGAAGAAATAATTAAAAAAAAAAAACTTCATAAGAGGATACTATGAACAACTATACACCAACAAATTAGACAACTTAGGTAAAATGGACAAATTCTTAGAAACACATGAACAACCTTCGCTGACTTGAGAAGAAATAAATGACTGTAACAAACCAATCACAATTAAAGAGATTCAATTAGTCATTAAAAATCTCACTACAAAGCAAAGCCCAGGACCAGATGGCTTCATAGGGGAATTTTATCAAACATTCCAAAAAGAACTAACACCAATCCTGCTCGAACTTTTAAAAAAAAAATTGAGGAAAAAGAAACACTACCTAACTCATTTTATGAAGTTCTCACCACACTAGTACCAAAACCAGGTAACGATGCTACCAGAAAGGGAAACTACAGGTCAATCTCCCTAATGAATGTAGATGTAAAAATTCTCAACAAAATGCTTGCAAATCAAATCCAATGACACATTAATAGAATTTTACACTATGACCAAGTGGGGCTGGTTCAACACAAGAAAATGTAATACCACACATTTGCAAATCAAAATGGAAAAATCACTTGATCATCTCGATTGGCGCTGAAAATGCATTTGACAAAATCAACATCTTTTTCTGATAAAAACACTTTGAAAGGTAAGAATCAAAGGTAACTTCCTTAATATGACAAAGGGCATATATGAAAAACCTATAGCCAGAATCATACTCAGTGGTGAGAGAATGAAAGCCTTCCCCCTAAGATTAGGAATGAGACAAGTATGCTCTCTGTCACCACTATTATTAAGCATTTTACTATAAGTTGTTGCTAGAGAAATCAGACAGGAAAAAGAAATAAACAGCATCCAAATCAGAAAGGAAGACATAAAATATTCATTATTTGCAGATGATGTGATATGATACTTGAAAAATCCTGAGAAATCTGTGACAAATTTACTTGAGCTAATAAATAAATTAAAAAAGATGCTTGGATATAAGATTAATGTGCAAAAATCAGTAACGTTTCTATACACAAGCAATGACCTAACTAAGAAGTCAATGAAGGAAAATTTTCATTCAAAATAGTAGCTATAAGAATCAAGTATCTAGGAATGAACTTAATCAGGGATGTAAAGGACCTGTGCACAGAAAACTACATAACATTGCTAATATAAATTAGAGAAGATCTAAATAGGTGGAAGGACATTCCCTGTTCATGAATAGGAAGGTTAAATATAGTTCAGATGTCAGTTCTACCCAAATTCATCTACAGATTCAATGCAGTACCAATCAAAATTCCAACAACCTACTTTGAAGACTTGGAAAAGTTAGTTACCAAATTCATTTGGAAGGAAAAGAGACCCCAAATACCTAAAAATATCCTTAAAAAGAAGAACAAAGTCGCAGGATTAGCACGTTCTGATTTCAAAGCTTATTATAAAGCCATTGTGGTCAAAACAGCATGGTACTGGCACAAAGACAGAAGTATTGACTAATGAAATAAAATCAATAGTGCAGAAATAGACCACCAAATCTATGGTCAACTGATATTCAACAAGGTCCCCAAACCCACTGAACTATAACAAAATAGTCTTTTCAATAAATGGGAATGGGAGAACTGGAAATCAATAGCCAAAAGAATGGAAGAGGACCCTTATCTTACACCCTATTCAGAAATTAACTCAAAATGAATCAAAAACTAAATATAAGAAAAAGTACCATAAAACTCCTAGAAGAAAATATAGAGAAACATCTTCAAGACCTATTAATAGGAGGTAGCTTTATAAACTTCATGCCCAAAGCACACAAAAAAAATAGATGCATGGAACTCCTCAAAATCAAATGCTTTTGCACCTCAAAAGACTTTGTCAAAAAGGTGTAGAGGCAGCTAACTCAATGGGACAAAATATTTGGAAACCATGTATTGGATAAAGGTTTGATATCCTGTATACAAAAAGGAGCTAGATAGCTCAACAATAAAAGAACAAACAATCCAATCATGAAACAGATTAAAGATATGAATAGGCATTTTTCCAAAGAGCAAATATAGATAGCTATAAATATATAAAGAGATGCTTATTTCCATTAGCTATAAGGAAAATGCAGATCAAGACTACAATGAGATACCACCTCACACTGATAAGAATAGCTGCTATTAAACAAACAAGAAACTGCAAATGTTGGATAGGCTGTAGAGAAATTGGAACACTATGCACTGCTGGTGGGAATGTATAATGGTACGGTCACCACGGAAGACAGTCTGGCAGTTCCTCAGAAAACTAAATACCAAGTTGCCCTATGACCCTGCAATACCCCACTCAGCAAATACCCAGAAGAGCTGAAAGCAGTGACATAAACAGACAAATGCACAGCAATGTTCATAGCAGCATTATTCGAAGTCACCAAAAGATGGCAACAATCCAAGCGCCCATCAACAGACGAGTGGATTAACAAAATGTGTTACATACAAACCATGAATATTATGCAACAGTAAGAAGAAATGACATCCTGAAGGACATGTCAAAATGGATGAAACTTGAGGACATAGTCCTGAGTGAAATAAGCCAGATACAAAAGGATAGATGCTGTATGACTTCACTTGTATGACCATGGTAAAAGTAAACTCAGAGGCATATAATACAGAATATAGGGGACCTAGAGATCCACAGAAGCTAGAGATGGATGAACAGTTGGTTAATAATGAGGTTGAACTTAAATGTAAGGGAATGTCTAGAAGTGGAGGCAGTTCATATGGGTCTAGAAGTAATATTGCCATATTGAAGGTGAACATGATTGAAAGGGGTTGTATAGATCCATATGTCCCACTGATTAACATTACAAATATAAATAAGTTCTTTCATGAACTACTTCAAAGGTATGAATCTTGTATAAAGAGTGTATAATATCAGGGTATGGGGAAAAACTGTTGTTGCATGCTATGGGTTATGTTTAAAAGGAAGACATCAACAGTACCAAAACAATACCAGGGATAAATAATGGGGTGGAGGAGAGGGACAAGAGTTAAAGGGTTTTTGGATTTTCTATTTGGTGAGGTATGTTTATCAGTTATTTTCTCTTGGGAGTAATGAAAATTGTCTAAAATTGAGAGTGTTGATGGACTGTTGTCTTTGGACATTATACATGATGCCCAATGATGGAGGTGGTTGAAGGATGCACTGACTGAGAAGTAGAATGGTGAATGGTGGTGCATACATATTATCCAATATTGTGTTGTTACAGAAAGGAACAAAGTTGTGAGTCATGCAACATGGTGAATGAATCTGTGGGACATTTTGTCAGAAACAGAAGAGTAAATATGATATGATCTCATTTAGAAAATACTTATAAGAAAATTGGGGCCTAGATTGTAGACTCTTATAGCAGTCATATTAAATCCAGAGTGGTAATTGTTATTTCTAGATTTTAAGAGGCTGTGCTATGTATGCATAACCTGGTATTTCCCTGGAATTTTGGACCTGGTTAGCACCTAAGACTCAGAGTAGGAATGCTGAAGTTCTGAAGGTCAGCACTGTCACATACAACAACTTTTAAAGAAATTGAAAAAGAGATCAGGCTTCAATTAGAGAAAAAAGGAAGCTGATTAGGTTAGGACTAAGGTAATTCAGAATGCAGAGACAAGGAATACATTGTCTGTATTTTAGAACTTCATATACTCTATCAGACCAAAGGAGAACAGTTTATTTTGCCCAGAACCTAAAATTTCTGTAGCACATAATCTAATTCAACCTCTCTGGATAGATCATTTAAACAATATAAACACAAGGAGCCCAGAATGGGAATGAGGGCCTGTAATCCAGTATAGCTTAATGTAATGCCTGAATACATCCCAGAGTATGTTAAGCAGATAATCAAAAAGTATTGGCAAATATATATATATTATATATATATATATATATATATATATATATATATATGTATATATATAATATATATTGGAAAAGTCCCTTGAGGGATGGGAGAAAAAATATGAAACTATTAAACTTTACCAATGGGGAAAACCCTGATACTGTCTCAAACACTGGGGACTCTCAAGTCAATGGGCCAAGCCCTTGATCTTGAGACTTGCTCTTGTGAAGCTTGTTTATGTAGCAGAGAAGCTTAGCCTACCTATGTCTGTGCCTGGAAGTTGCTTTCAGGGGGCCTCATTTGTTGCTCAGATGTGACCTCTCTCTCTCTCAGCCCAATTCTGCAGTGAAGTCATTGCCCTCCCCACTACTTGTAACATGACATCCAGGGATGAAAGTCTCCCTGGCAGCATGGGAGATGACTCCCAGGGACGAGCCTGGCACTATGGGATCAACAATGTTGTTCTGACCAAAAGGGGGAAATAAGTGTAACAAATCAGTATCAGTAGCTGAAAGAGTTCAAATAGAGTTGAGATGCTACTCAGGAGGCTACTCTCATGCAAATTTCAGCTAGACATAGCTAGCTATCTTAGTTTACCTAACCCCAACCAAAACCATTCCTGCAAACCCTAAAGAACACCTAGGGCTTTATCTGAGATTCTACAAAGGTTCCATGCCCTATGATTATTTTTCCAGAAATAATCCAACCTCCAAATGGGTTCCCACGTCAGATAAGTCCTGAAACCCAGAAGGGCCAGTGTCTCCAGATATCAACTTGTTCCATCATCCTGCCATATTTTCAACAGGCCCTTCCAACATGAAAAAGTTGGAATGAGCATAGCCTAAATAAAGATTGGGAGAAGATCAATGGTGATGATGGAGTTATACAGAGAAGGTTGGGTTTAACAAATGAGTATGATTGCTGAATCATTATATTGATATTTCTTTAAGTCTCCAGTGTCTTATAGCAGCCAGAAGTAAAAACCTAAAATTTTGGAATTGTGAATCATACCAAACCCTATAATCTGTTCTACAGCTAATTGCTCTGGTGTGCTTTGAAATCTTTTTTGTGTATACGTTATTTTTTCACAAGGAAAAAAAAAATCATGCTCTTTGAAAGACACTGTTAAGAACATGGAAACACAAGCCACTGATTGGGAGAAAATATCTGCAAATTTTATGTATGATGAAGGTTTTGTACACAGAATACACCAAGAATATCAAAACTCAAAAAACAGAAAAAGAAAAAATAAAAGCAACTCAATAAAAATGAGCAAATGATTTCAATATACTTTACCAAAGAAGGTATGCAAATGGCATAAAGGACATGAAGACATTCTCAACATCCTTAGCCATTAGGGAAATGTAAAGTAAGACTACAGGATAACGTATAAACCTATTAGAATGGTTAGAATTTAAAAATTGGCCATTACAATGATGTGAAATGGAGGAACTAGAATTCTAACAGATTGCTGGAAGAAATTTAAAACAGTTCAACTACTTGGAAAAACAGTTTGGTAATTTCAAATGTCAAAAGCACAACCGCCATATTACCCAATATTCCACATCAGATATTTAACCAAGGAAACAAAAGCACATGTCCAAACAAAAAATATACGCAATTGTTTAAAGCCACTTTATTTGTTATATCCCCAAACTGGAAATAACCCCAACATCCATCCACATTTAAATACATAAAAATTGTGCTATTTGCAAAGGATGAAATATACTCAGCAATAAGAAGGAATAATCTATTGTTATATGGTAAAACATGGCTAATCAAAAGTACCACACTGCTGCAAAGTGGTATGGAAACCTGTGGGGATGGGGAGGAGTTGGAAATCTAGACTTTCTGTGTGATGTTTTTTATAAACCCACAACTTCTCTGAAAAAAAAAATCACGGATGGATTTCAAAGTAATTATGCCAAGTAAAGGAAAGAAACCAGAGGGAAAAAATTAATAAAGGAGTCCATACTATATAATTCATTTATGTAAACTTTTAGGAAATTAAAACTAATTATAGTGACAGAGCAAATTTGTGCATGCCTCGGTGAAGGAAAAGTGGTGAAATAAAAGGATTTCTATATCTATCTATCTATCTATCTATCTATCTATCTATCTATCTATCTGTCTCTCTGTATAACTATATCTATATATTCTATAACCAAATCTAGTTCAGGAAACTATGCAAGTGATGGATGTGTTCTTAATTTTAGTGATGATTTTAAAAGTATGTGTATGTCAAAATTTACCAAACTCTATACTTTAGATATGTAGTCTAATGTATATTAACTACCCAGTAACACTGAAACAGAAACAATGATAAAATATTAATAAATGGCATATTTGAGATAGAAGACAGCTCGAGATAATTTTCAAAGCTTTCATGTTTTTTTTCAAATTTTGTGCTTCTCCACTCTTAGGGTTAAAGAGTACATTTACTTCTTTATCCTTGTACCTATGAAATACTGAAGATGGGTATTTTTATTCTCACTTTCCAGGTAGAGAAATATATTTAGCACAAATAAGTTCATAGGAGAAACACAGGTATTAGAATCATATCTGTGGCTAGAATTCATTTGTGTTCATCCGTATCACATTTGCTCAGTACTTATCATGGAACAGGCATTGTTTGTCATCAGAAATACTGAGATAAACAAAGTAGACCTCTTTTCCTCTCTGTTATGGGCCTTCCTTTTCCTTTGGTTGTGAGATTACCAGGCTGTTTGGGAAAAGAATGACAATTTGTGCAACCCAGGGCCACGTTGGTATTACCACATTTCCAAAGAGCCTGAGAATTACTGTGATGCACTAGTATGTTTTGGAACCAGAAGTCTGTCCTTGCTTCTATTGTTCCCATAGAGTGATTTTCCTGGACAACCCCCAGCTTCCTGCACTGCTTAAATTCTTACCCTATGTGGTAGTTAGGTTCAGTTGTCAATCTGGCCAGGTGATGATGCCTCATTGTTCTGTTTCTGTGGACTTAAATCATCAGTATGTGAAATCCATCTATGGTTGATTGGTCGCCTAAGGGGAGCCGACAACAAGTGACATTTAATTTAATTAGTTGGGGGCTCAAAAGAGAGAGGTCAGAAGAGAACTCAGCAGCTCAGCATACCTCATCTTAGCACTCACAGCTCAGTCCAGACAGTTGGCAATGCAGAAAGAAATCACCCTGGGGAAGGCCGCTGGAACCCAGAAGCCAGGAGAGAAGGCCAGCAGACGTCACTGTTTGCCTTCCCATGTGCCAGAGAAACTCAGGTGAGACCCAGCTGTCTTTGCTCTGAAGCTCTATAGATTTTTAACTAAATAAATCCCCTTATTAAAAGGCAGTCCATCTCTGGGTGTTGCATTCTGGCAGCTTTAGCCAACTAGAACACCTACTAGAACACATTTGCATGAGTTTAAAACATTCCTAAAGGACATCTCTGTTGCTCAGCGGTGGTTGTTCTGGAAAGCCATTCTGTTTATTTGTTTATTTTGCCTTTTCATTTTATTCTATGAACTCAAAAAAGTCTTATTTGAAATCTTATCATAGACAGAATCCAGCATCAGAGTCAGGTGGCCAGTGACAGCCCATTGCCCAACACTGATTTAAACTGACTATGCAGCAGTTATGTATCAGTCCATTTTAACTGAATTGTCTAGTTAATTTGGCTTTATATGTTTAGGGAATTGATTGAGTCAATTGATTACTTTCATATGGTTCATTAATTAATTCACTATTATTTATTTAGTACCTGACAAACATCATAAAGATAGAACCCTTGATCTCATTAAATCATACGTGTATTTTACTCAATCTTTACTACTATAGTTTGGATGTAGTATCATTTTTCATGCCATCATAAGGATAAAAAAGAATACGCTAAAGGAGTATGTTTACATATGTATGAGTTTCAAGTGGGAAAAAGACATAAACAGAATTCAAAAGGCTGGAAAAAGGGTAACATAGCCTTAATAAGCAGCACGTTATAATAATTTTAATCAGCGTGTTTGATTAATTTGTGACTGCTATGTAACCAATTCTTAAGCTAACTTTTTGTAGAAGTAGTTTCCATTAGAGTAATTAAACCTAGCAATTTCCTCATATATCCTTACATTAATAAGGATTTCCACTTCAGTGAACAGACAGTAACATTCACACAAAAATCTTGGAATGTATTTTCAACTTCTATACTTCTCTCATTCTGAAGAAATAGTGGTATTCAAATTGATTATAGGTCTAGATTGTTGAAATAGACAAGAAAATGTCAAGGAAGAGTTTATAAAGACAATTAATGAAGAAAAAAGCTATGCAAGAATGATGCAAAATATCATTAGGAAAAGGGCTTGGTAGACAGGAAAAATATATGGAAGTCCTGCTGTGTTGATGCTACACCATTAATTAAAAGTATCACCAGGCAAATAGCTTTAGTGATCACTGTGTATTACTTTTATTTGGAGGCTTTCTTTGTGATTTACTGTTTCTAGGTTGGAGTATTTTTAAAAGTTGTATTTTCAAGGACCAGACCACAAGTTTAATAAAGAAATGTATGGAATCTCATGTAATGATGTCCGCAAAGCTATTTGTTGTTAAACTTTCTTAGATTAATTTTTTTTTTAATTGTGGAAAATAAGATTTCTCTATTCCCACCAAAGTTATGGTAAAGGGGTACTAAAATTCAAGTCAAATGGTAAAGAATTTACTTTTAAAACAGAATAATTAATAATGTGGTAACTATAGATTCATACTGATGGGAATATATGCCTAAAGAATTTAAAGCAGCTGTAAAAAGGCTAAGTGGTGACAATATTGGGAAATGCTTAAATCATGTGACTGTCTTGAAACAGAAGATATACATTTAGAAATTATACCTTTTCCCCTTTTGTGCAAGTTATCAGTTACCCTCTTATTAGGGGAAAAAAAGCAGCAATTCATCAAGGAATTTGAGTGAGCCATTTGAATATTATACTATGTTGTAAATGACAAAGTTATCTAAAGTGAACTTCTTCCTCGGGTATAAAGAACATTCTTAGAGAATTGAACTTAATATTATTTTTCTTTTTATGCAGAATAATATCTGCTCAGCTAAGGGAATGATCCTGACTTGAAGTCGTTGGTTGCAAAGGGTAACGAATATCTTGGGTTTTCACCTAACCATAAATTTTTTAAACCAATTAACAGTATATATAGGAAGACCTCAAAATGTGAGTTTCAAGCCTGGAAAGAGGTTAAACTGATTAGGTATAAAGGTTAAAACTGAAGAAGCATTGCCTATGATTAATGTTACGATATTTCAAAAAAAGATGTCAAGAACCATCCATGACAAAAACTATTTGAAAAACAAAGATAACTGCATGGAGGAATTATAAAAAATTAAAAAACAGTTAAAACAGAAGAAGAAAAGTATTATTTTCTGAAAATAAAATAAAACAAAAGGAGGGGGTCTAGAAAAAGGACTCAGTTAAATAAATTTATATTCATAGTCATACAAAGCCATTAATATATTGCAATTTAATGAAATGGAATCAGTTTTAAGATTCAAAATAGAGAAATGAAAGAATGAACTTTGAATATATGATATCATTTAAAATGTATTAACACCTCTGTTGAATATCATTTTTCATAAATGGTGACTTTGCAGTAACTAAAAATGTAAGGTATTACTAACATAGTACAGGGTGTAATAAAGAAGAAAGCTAAATTATAGTTCATAAATCTATCAAGCATACTGGGATTTCTTGTAGAATAAAAATTCAGACACTATTTTATTGAAGATAGCCTTTTTTATTTCTCAGATAATACATACTTATTTCAAATCAGGCTACTACATAGATTTTTCCCTTTAATGTCACTTAAATCACATATTACCAAAGTACTTATGTTTACAATTATAAATGAGACAGAAAATAGAAAAGCGGGAATAACACTGCTAAGTGTAGAAGGAAGTTGACAATGAACAGGTGGTAACATGGCTGAAATATTTCAGTGAAACAGTTCACAGAATAACTCTTCCAAAATCACCAGAAATCAGTCCAAGGGAGTTAGGAGAATATTAGCAAAAGATAGTGTTTCATGAAGACTGCCAAAGAAATGTACTCATCATTTTTGAGAAGCCAAGGCACTGAGATGATAAAAAGAGGCCATGTGATGTTTTATATTGTATCCTGTTTCCAATGATATCAGTTTCTCTTTAAAGTCACAGAAGGTGCATATGTTTTTGATACTAAATATTTTGAAATAAGCAATGATTTCATACTGTAAGATCTCAGCATCCATAGGCTTTATCTAAACGAGAGTTGAGCAGGAGTTACTATGTGTTGTGTTAGCCTTCTAGTCTACCATCCTATATATTTATATCCTCCCTGAAGTTAGATTTGCAGCCCTTGGGTTAAATAGACTGAATATGTCATGCTATGTAACTTACTGTGCTTTTTTTTAATCTTCTATTCTTACTTTTTATTTTTCCAAATTTCGCTTATTTTATAGTTGATGTTTGGCGTATTACATTATTTAGTAAGAAGTTAGAGGAAAAATATGTGTGATCCTTTATAAGAATTCTTCAATAGGTAGCAATATTTGAGCATTTATATTGACATTTAAAATGGAAATATCAAATTATGCATTCTTATTGCTTCTATACCACCTTGGTGAACTTTGAAGCAGAATGTCTTTTAGTTAGTAATTTATTTATTTATATAGTAAAAATATATAGTTTTTTTTATTTATATAGTAAAAAATACTATAATCTCTGGTCCTATTTTTTTCTGTTTAATTAAAGATGTATCACCCCAGTAATCAATTGATACATTTGACTATTCATACATAGGACCAGGCATATCAGTTTGAAATGAAATTTTAAATATATTATTTGTAACACGAAGATAACACCTGCTTAAAATGTGCTTTAAAATAATTCAATTCCATTAAATGATGCTACATTGCATTACCCAATTCCTATCCATGTTTATCCCTTCAGCCTATAAACCTTTGGTTAACTACAACACTTTATCACTAACTTAATAAACACAGATGACAGTGGAAATAGAATACAATGGAAAATCAACAATGACACATTAAAGGATACGAGTTTACAAATTTTTCCCAGTGCATTATGCAGCAGACTGTATTGTCTTCTCTCAAGTATTTTAGTTTAATAACATTACTCAGAAACTCTTTAGAGTTCTTCCAGGAAAATAAACACCCACAATTAGCAAATAAGGAGAAGTGGGTATTTTAAAAATACCCATAAAAAAAGATAACAGGAATTTTTTCAAGTCATGCAAGCAATTTCGTAATACATTTAGAAACTTGGTAATCATTGTTAGTCCTATTCACTGCATTTCAAAAGTAGAAGAAATAATTATTCATATTCATGGAAAAGGAAATAAAAAATTATCTGCTTGACAGATCCTGACCATTGTTTTAGGCCCATTTGTACCTGTGAACACATACAAAACTGTTTACTCAAACTGAAAGACAGTTCCCCACCCTCACTTTTTAATTAAAACATACAATTGCAATGAAACAATGGACATATTTTCATGAATCATATTATAAAGCAATCTCCTCCTTCAATATGGACCTGCTGCAGCATTATAAAATATGTAAACCATGCTGGTTATTTTTAAGGGATTCGAAAGGATTGCCCAAATTCAAAGGACGAGATAAATATATTGTTTTCTTTCTTAACCACCTTTTCATTTTTTTTACAATTCATGAAATGTAGAAAATACCAGCAAGCTTCATGCTAGTATTTGCTATGCATGTGGGCATATGTATCAAGGTAAGATATTTAGCAAAAAATAATTTTAAAAATTGATAAATGTAGACAGAAAGAACAACCAAAAAGTAAACTCTTCTTATGGCTAGTGTACGAATAGTAATAGCATCAATCTGATGAACTGATGGCCTCTGAAAACATTTATGTATCATTTAGATCAGTTTCCAATGTGGACAGATATACTCGGGCTATTTACATGGATTGTCAAATATGTGCCTTTGACACCACCACCCCCAGACCCCCATCTATCACAAGATTCAGGCTGCTGAGGTGGCTGCCATCTTGTGATCAGAGGGAAGAGCTGCACAGAATGTTTATTTTGACAGTGGCCATGCTGAATGGAGAACAGGAATAGTGAAGGAGAGTTCAAATATGCTTTTGAAATGTGATGCCTGCCTAAGGATAGGGGTAAGGACAATCCCTCTCCGATAAACCTATGGCAATCTCCATGGAGTAATACATTTTGGAGAATGTACATGTTGCAATTGATTGCCCTGATAGAGAAAATAAAGTTTCACGGGTCCAACCAAAATCAGCATTTTAAGCTTGAGACTAAGAGATATTGATGCTGAACGCTGCAACAAGAACAGATTAGAGACCAGCAGTTCTGACTTCTACACACTTCCTGTGAGTTTACAAAGTCACCTTTGAAACCTCTCCCTTGCTGGCTTCTCTGTTCCTTAACTCGACATTTGTAGGAATCAGAAATAGAAAGATTACGGGCATAGTTTAAGACGTGATTGTCCAATGATGATGAAGAAGTGTTTATGTGTGTTTGACTGGATACATTCTTCACTTTGTTACCATATGTGCAACATGGTCAGATGGTTAATGAGTTTTCAGGGCTGAAATGCATCTGGTCCAACTTTAAACTTATGGTTTATAATTCTTCACTGGAAAGCACATAATTAATCTTTCTGTGGATAATCTACCATAACTCCTAAAGTAATTAAGAATAGATATTCTTTATAACAGGGTTTGAAAATAAAGTTTTATATGTTAACAGGGGGTGAGGGAAGGGAAGCTTCCACTGTGATAGTAGAGTAATAAAATCCTCATATAGAATTGAACCCTACCTGTTTAATACTGCAACCCCCCTCACCAAATCCTGTTCACCAGAAATGTGCTCCTTCACTGAATCACTGAATTTTTGCTTTCAAATAGTCTCCCCCTTGAGGAGAAGGACAGGCGTCTATTCATCTTTGTGTCCTGTCATCTGGCATAGAGTAAAAAGCGCAAAAGGTGTTTATTGATCTAAATACAATGGGAATTTTGAGAAGGATATAGTTCAGAGAGACTCCATCTTGCAATCCATGAATTTATATAAGTATATGGGCAAATATATATATAATTTTATATATGCATGTATTTATATGTATACATATATATAAGTATATGTATATATATAGGTGTGTGCATTTATTTATGTCTATAGTGTTATGATATATGCAGTATATGCATCCATATTTTACAAAGGAATGAACAGAGAGACTCAGACTTTTTTTTAAATATAAAAATGCATAAAATCAGACTGATAATTAAATGTTAGAGCTGCAATTCAAATAAAAGGAATCTGATATGGAAACTGAAATCCTAACATTGTAATAGATGAGCTACTAAATAGTTTCTCCTGTGATATAACATGATTTCTATAATCAGTTTTACTTTTTCTAATCACAGTGGCTTTCTAATTTATTTTAATTATAAATAAGTATGAATAATGCATTTAAAATAATATATAAATTGTAAGTTAGAATTCATTTTCTAGTAAAATTCCCACCAATGGCAATACAGAGTCAGATGATATGTATTTGTTTTTTTGCTCCACTTGTAAAACTTTTTATAAGGTGCAATAATTTACACTCCTTCACACCGTTAGGAGCATTATGCATACAGATATTTCCTCCAAAGTGTTAAGAATTAAAAATAAAATTGTATTATTGTTTTAATTTACATATTTGATTTTAGATAGAAAAAATTACCTTATGTTTACTTACTGCTTGTATTTTTTGCTTTAATTTTATATTCATGTTACTTGAAAATGAATGTAACCATATTTTTGTGTATATCACATCTATTTGTATAATGCACTAAACTAACAAAACAAATTATTATGCCATTTTTCTCAACTCTTTTTCAAATTTAATTTTTAAAGTAGGTACCAAATTTTAAATCATCTTTGGTTTTCAAATGAACTTACTTTACTTTCAGGAATTCTTCAGTTTGTTAAGCTCAAGATATTTTCAGAAATTTTATAATATTCATATTTTTCCATTTGAATGATCTTTCTTTAATTAATTCTTTAATAGGGTTGTATTTTGAATATTTGAACGAAATGCCCCCTTTTTATTTTAATACAGATTTTGAAGTTATTTAACCTCTCTATTTACCACAGAGTGGTAAACAGAGTGCCTGGCTCTATGTCTCTGGTACAGAATATCCTCAACAAGTTTATTTGTTGAATTGAATTTGATTTAATGTTTAACACATTGAAGATTCTCAGTAAAATGTATTTTTATAAGTTCATTATTTTTTTTCACACATGCATCCACTTATTAACTCAACAAATACTCATTTAAAACCAACTTCCTGTTAATCGAAGTGCTGATTAACCAATAACCAAATGTGGTTGCACAGAATCCCTGTTTTGAGGAGTTCAGAGTTTTTGCAAAGCTACATCTATATAAAAACAAAAAAGCAAAAAAACATTCGTATGTAATCTTACTGAACTATATATTTTTAATAAGCAGATAAAAATAATGTATTGCATGGAGTATATAAAAAGGGAAAAACATAATTTAAATACTTTAAGAATCATGATAGATTTAGACTCTTTTGGGGGAAATGAACAAATTAGAAGCTATACTGTACTTCAGCGTGCAAACTGGACCCCAGCCATTTAGATGCTATTAGATACTTCTGAACCCGTTTATTTTTTATTAAATCACCAAAAATAAAGTAAAATGATATTATGTATTGCTATAGTTATTATCATCATCATTATCATTATTATATACCTAGGTCTCTGGATACCGTCTTAATTGCCTTAATAGTAATGTTCCGCGACCATGTAATAACTTTTAGACATTCAGCAAATCAAAGAAAAATAAAGAAAGCAAAAAGTGGCGTTTAACTCTCTTCTCTCAGGGAGGGGGTGTATAATGTCAAAGACCTTAGCAACCTTAGTAACTCTTAATGCTAAAGTTAATTTCGGATTCACCTAGAGTTCTCTCCTTTGGAGGGCTTCAATCTTGCACATAGGACATTCTTTAAAAACACTTATGAGATTCTAGTAACTTTACTGGAACAATCAGTGGCATCCTCAAGGCTTTTGATCAAAATTAAGAGAATAAATCATAATTTGTAGAAAGGCTGAGTCAGCTACCATGAAAACAATTAAGTATGCAAATATTAATATACATTCTCCTTAGTCCAAACATGCCCCCCCCCTTTATATTTGGAGACTATTTGGGAAAGCAGTGTACATATTGGTGGGCAAATATCAATATCACAGAGCTCTTCTTGGTCATCAGAGAGCTAATTATTTACTCCTAAATTTGCTTGTCTTCTTTTTACTTTACACTGAAGAAGGTTTAGTCAATTTACTCACCTTTCTGCCTGCACCAGGGATCATCTTTCATATGCCCTATAAAATGAAGAACATTTTCCAATAAAGAATCACTCAGGACTTCTAAACCATGCATTCATTCTTAAAAATGCCAAAGCAACTTTCAGTTAGCTACACTAACTTATCCCCCCACCCCAAGCTAAATTAAAATTACAACTGAAACTTTTTAAAAAATGACTTGAGAATTCTTGAGTGAATTACTCTGGCTTTTTACATTACCAAAATATGTTACCCTGAAATGACTGTGGTTATTTAATGATTCATATGCAGTGTTCTAAAATCCCTGCTTCTTTGGCCTTCTAATGTATTGTTAAAAGAAAAACTTTTCAAGCAATCTAGGATCTCAGAGCTTTATTGATTCATGAACTGCACATGAGAGTGCATCACAGAGAGTGGAAGGGATCTCTGCTGAGGAAGTGGAAAGAAGAAACTTACATAGGGCAAACACGGACGCAAGTGAGGAAGTGTTCTGAATGGGTGATGTTGGTTTCCATTTTACATAGGGGATTCTTACAGAGTGGGAAGCAGATATTCATTCATTGGTATGGTATGATCAAGCTGATAAGCTATCCTCTCTATACCGAAACTGTTTTATCACCACGTGTTGCTTCTGTGCAGTTCTGTAGGCCTTCCATTATTCCATTTTCTCAGATAGTCCCTGCAGGTCAACTGTTTACGTCTTCCGGAAGATTCTGTCTCAGAAAGGAGTCATTCTACCAATGGCCAATGCAGGCAGTCATTTTCTTTTACTTAACAGTATTTTCAACATAAATGTTCAAACATGACAAAGAGATTGCCTCAAACCACTTCTTATTTATTTAAGCCCTCATATAAAAATAATAAACATATCAGCATATGATTTTTTTGCCTCCTATTTTGTTATAATTATGTAAACTATTTAAGAGAACATCCAAAATCAGCGTACTTGTTTACACTTTCCTTAGCTATTAGCTTAAATTAGTTCTAAATTAATATAACTCTTAAATAAGCAACCAACTTTATTCCAAAATTATTAGACAGAGACGTGAAAGTGAAAATGATGATAAAATGCATCTGTCTAGCATGTGAAATGCATTCTGAAAAACTAGTTGCAAACTTCTGCTGGTAGGTAAGAGAGTAACATCATTGAGACTTGACCTTTGGAGACAACAAGAAAGTTGAGCAAAATATATAAAGTGACTTTTATAAAACAGGATAACAAACACTATAGGACTCTGATCAATAAGAGGACGAAAGCACATGAGGGAAGCCTTATAATTACAAAGGCTCTCTGGCGAGAGCCAATTTCAGACACTGGAACTGGTTGGGTATGGCTGAACAGAGACCATCCTTTCTGATAGAGACTAGGAGGCAGACTTTGGAATTTGGAGAAGTTGTGCATATAACGTCCAGGACCTGCTGCTAGAACACAGGAGTCAATGCAGAGAAAAGCTCCACAAATCTGTATAGTCTTTCTGTTGTATCATTGGCTGGATATTATTCTGTTCACAAGTAGGGTAAAACTCAAGGAGTCTGTGCAAAGAAAAACTTTTGAAGAAATTCATTTACCTGAGGGCTTTAAACCAGTCAATTCCCTGAGCCCAAAAATTTTGGGAAATATGCAAGTTCTCACCAGCCAGAGTGAGAGAGTCCTCGTTGAAGTGTGAGCTACTGAGCACACACCCGAGAAGGGCTGCACCAAAGTAGTGGGGAAACCTATTGCTGGAGTAAAGGACACTCTAGAAATAGCCAATATCATTTAAACAGTAGCTCAAAAGAATCAACCTGATTTTCACATAACTTAACTACATGTAGAAGCACAAGCAAATAATTAAGCACAAGAAAATCCAGCACTCAAAAATATAAATTCACAAAGCTCAGGTTCCAATTAAAATAAGACACTAGACATAGCAATGAATATGAAAATGAAACAGACCGCTAGAATAAATATCAAAGATCTAGAAACAACATAGATAATGGAATTATCAAATAAGGACATTAACTAGTATAAATATGTTCAAAATGCTCGA
The DNA here is from genome assembly GCF_023851605.1 of Tamandua tetradactyla. Classification (NCBI taxonomy): domain Eukaryota; kingdom Metazoa; phylum Chordata; class Mammalia; order Pilosa; family Myrmecophagidae; genus Tamandua; species Tamandua tetradactyla. The sequence goes on along the minus strand of NC_135329.1, from coordinate 115,733,353 downwards.
GGTCTTAAAGGATAGCATGTATATAATGAGTAGAGACATTATATATAGAAGAAACAAAGGGAATTTCTAGACATGAAAAATTAAAATCAGAAACAAAATTTCATAGAATGGGATTAACAGCTGAATAGACACTGTGGAAGGAAGGCTTGCTAATAGAGACTATTTGATGTGATGGGGATTGGAGTCAGAAAAGAATATTAAAGAAACAAAGATGAAACTGTTTACAAATTTAATGAAACAGTATCTACTGATTTAAAGAACAACAAATGTCAAGCAAAATAAGCATAAATAAATATGTACTATGACAAATGATCAAATGTTGAAAATGATTGATAACTAGAAAAATCTTCCAAGCAGCCCAGGAAGCAATGTTATAGACAGAAGGGAAAGGTAAAAAAGACTACAAACTTCTGATTAGATACCGAGAAAGCCAAAAGAAATGGAGTGACACATTTAAAATGCTGAAATAAAATCAACGGTTCAACTTTAATTCCACCCCCAGTGAAAATATCTTCAAATTAACTATTAGAACTATTCAAAATTAGCTAATATTCAAACTATTAAAAAAAACTCTTAGAACTGAGAGTGAAATCTACAAACCCACATTGTAGTTGACCACTTCATTTCTGTTTTAATAATTTATAGAAAAAGTTGTGAAAAAATTTATAAGGGTATAGAGAATATAAACAACATTCTCAACCAACTTGGTGTAATTAAACTTTATGATGCATTCCACCCATGAATTTCAGGGTAAACATTGCTCTCAAATGTATTTGAAGCATTCACCAATATAGACCATTGACAGGGTAATAAAAAAGACCTTATAAATTTACAAAGATTTAAATAATCCAGAGAATGTTCTCTAACCACAGAGCAATGCAATTAGAAATTAATTCCAAAGAGATATCTGAAAAGTTACCAAATATTTGAAATTTAGACATAGTACAATTAAATAACATATGGGACAATGAGGAGATCACAAGGAAAATGTGAAAACACATTGATATGAATGAAAATTAAAACAATGTATCAAAATTTGTGGTTTGCAAGTCAGAAGAAGGAAGACCAATAATTTTAAGTGCTTATATTGGAAAATAAAAGTAACTCTAAAATCAATGTTCTAAGCTTGTACTTAAGAATGTAGTTTAAAGAAGGAACTGATAAAGCCCCAAATAAATAGAGGAAAGATAGTGGAAAAACAATGGAGTAGAATTTGGAGAAGCAATAGAGCAAAATCAATCAAATCAAAGCTCATTTTTGAAAACATCTGTCAAGTTGATAAACATCTAGATATTAACAAAGAATAAAAGAATGTGCAAAAAGTAGACTAAAATCTCCATACTGGGAAATAAAAGAGTATATTATTTCATCTCCTATAGATATTAAGATATTAAGAGAACATTATGAAACAAATCTATGTCAATATTTTAACATAATATATGAACAGATTTTTTGAGACATAAAGCAATAAAAGACATGGATAGCTCTAAAGCAATAGAAATTTAATTTGTAATTGAAACCTTCCTAGAATAAACACTCAAAAACCAAATCATTGGACTTCAGATCCAGAGGGTTTCCCTGGTAACATTTATTAAACATTTTAGAAAGATGTAATAATGATCTTATACAAAAAGTTCTTAAAGAAAATAGAAATTATGAACAATTCATAAGTGATGTTGTAAGTTCAGTATCAGTCTGGTAAGCATTGCCAAAGCAAAGGCATGATAAGAAATAGTAAGCATGGACCACTATTACTCATTAACATGGATGCTACAAAATATTAGCAATAGAATTCAGCCAAATGAATATATACATATATACATATATATTTCTATTAAATATTTAATGAAGAAATAATGCCCATTCCCCACAATCTCCTCCAGAATTCAGAAACAGAAAATAAACAACCAAACTCATTCTATGAGGCCAGAAATACCATAATACAAAAAATATATATAAAGAAATCATAAGATAAAAAAGCTACAGGTTGATATCTCTCATAAAGATTGATGCAATATATTCCTCACAAAATATTAGCAAATTGAATCCAACAATGTAGAAGAAACATTTACCCAATTACATGGTGGAATTTTTTTCATGTATGCAAGGAGTGTCCAATATTTTGAGACTCAATTAATATAACTCACATAACCAATAGGTTAACAAAGAAAACTCATATGATCCTATCAGTTGATACCGAAAAAGCATTTGACAAAACCCAATACTCATTCCTGGTAAAATCTCTCAGCAAACTAGGAATAGAGGAGAACTTTCTCAACTTGATAATGAATATCCACAGTAATCTACATCTGATATTGACTTAATGGTGAGAGTTTACACAGTTTCCCATTAATATCTGGGACAAAGCACAGATTTGATACTGGAATTCCTAACTACTGCAATAAGACAAGAAAATGAAATAAAATATATAGTCATTGAAAGGAAGAAAGAAAACTGCCTCAATTCACAAATAACATAATTGCTCCTGTCATTGATCCTCATAGAATCTACAAAATATTTCCTGGACAATAAGCAATCATAGCAAGATCACAGGCCATCAAGTCAATATAGAAAAGTGAATGCTTTCTTTTATACCATCAATGCATGATTGGAATTTGAAATTTAAGAAATATAATTAACAATAGCACTAATAAAAGTGACATCCAATCAGTATGTGGAAAACTACAAAGCAATGATGAAAAAGTAAAAACATCCATGTCATGAACTAGAAGAGTAAATGTTAAGATGTCAGATATTTATAACTTGATCTCTAGATTCTATACAAATGAAAACAAAATTGCAGCAAGCAATTTCATAGATATTAAAAACAAATGTTTAAGTTTATATGGAGAGGCAAAGACTCACAATGGAATGCAATTACCACAGAACAAATTGAAGGATTCACATTATTTGATTTCAAGACTTACTTTAAAACTACAGAAATAAAAATAGCATGGAAGTGATAAAAGAATAGGTACATAGATCAATGAAACATAATAGAGAGCTTGGAAATAAACCCACACATATATGAACAACAGGGTTTTTGCAAAGATACAAAGGCTATTCAATGGGGAAAGGAAATACTTATCAACAATGATGCTGGAGCAATTGGGCACCCATATGTAAAAAGAGAAACAAAAATCTAAACATGGACTACACACCCTACATGATAGCTAATTCAAATGGGATGATATATCAAAATATAAAATGCAAAAGTATAAAACATCGAAAAAAAGAGAATATATGTGTGATTTTGGGTTCAGTGATACATTTTTAGACACAATAACATAAGTAAGATCATGAAAGGAACACTGATAAGGTAGACTCCATTAAAACTGAAATCTTATGCTCTTTGAAAGACACTTATTACACAAATTCAGAGCAAATGTTTATAAAACATATATCTGATGAAGAACGTGTATCTAAATTATAAAAAGAACACTTAAATCATAATAATAGCAAATCAAAAAAATCCAATTATAAAATGGCCCAAAAATCTGAATACACAATTTAGCAAAGAATATATACAGATGAAAAATATGCATATGAAAACATGATCGTCATTTGTCACTAGGTAATTACATATCAAAACAATGCTATATATGCACACACAGATTATATTAGTAAACCAAAACAATGACAAAACTAATTGCTTGTGAGGATACAGAACAATAGGAAATCTTATGATTGAAAGAATGAAAAACATGGTGCATCCAGTTTGACTGTTTTTTTTTAACATTTTTGTTGTGCAATATAATATATATATATGCATATACATATATGTGTGTGTGTATATATATATATATAAATATGTAAATAAGCAATAAATTTCAAAGTTTATTTTAACAAATAGTTATAGAACAGATTTCACAGTTTGGTATGGGTTACATTCCACAATTTCAGATTTTTCCTTCTAGCTGCTCCAAGGCACTGGAGACTAAAAGAAATATCAACATAATGATTCAGCAGTCTTACCCATTTGTTGAATCCTATCTTCTTTGTTATAACTCTTCCTTCTTCTTTGATCCTTCTTCCAATCTAGTGATTGGGAACATTGAGTTGATGTTCTTAGAAATACTGTCCTTTCTGGGTGTCAGGACTTATCTGACCTAGGAACCATCTGAAGGTTATAGTTTTCTGCAAAGTAAACTTTGTATATGCAACTTTTGTAGACTCTCAGATAGAGCCCTAGGTGTTCTTTAAATTTAACAGGAATGATGTTTGTTGGCGTTTAGAAAACCTTGGCAATCAGTACTATCTAGCAGAAGTTTACAAAAGAGTAGCCTCCAGAATAATCTCTCAACTCTTATTTGAATTCTCTTAGTTGCTGTTACCTTATTTGGCTACATTTCTTTACCCCCTTTTGCCAGAGCCAGGCTCCTTTCTGGGAGTCCTGTCTCCGTTGCCTGGGAGACTTTCACCCTGGATGTCACGCCCATGTAGAGGGAAGGGAAACAGCTGGGAGTTTGGCTGTTTGTTATAAAGGTAAACATAATCTTACCATACCATCTAGCAATAACACACCAAGCTGTATAATCAACTGATTTGAAAACTTATCTCCACACAAAATCTTGCATCTACATGTTTGTCATAACTTTATTCAATATTGCCCAAAATTGGAAGCAACTAATGTGTTCCATAAGTGAATGGATAAACAAAGTATGGTAAATACAATGGAACACTATTCAGTAATAAAAAAGAAGGAATTAATGAACCATGCAAAAACCTGGATAAATCTTAAATGCATAATTATGAAGTGAAAAAAAAGGCAGTCTGAAAATGCTACCTACTATATGATTCCATTTGTACGGTATTCTGGTAAAGACCAAACTATAGAAATAGTAAACAGATCCGTGATTGCCAGGGATTTGGGGAATTGTGGAATGGTGCAGAATAGGTGAAACAGAAGTATTTTGGTGGGGGAAGGAACTATGCTATAGGACACTGCATTAGAGGATAAGATACATGACACTGGCATTATACATTTGTAAATGCCCGTAGACCTTTGCTGCTCAAGGAGTGAACCATAATATACGAAAATTTAGAAAAAAACATATATGAGTTTAATGGAATCAAAGATGGAATGCAGACTGTGAAAGAATCTAACCACATTACAAACGGATGAAACGATTTCACTGAAGCGGGTGGAGGAAAATGTTGCTGACTCAAGTAACTTTGGAAATGACACATGTCATTAAGGCTGATAGTGAAAGCAACTGTACATAAAAACAGTTCTCTAGGTGACAAAGTTGTTTCCTCACAGGGATATAAGTTAACAAATCTGAAACCACAATCAATCTATACTGGAAATGCAGAATTAAGTAAATTGATAGCTGATGATGGAAGTCATTCTAATGTCCATATTAGTATTGTGGACATTAGAATGAACTCATGTTTAGCTTACTATAGAAACAAATGGTTACATATATGCGTATGTACATTTTCCTTTTCTGTAAACTGAGATGGCCAAGAAGCAGAAGATCCACAGTTGCCATCAGCACATCCAGTGCTAAGATGATGGTTTCTAATTCCATTCTTCAATAAAAACAATCAGTGATCCTCAGAAAAAAATGGCTGATTGTTAAGACTAAAAGCAGGAATAAATTAGATCATCATGGAGCATCTTGTAGTACCAGAAAGTAAATAAGTGCTCATCAAGACTCACAATGATGGAGTACGTTAAAAGATCACAAGAGCCAAGTGAAAGAAATCACAATAGTCAAAGCTGGAACAGTTTGAGCAATAAGTTAAAGTATAATGGACTATAATCCAGAGTGTAAAATATATATCCATGAAGCCATCCTTATGTTAATAATAAATCAATGAATACATATTATTATTATGTATTTTATTATATTATCAATTATATTAATACTAATATTATAATTTTATTAAACTAATTTATGTAATTATAAAAATGTTGTAATGATAAATAAACAAAAACATAAAATATTTATGTATGTAAATACATAAATGCAAAGGATAAATCTTTCATACAAAGAATTCCAAGTGATTTATATAGAATTTCTACTCTGGTGGAAATGGAACACAACTTCCTTCTTCTTAAATGTGGGAAACACATAGTGATTTCCTCCTAAAGGGGTAAATATGGAAAGGAAGAAAGAATACAAAATTTGCAATGGAGAAGCTTGACAAAAACTACCTTAGCCTGGTGATCAACCATCAACTAGCTTATCAATAATAAGTCATATTGATAGTATATATTTTTGAAATGATGTGATGAAAATAGTATTTTACCTCTGTTGTCTTCCCCTCTAAAATACATAAACCCAGTTTAGTTATGAGAAAAACACCAGACAAATAAAAACTGAGAGATATTCTACAAATATTTACCTGACCAATATTCCTCAAAACTGTCCAAGTCATCAAAACAGGGAAAGTTGGAGAAATTGTTACAGTCAAAAGGAGCCTAAGGGACTTGAGGACTAAATGTCATGTGGTATCCTGGAAAGGATCCTGTAACCACAGCAAATAATGGTATAACTAAGGAAATCTGGATAAATTATAGATTTTAGTTAATTAAAATTTATTCACTTTGGTTCACTGATCATGTCAAAAATATCATACTATTGTAAAATGTTATTAATAGGAGAATTTGGGTGTGTGGTATTTGGGAACACTCTGTACTTGCAAATTTTCTGTTATTCTAATTCCATTCTAAAATTAAAAGGTTTATTTTTTTAAAAAAACTCGTAATTTACCATAGTAGTAGAATAAAACAGTAAAGAATGGTCATCTCAATATATGTAGATAAAGCTTTTAATAAAATTAACACTTTTTTTAAAAATTAACCCTCAGCAAAACAGGAATAGAAGGAAACTTCCTCACTTAATAAAAGATGTCTATGAAAAGAAGAGCTGATATTATAACTAATGATTAAATCTGAGTACTTTCTCCGTAAGATCAACATTCTTAGTCTTTGCAGTAAGACCAGTAACAAAGAAATTAAACTCATCCAGATTGGAAACTAATAAATATTAAACTGACTTTGTTAACATAAGGACATGATTGCTAACTCAGAAAATTTTAAGAAATTTACAAAAAAACTACTAGAACTAATAAGTGAGTTTACCACAGGCATATAATACAGATTTAACATTCAAAAATCTAAAGAATGTCTATATAGTAGAAAACAAGGGTAATTGATCTACATTTATATGGTCAATTGATTTGTAGTAAATAGACCAATTTAATTTAATTTGGAAATGATAGTCTTAATGCAAATAGCGCTTGAACAACCTCATATTCATAAGAGGGAAATAAACTATGACACTTAACCTCACTGTGCACACACAAAAAAACTCAAAATGAAGCATAGTACCAAGAAAAACGGAAGCACGTATACATAAAAAACTTGCATGAGACTATTCATAGCAGCATCTTTCATAATTGTCCCAAACTGAAACAATCCAAGTGACCACCACCTCCTAAATTGATAAACAAATCTGGTATGCCCATACAATGGAAAAATATTCAAGAATGGAATGAAATGGGCTCCTGAAACATGCTATAGCATGGACAAATCTTAAAAACATTATGCTGTGAAAGAAGCCAGACAGAAAAGGCTACAATATAAATGATTCTATTTATAAAATTTCCAGAAAAAGTACAACAGTAGAGACTGAAAGCCTAGGACTGAGGGTATCTGTAATAGAAATCCCTTAAAACAGGATTGTGATGATGATTGCACAATACTCTAAATATCCAAAAATTCACTGAAATAAGCACCTACAATGAATGCATATTTTAGAAGTAAATTATACTTCTATAAAGCTGTTTAAATAGCAAAAATGTATCACATATCTAAAATAATAGCTAAAATTATAAAACTTCTAGGAGAAAACAGAATAAAGTCATTGAGCAGTTTTAGTAAGCCAAGATTTCTTAAATAGAACATAAAATTGCAACATAAATGAAAAAAATGTGATAAACTGAAATTAAAGTTAAAAACTCCTCTTCAAAGCACCGTATGAAACATGAGAATGCCAGCCACACACTAAGAATAAATAGTATATATTTATGACAAAGGACCTTTTGCGAGCAATAATAATAACAATATATGAAATAGAAAGAGGAGGAGGAAGGGATCTCACCAACACAATGTATACACAAGGGTAAAGTATTTTCACACAGAATTCACAAAAATAGATACATAGAAATTCAATACGCCCATGAAAAATGCTCCATCATATAATTATTCAACAAAGAAATACAATTAGTACCACAATGTGATGATACTACATACCCTCTTGGATGGCTAAATTTTTAAAAATTGACAATATCTGCTCCTTTACAGAAAGTTTTTTTCAATTCCTGTTCTTGGCTATTCCTGAAGCATTTTATTTTATTTTTATATGGCTTTAATTTCTAAATTCTTTAATTATTCTCTTTATTTGTATCTCCTATTGTTTCATAAGATCTGTTTGCATCCACATATTTTTGAGATTTAATTTATATTTAGAGAGATGGCATATTTTATCTACTGCCTTTAAATGAATATAGATTGGAAAATTATGGTAATTCTTAGCTTTCTTGGGTTTTTCCTTTTATGGATGTGCCATGTTTTTGTTTTTTGCTGATTTTGTCCCTTCTCCTCTGCCCCACCTTCCCACTTTGTCATAGCTATGCTTATTTTTTCTGATGATTACCCATCTTTGATTCAGAGGAGTACCAATGGTGAAACAGGCAGGTGAGGCTAACTTTTGATAGGTAAGAATGAATGCCCAAATTACACAACGTAATTTTATTTCTCCATTTTACGGTATATAAAAGTTGCAGATCAGCCAAAGCTGGGTTTTATATTGTTACTATTTTTACTCCAGTTTCAAGGTAGGTGGAGCAGTAACTCTGGAGCATTAGCCGAAACTATAGCAGAAGAAAACAGATCTCTGCAAGCAACATCTGGGACAATTAAATCATCCGTCATTGACTTATACTTACAACCTAATGACCAAAACAGTTTACATGGCTCCAAAAAACTATAAGGAATTAGGAAATACAATACTACATGGTGCTAGCAATATTTGGACAGTGGCATTATGACTAGTGCAGGTAGGATTTGGGTGGAGGTCAGCCAGGTTATGTAATACCCAATTTCAATAAGAGGTTTGATATTCTTAATACTCACGCATGAATTCTAGCACTTCCTTTGAATTAGGAGTGTGTTTTTCTTCAGTTTGTGCCTCAAGAAGGTGAGACCCCTAGAAATGTCTTTAAATCACTGATAGTTTGTATTTTAGCCTAATTATCATCCTCCCACCCCTGCCCCCATCTTCCAAGTTTCTCAGTACCCTCTTTCTTCCTAGGTAAGGAGGTTAAGCCATAAACAACAGAGAGGGAGCGTTAGCATTCTTCTCCCAGCTCCTTCTCTGCTTATATACTGTGTTGTCAAACCGGGTCTCTATAGCGTGTGGTTAGTCCCAAGTCCCAGCTACTGATAGCTCTAAAGGAAATATCATGGGGACAGACATGTGTTATAGCATTTCCATTTTTAGAGCTCAAATTAATGTCTCAGGAACAAGCACAACCCAGAACACACTGCCATTTTGTTCCATATTTATTTTACCTTGCAGGAATACAACAAAATGTTGGTTAGGTTCTGAGGTCTTCCTCTTAGTTTACGTCCTAATTTTAATTTTTTTTTTTTTAATTTCAAGGAAAGAAGAAACATTTCAAAGAAACGGTAAAAGGGAATAAAATGTTTATTCTACTATATTGTAAGGGAAGTTCCTATGATCATTTCCCTACATCTTTAAGTGGAACCGTATTTCTAACTGTTCCCTGACCAAAAACACTAGGGGACTTGGCTATTCTTCCCCCAACTTGTCCCTGGGATTTCTGACCACTGTTTTCAAAATATCGATGCCCTAATCCTTTCCCTCATTCTGTGCTTCACATCTTCATTTTTCATGCTTATTCTCTTAAATTTGGATTTTTTCTTAAATTTACCTTGCAATTCATTCCAAGTACAACTAGCAGAGGAATTTTCCCCAAGGTTGTTCCCTAAGAGTAAAACTACTATTGCCTAATACATGAACAGTTTTTTTCTCCAAGCATTCTCGGGAAAGAAATCTAGTTTAGTCAGATCTTATGTTATATGAAGGTAAAAGCAATTTGAGACTAAACCTTAGAGAGCCTTAAATATATGGCTAAGAAATGTAGACTTCAGACACCATCATTTATATATATATATATATATATATATATATATATATATATATGTACATGAGAGATAGAGGGAGGCGGAATTATTGTCTAATGAGCGCAATCAGAAGCAAATTTTCTCTTCTCTGAACTCCAAGAACATTTTCTCATTTATTCATAGTATTTTGAAATGAATTTTAATACATATTTCTTATCTCCTCAAGGTCAAACACAATGTTCTTTAATTTTGGTATCCTAGTAGCATCTACTTCAGGTAGATATAGGAGGAATTAATGAATGATAGAAGGAAAATATATCACTAGTATATTAAACTTATAATTGTTTAAAATTTTAGAAAAGGCAGATAATTTCCTCTTTATACATAATATGATTTGTTTGCTGATTCATTGTTCCTCTTTCCTTTCATTGAAGGGTATTTTAGAAAATACTTATAATTTTTAGAATAATTCTTTATTAGATGAATTCAAATTTGCTAGTCATCTCTCCTTTCCATCTTGATATTCTTTCTGAATTAAACTGCACATGCTTTTTGTCATGACAAGGGCCATTTCTGCAAAGCTTTTCATTTTTCCTAAAAATTTCCAGCACAGAATTTTATAGCTGCCAAGCATAAGTTTATTAGCACTAAAAACTAATTTCATAGCCTATAAGTAGAGTTATCATTTTGTTCTTTCAAATTATTACTATTTCACATATATAGTAAAAATACAATTTGGGCATCAGTGTGCACATTGTTTAATTAAATCTGCTTTCGTGTAAAACCATCTAATATATCCTTTTAGCAATTTAACCTGAAACAATTACCTATAAATAAAACTTTTTATTCTGTTTTTATGGTTAATATGAACTGGCTAAGTTCTCACTTAGAATGATTTTTCCACATCCTTGTATTTACTAATTCCTAGAATTTGGAGATTTATCACCTCTCAAGGTATTCTGTAATTTAGGAATTTTTAAATAGCTGCTGCCTTAATGCTTTCCACAATTAACAAAGACTTTTGTACAAATTAACAGATTATTGGACCTACTTTTTTTTTTACTGTACTTTAGTGGGCACTATCTTTAGGATCGGTCTTAGAAGTAAGCTTGTCTACATAGGAATGAATCAACATTTCCACCAAACCATTTGTAACCTGATCGCTGATAATTTGATTTCTTGAACTTAAGGCTTTGTGTGTCTTTTAAAAATGAAAACACTTTAATCAGAATGGTAATATTTTACACATTCAACATTATATGCTTATTATATGCCAGGTATCATTATCAGCAATCTGTAACTGTTATGTAAGAAAGTGGAGAGGGTGTGAAAAAATTGGAGACATTGAGTGGGGCTCATAGGAGTGTGTTTAATATTTCCTAGGAGGGAGCTGTCTTCTGTGGAAAATGAACGTGGTGGTGTGTGGGTGCCCAGGCACTGGGGTCCTGGTAAAAAAAAAGTTAAATTGTTTTTTTAAATTTATGAACTCCACACAATGTCTCCTGACATTTCAAAGTTAGAGAACGCATAGAAAGTGTTAATATCGGGCAACCCACTGGGGCCACTGGTTACTTGGGTAGCTGGGTGTGTTTACTGAAAGCTCCTGGGGCCCAGTTAGTGCTCCAGCCACCCAAATTCCTATCAACTGTTTCAAGGACTAACTTTGTCCAAAGCATGGTACAGGTGTAACACATTCACAGCACAAAGTGCAAAGCTCTGAACTTAGGAAGCTGGGAGAGAGAATGCACCACCTGGAAGGAACCAGGTGAAACGCTTTGATAACAGCTGTTACTGAGAGTTTTGACTCAACTTTGTCCAATCACCCATGTGCATAATTGGGTCCAATCCTTATTTAAAACTCTTAGTGCAAGAAATGGACCGTTTTTCCCATTTAAAAATGTAAATAGGTACATGCATGATAAATTATTTGATTCTTCTAATGGGATTGGGGACAGCATCATGTTAAGAGTTGGATGAGTTTCCTCCAACCAGTTCAAGGCAGGTTTTGCTATCAAACAAGTTCCCATTAGACTAAGTGAAATAATGCAGGGTCGCTTTGCCACAAAATAAGTTACTAAAAACTGATTTAATTTTTAGAGCTGTTTTGATTTCAGAATTGTGGAAAAAGTGTTGTGAGCCTGTATAAAATTAGACATATGTTCTATTATATATGATGATAAGTTCTATTATCACTTGAGATGAATTTCAAGGATTAATAATAAAAAGAAGCTATGGGGGCGGGCCGCGGTGGCTCAGCGGGCAAAGTGCTTGCCTGCTATGCCGGAGGATCTCGGTTCGATTCCCGGCCCCAGCCCATGTAACAAAAACAAAAAAACAAAATACAAGAAAATGTTTAAAGATGTTTCCCTTCCTTCCTTCTCTCTGTCTTTCCTTTAAAAAAAAAAAAAAAAAAAAAAAAAAGAAGCTATGGAGGGATTTGACATGCCAAGATGTTACACGACATAATCAATTTAAAAAATAAAATAATTAGAATTATTAGCATTTCGAAGGTCTCAAGATCCTGAATTTTTAAACATTTTCCTTGCTCTTATTCTTTCTTGTACTTTTAAAAGACTATATTTAAGACTTGGGATCCACAGAATGATGCATTTACTGTGACTGCTAAGTCATTACTTCATCTCACATGAGTAGCACCATCTCATTTAAGAAATGGAATGCACAAACTGATTACTCTGAGGAGAGAGAGTCTCCGCTGCATTCCTTTTAAACAGCACCCTGTACTAGTTGGGCTTATTACACTGAAACAATCTACTCTAGGGGCACTGTTTGCATCAAAAGCCTTCTATACATAATGTGCAAGTGTCTCCAATTGCGAACATCACAGTAGTAGTAGTTAGGGCTTTATTACTTAGTTCTAATTTGTATTGATGGCCTAAAAAAAGTAGCATGCTTTGCAGTTCTATGAAAGAAAAGATTATAAATGGAGATTAATTATAATTTTGCTAGCTCAGTACTTGTAAAACTAAAGCAATTTATATTCTTTCTCTTAATGATCTCCATTCCTGATTGCAGTAATGTAATCTAATTGTGATTATGATAGTATCTGAATCATGTGGGCCTCAATGTGATTGAAACTACTCTTTGCATTAAAAAGTAATTTTGGAGTAATGATGAAAAGTTACTGTGGAAAATTGGCAAGTAATATATTTTATTCTGTATCTTAAGTTTCTGCTTTCATTTTTGATTATATCTTGTAGCATGGATAAGTATAATATTATATCAAGGATTTATTGCATCAAAACCTTATCGATGATATGTATGTGCATGCATGCCAGGGATAAGCATGATAATACTGAAATAGCAGTGATATGGTTGAGTCAGGAAAATGACGGATGATTTAAAATGCTAGGATAAGGTTTACTGAAAATAGAAACCAAATAAAGGGGAGGTGGGGTTTCAGTATTGCACAGATTTGAAGCCTGACTAAAAGAAAAGTTGCATGTTTTTCAGCTGACATAGACAATTCTGTTTGGATAGACATTTAGGAAAATAGGGATAGTCAGGTATTTTGTTAATATTGAAATACACCTCTAGGGCATGTAGAGAAAATATAGCAAAGAAATGTCTTTCTTCTGGATAAAATGTCCTTTGCAGGTTTGAAATTTGTTCAGGAAACAAAGTATATATCACATTTATATACAGTTAAAGAAAATTATTTGTAAAATCAAATAACTATAGAATTTGAAAAATAAGTGAATAAATGTTTAATGTTTTAAAAATATTTACTATCGAAACACACAGATATGAACTTATTGTGGGAAAATAAAACAATAGAGAATAGAGATGCTGCCCTGGGGAAAGATATTTTGGGCAAAATATATATCTATAAAAAAAAGCACAAAAGCAGTTTTATCACAATCTTTTAGTCCATGATGAATTTGTGAGAGAAAATTATAATTTAAAAACTGTTGTGATGCATTGATATGCATTTAAATTATAACTAAAAGAGGAAGTTAATATAATTTAAAAAAGAAAAACCTAAGTAACCTCATGTTTTAAATATCCCAAAGCAGGGATTAAATAATGAAAATTGAATGGATAATAGGCAAGAAAAAGAGAGATGCAAACTAGTGGAAATCTATCAAAATGTTTGAAAGACTCTGTTGCAGTTATTGTTTTCTTTATAACAGAAAGCATTTCTAATTCTTCTAGTAGCATGGACAAATAAAGAACCCCAAGGAAGCAAACTCCCCATAATAGCAATTCCAAATAAAAGAAAACAGTCTTTGGAAACATCACCTGACAGCAATACCACAGGAAAAAAAATTAAGCAACAAAAAAATCTCAAACTCATTTTGTAGTTACTACTGACAGTGAAAAAAAAAAATCCTTCTTCCTCCATCCCCAGAGTCTGAGAAGATCCATTTTAAAATGTCTCTTGCAACACTGATGTGACCCAGGAGAAGAGAAGGGATTGACCACAAATAAATGGCTCACTGCTTCTAGTGGTAAGAAACACATTAACCCTTTCAGGTCACTAGAGTCCATTGACCAAATTATCTTTCTTTCTTTTTCTTGTGCAACAAATTGTATTGAAGAAGTAATGCAGCCCCATGAAGTGCACCATTTACTCCCATTCTCTCTTCAGTGCTTATGTGCGGATAACTGCCTCATCTATTGCCATTTTTAGACTCTCCCTTTAAGGGGAATACACTGTGAAATAGATACTCTCCAGGCTCAGTCAAGAAGAGAATATCTTGGGCCTCAATGGTACATTACGGCCAGTTATAATAGACCAGGGAGGGAAGTGTGCCTCCTGCCATAATTACCGTAATATGATGACCCTGTGAACATATCGATGCATCAAAGTGTAGGGAGACTGTAGCTGTAAAAATATTCACAGTCGGCAAGATGCTTATTTCTTCCCACCCTGCTGGTGAATTTATTTCCCAAGATGGAAAGAGGAGGATGTGCCTGCTCCACCTCATTTCTGCATTCTCAAATGAATTCCAAAGCAGTCTCACTTCAGGAGAGAACATCTGTCTCATTTTTTTTTTCCTGCAAATGATGGTTCTATTGACCACAATATATTATCAGCTTCTCTTGGAATGGTATGAGAAAGTTTAGTAGTAGAATGATTGAGAGATTCTTTGGTGAAGACTCCGGAAACATGAGGCCTATTTAGGGGCTGTTGGTTTTGGAAAAGTCTTGGTGAGAATGGCTCGTTTATTTATTCACACACTCAGCAAATGCTTAGTAAATGTCTGCTATCCAAAGCACTGAAATAAGCTCTGGTGGAGCCAAGGATGATCCTTCCACACTTGGCACTTTTCCCTAAAGCCTACAACCCAGGGTGGAATACACACCATTGTGTTCAGCGCCTTCATTTAGTCGCTCCTAAGGTATGAAAGGGGATTTAGAGGGCCCTAGGCAGGCACAGGAGCAGGCACACCTAATCTAGCCTTGACCTTAAGGGAGACTTCTCAGAGCCAGAACTTAGATAACTTAAAGTCTTAGTGGACACCGAAAAAAGGAATTTCAGAAGTAACTCAATTTCCATCCCTTTACTGCATCTACTTGAAAGAAGGAATAAAAGAAACATTGAACACATGGGGCATAGTTGTGATTTGTTGAGCAAGATTTTCACGGGTATTACTAATTCTCAAAAGGACACAGTGAGATCATAATTATGAAATGCATTTATATATTTGTTTAATTTTACCTATTTCAAATTTCCTTTTCCTCTCTTCTTAGACTTCAGCTGCTTTTTTTTTTTTTTTTTTTTTTGTCTCCAGCCATGCTGTGACTGCCAGTTTGCAACACTATTTCTCCTGTAAAATCAGTTAATGCTATAGGCCTGTTGCACATTTTTGTGAAAAAATGGTAACTAAGTTAATTAAATTTTCTCTATCAAAGATAGTTACACTCAGTCCTGCATGGACTTTAGAATTACTTGGGAAGCTTTTAAAAAATATTGCTGCTCCACCTACACACTAATTAAACTGGGATATTAGGAGAGCTGACCAAGTGGACCAACATGCCAAAGGACAACACGTGGTCATCCAGTGAAAGCAATATATTCGCATTAAAGGCCATGGGGCCTAGCCTGTCAATAATGGCAAAGTGAATGACTTAAATCTATGTAACAATAGAAACATGGTATTATCAACCTCTGTTCTTACCTGTTCACTTCTGCTCAAGAACTTTCTTTCATAATTTCAGGTCTAATCAATGGTTCAGAAAATATCTCACCCCTTCCCTTTAGATTTTGACCAAGTTTTCTCTTCATAACTATCACAGCTAAGTCTAAGTCCCAGATAATAATCTTTTTAGTCTGAAAATCAACATTTTGCTGTTTGGACTTAGGAGCAACATAACTTAATGTCCATAATTCTTAATACCCATGATATCTGAGCTTCAGTGCCAAAGAACCATGAAATCATGAAATATATTTAGTCAATGAGAGTAATTACGATTACCATTTATTGAACATCCGTTTCCATAACTATGCTGGGTAGTTTTCATGCATAAACTCATTGAATCTTCAGATAGTGTTGCTTCCATTGTATGCACAGGAAAGCTGAGTCACAGAGAAGTTTCATCAATGTGTTCAGGAAACACAACTCGTTGAGCTTATATTCCCAACCCAGGGTGTATCCAACAACAGAGACAATAATACCCTTTCCACCTCGCTACACTGCCACCCTCTTTAGAGAACACTAAATCTGAATTTGGAAAAGTCATGTGGAAATTCCCTCAAAAGTCAGCACAGCTGTCTATGATAAGGGACATATAATAGTAGTTACAATCACAGAACAACCTTCTTATGCTGGACAATAGCCCATGAAAACAAGACCTCTTAAAAAGAGATTAATGCCATCAGATCCTTTCAACTCAGACCTACACCTGCTTATACAATTGGCCTTTCACATCCCAGTTGGTAAAACCCAGCCTCAGGAGAGAGAGGCACATGCAGCATTTATATTGTTGTTGAAAGTTTCATGGCCTTCAAACCACACAGGTTGGAATTGGATTTGAAAATCTATCTCCTGACTTCATTCGAAGAATCACTAATCTTCCAAAGGATACTGTACATGCTCTGCACGGATGATTTGGCCACAGTAAGTGGTTATGCTGTGGTCGCTTAAAGAGGCTAAGTTGTTTTCTTCTTCATTTAGAACAAAAAAATTGCTTGTCGTATTGATGATGCTCAAAATCAATATCAGAAGGACTGGAACACTTCCTTAGCTGTTAAAACAGCCTCTATAATTTTGCCTTCTAAGAGAACATATAAAATAAGGAGAAATGCTAAGTAAAAGGCTGAATCAAACATTCTCTTGGTCTGGTAGACTTAGGTCTGAAACAATAGCCATAACTACCTCCAGCATTATTTTCAACAAATAGGAGATAATCTATAGCATTGGTGATGCTACTGCTGAGGGGTTAAACCAGTCACTGTTTAAATTGAAAAAGAGCAATCTACTTCCGCATTACTTCTTGCACTATCCAAATTCATCACTATTGACGTTTTTGCTTCTAAAACAAATATCAGATATTATTTGAGCAAGTTTATTCAGCCTAATGCTTTCTCCTTCCAAACAGCTGGTGCCAACAGTGGAATTAGCTTATTCCTTTACTACATAAGCGATAGGCTATTGGAATCTGAAGAACCAATGTAACAATTCCATTAACATCTTTTTTTTTTTAAATCCTGTTTTGATAATAGCTAATGTTATCTTTTGCCATAAGAAGAGAAGTAGCTTAAAGTACTTCCCAAAGTGGCAGAGTTGTAGGAAAAATCTCATTGCCAAAGGCCAGTTTCTTAGCAACAGCACCCTCTCAATGTGTCACAAAGTCTGAAGCCCTTTGGCCCCTCAAAGGAAGTTCCTTAGGTGTCTTTTACACATTGAATGCTTTGTGATAGTTGAGGCCTGCTGGCTGTCAACTCTGTCCCTTAAGGGAACTTGACAGATCTTAAAAAAAAATCAATTTTAAGCTCACATGCCCCAGTGGGTGCCAAAGCCACTTCAGAGAGCCTGAAAGATGGCTGAGTCGACAGGATTTGACTTCTAGAGGTAGAAAGGTGACAAACTCTATCATGAGAAAGGGGCAGCTCGGGGCCTCAGAGGCCTAACCTGCTCCCAGGATCTGGGTCCTAGTGTTGTATTGAACCTATTTATCTCTTTCATGAGCCTAAGGTACCACAGGGAAAGAAAAGTTGCTCAAAAAAATGCTGGCAGAATTCAGGGGTGTAAATGATGAATTACTTTTCATCAGCTGAAAGGAAACATACTCCGGAACAATACTGAAAGGGAGCAGGAGCGGCTGACCCCCTGCTTCAGAGCAGCCAATATCTTCATTCAAGAAGACAACCATGAAATTACACAGAAAATGGGATTGTCATGAACAGCCCCTTGAAATCTCAGTATACAGTCATTACTGCATGGGAAAAAGCCTTCATCCACACATCATAACTTGTAACAGACAAGGAGGGGGAAAAATGAACATTAAAAAAAAAAAGGGCTTTGGAGTTACCAGTAGGAATGTTGAAAATATTTGTTGATTCAAACTTTCCTTCATAACTTTTCTAATACTTTTACATAGCTTTAGCAGTGTGTTAACTTTATGCTGAGCATTGATTCCTTTTATGAGCTGTTTGGGGGCTGAAGGATTTGTTAAATTCAAAAAAGGCGGTGACAAAGGGAGAGAGAGCTATCTTTATATTCATAATGGTATTCATACTCCAAGATGATAATTTAATGGACCAATATAAAATGGCCCCAAAAGACTGTTTAATTAATATTCTAAAAACCCAATACTGTACATTAGTTAATGTAGAGCTTACTTAAGTTCTTCGTTGAACTCTCAAATATTGGGGGATCAACTAATTTTCAGGTTACCATTAGAAAAGTTTGAGAATGATAGAGTCAGAATAAAGACTTTTTAATACCACAGAGTCTAAAATCTTTGAGATCCAAAAACATTACAGTTAAGTGTTTTGCTTTGTCATTCTGGCTACTTTCTCCACGGAGTTTAATTAAGTTTGCTCCAGACTTTTTTTTCCCTCAAAAGATTACACATACTATTTTCTTCACATGTGCCAGTGGTTCAAATGACTAACCCTCATAAAAATCTAAATTACAGATTTTCTCACACATCCAGTTGCAAGCACATGGGAAACTATGACTTATTTGAAGGTACATTTTTTTTTTTTTTGCTGATGATTGAGAGAGGAAAGTGGCATGGAGCACCTACTCAGATACACTGATTCCTTGATAACTTCTTGAAAACTTCGATATGGGATTTTGGTGTGTGCTTTATAGCCACAACAATCTGTTTAAAGTAAAAACAATCTTTACTATAAGTCCTTGTGAAACAAAAATGACAATTTATATTAATTGAATGAGTAGTACTCATTTTCCCTGCCTATGCATAACTATCTTAAACCATTTAAACCATAAAGGCAACTGAATAGAGAGAATGCCCCAGTGAAACTTTTCGGTCAAGAAAGTTACTTAGAACAGCACTTCTTACAGTGTGTGTACCTAGAAAAGTACAGGATGAAGATATCACATGGAAAAACCTTCTTGTGGGTTATTATGTTTGGGAAATACTGTTCTGGTGTAATTGAAAGGTTGAGTAAATGATGCCTATTAAATTTGTATTCATGGTTGTAAGATGCAGGAAAGCTCCAAAAGAATGAAGGAAATGTATCATATTCTGGAGGCAGGCTTTGCATCAAACTATATAGAGGACTGTCCGGAGCATAAATAACTAAGTTGCATGACCACATGATCAAAAAGCATAACCTGCCAAGTTAGCCAGTGTGAGCACATGGCCAACAAAATACAACCACGTTTAAATAGTAATAGTTTTCAAAGGCTAAGACTTTTGAACTTATTTTTGGTAATTCGACAAATACATGCTTCCCAAGTTGTAATACAGAGGGGGGTGGGGTGTAGCCAAATTAGATTTTCCATCCTAATTGCAGGAGGATTTAGTAGAATTTAAAAGTGTTCAGAACTGTATTTTTAAGGATAACATGCTGAGACCATGGGACTGACCATTGAATTCTCTAGCTATTTGTTAACCCTAGGCAAAGGGTCTGCCCTTTCTCCTGTTTTATTTTCCCTGTTGCCACACCACTGAACAATCTTTTCTATGTGGCATCTGGAACTATGTTTACACTGCTGTCATTAGAGTCTGGCAAAAGTTTAACAGTTTAATTTGACCAAACTACAATTTTCAAAGGTTAGATTAAGTCATAGAGTCACATATTGATAAGCAAAATATTCCTCTCCATAGACTTAAATTGTTTCTGAATGTTCCACAAAGCTTTCTCTAACATTGTGTTTGTGTGTGTGTGTGTGTATATACAGGTACACATGTTATAACTTCAAAATCATTTTGCCTCCCTTTTATTTTTCTACGCTTTTGTGATATGTGTGGGATTTCTATCTCTCATGGCAAAATTATGCACTATTCAAAGCATATTTTTGGCACTTAATACATATTTATGACATTGTATAATGTATCACCAAGTTATTTTTCTGTAGCATAGCATGATTTTTATGAATACAAGGTAGTGTTAATATCTTTTATTAGAAAACTGCAAGCCAAAACAATTGAAGAAGTTACCCCCTCCCCCCAACAAAATTAAATCTAAAATCAGTTCACAGAATATTTTTTTCTCCTTATCATGTTTATAGTTCCATATGTCCAAATAGATGATCAAACGTTGCTCATTTGATCCAACACAAGCAAAAGGTTATTGCAACTTTGCTCCAACAGAGAAAATGGAGTATTAAATAAAAATTCTCCAAAAGTGGATACACTTTCTAGCACATAGCTTCCTTGACAGTCACTTTTAATATTTGGTTTTGTCCTTCTTCTTTTTATTTTTAAAAATCAGGTTAGAGGAACCAAAATAAAGTTCTTTGGCTGATATGTATCCTGTTTACTTTCTAACTCTGAACTCAGCAGGTTAAGTAATTGGACTACAGAAAAGTTCCTCCATTTCTATTTCCAGCTGGTGATACACAAAAGGCAGGAAGTTATCTCATTAATGGGGCACCAGCTTTATGCAAATTATAGTAACAAAAAGGCTTCCCTTCATACTTTTTCATAAATTACCTAATAAAGTGGGAATAAATGGCCATATTCAAGAGCCTTTGTTGTATTTTTAGCACAAGACTCTTTCTGTTACTGCAAATATGACTAAATGTGCCTTGTTCAAAAGGGGTGTTTATGAAATAAGGCCACTCAAAAGCTTTTATTCCTGAACAGCCTTCAGTTACTTTTATGGCACAAAATTAACATAATTAGTCACAGAGAATAGATGACATAAGCAGCGTGCCATGCACAAAAGGGGGAAGCAGTATCTAAGGAAGGTATTTTGAGAGATCAAAAATTTTCAAAGTGCTTAATACTAGAAGGTCCTTTTTATTTGTGCACAGCCTTAAGATACTTTTTTTCTTTAACTCCGTGAAATTCACATAATGAGATGCAGTAGACAGATGACATTAGCGATGTGCCATTAGAAAGAGGTCAGTTTCCTCTGAAAGATAGTCACTGTTCCTGCTCGTCATTAATTTGCAGCTTCAAAGCACTGAGCATATGATAGCCTGGCATGTTAAGCAAGTTGCAGTTATCTTTAAATAACCATTTTTCCAGTTATTAGAAGTTAAAGTTTTTAAACTACCGACTGAAAGCAAAATTAAAGCACGCAGCGGTATAAGGGCTGGGGGTGGAGGAAAAGAAAGCAAGCCTGGGTGAAGATTGGGGAAAGAAAATCATATACATTTTTTAAATGAAGTTGCCCATTCTCTGGGGATGGGCTGCTTTAATTTCAGTGCTAGAATTTTGGGGGGAGTAATGGGCCTCTAAGATTTGAGCTCCAGCTAGCAAATGAAACAAGTGGGAATTTTTGGTTTATGAGTCCTTATTGTGGCACATATTAGAAGGCTAAAAAGTGAGCTGTGTGGTTATTTATAATTCCACTGAGGGGGAACAATGCTATTTTGAAGCCTGAGGGCTCTATGAGACAGGAGAGTAAAAAGGGTTAAGAGCACTTGGATTCCTGTTACATGGGCACTGATCAAATAAAAATGCGTTGTAGAAATATATGAGATTATCTTATTTTAAAGAGAAGATCAATGGAATTTTTCTGGGTCAGTTTGCTTATAAATTACAGGAAAAATCAGAAATCTGAAAAATTAGTACTTTTTGCATTCATCTGAGTTCAAACTTATTATAAGACTTCTTTTTAAATTTATTTTCAAACAAATTTATTTTTAAATAAATTCATTTTTAATAGGTATACATGAATATGGTACAAAATTCATACTATTCACAAGGACAGACAGGCTTTTATGTTTAAAATTCCCTTAGAGTTATTTTTTGCATGGAAATTCCAAAAGCAACACAAAGAATTGAACTACTTTTAAAAAATGATTTGTCACTTCATCTCCCACCACCCGAAATAAAATTCAGCACCAAAATCTCTGGTGAGCACAAAGGGCTTGATTTTCTGCATTGTTTTTAGCTTGTATATCAGTGCAGTGTGAAGACTGGATGGCACTGAGTAAATCAACATTGGCAAGAAAATGGCAAGCAACATTTGTTAACCCTTCGGAACTACTAAAACAAAACATTTGTTTTTAGTCTAGCAATAAATTTTTAAAAATATAAAATGTGACTCTGAAGTGACATTTTCACATCTGCAGTGACATTTCACTATTGGGACTGTAACTTTTAAAAGTTGCGCTGTTTAGAGTGCTGGAGTTGTACCTTGGTGGTGCCTGAGTTACCTGGGGCAGGGGCAGGGCTGGAGCATGGTATGGAGCCAACATTTCCTGCTAAGGAGAGAAAACAGAACCCCCACTCAGGTGACACTCTAGCTATCTGGCACTACAAAGCCTGGGCCATGTCAGAGTTAACCAACAAAGTTTATGGGAAAGTGCTAAGATGAAAACAAAGCATTCTGGGAAAGTAACACAGACTGCACCTCTTTGTAAATGTTTTATAGCGCATAATCAGCTTTTGATGACATTGTTTTTGTTACCTTCCTTTCCTTAAGTTAATAAAACTATTCATCCTTTTTCATATCATTTATTCTTCATCTATCTTTGCTGTTTTTCTTCCAGTACCTTGCAGGTACCATTTAAATACTAGGAGTAATCAACAAGACAGCTCAAGGAGCTTATACTTGAGGAAGCAAACAGCAACAAGTGCAGAAAAAAGTTTGTTGCTGCAATAGGAGAGAATCTCTGAGTGGTTGTTTTTTTGTTGTTGCACCAAAGAAGCTTTCATTGAAGAAATTCCTAGTCAGGAATTCATTCAAGTTATAAGACTGTGAAGCACATTCAAATATGGGGAGCCTGAGACCTGAAAAACATGGGTTATTCAGGGCAAGGTTGCATATACCACTAACTGAGTTGGAGGCTCATGCAGTGAACAAGAAGGATGTAGTATATGCCAACACGAACAGTTTGAAATTAATGACACTTCACATTTAAAAAAGTGAATAATTCCAATTTCCATTATTATTGAAAAACATCATCTTATACCAGATCACCCTGGCTTGGATTCTCCTTCGGTATTTATTACCTTAGATTTGGAAACTAAATAATAATGACGGCATCTGCCTTTAAAAAAATACCTGCTGTGTGCCTGGCACTGTGCTAGATGACTTTGCATAGATTCTCCACTTGAGCCTCTCAGTGACTCTATGAAGTAGATGTTTTCATAATTGCTTTTAAAATGAGAAAACTGAAGCTCAGACAGGTTGACTGACTTGTCTGGCATCACAGATTAGGAAATACTAGCTAGATTCAAACCTAGTTCATCAAGTCCAAGGATCACAGTCATTCCATTATACCATACATTGAAATTGCAAATTTGAGTAATAACAGGTTCAAATATAATCTCTTCTTTTCTACTGACTTCCAAGTACCTGAATAGCTAAACTTGAATGAGAAGAAAAGATTCTTGCTTCAAATAATATTGGAATTCCCCGTGACTCATTTATTAATAGATTCCACATTTAGCATTTCAATGGTTTATAATGCATATGCACTTTTTAGTACAACTGATGACACAGATTTCCTTTAAGAATCTCAAGCTATAAAATAATAAGGCATGCTTATGAATGGCAAAAATAAACAAAACATTCAAGTACCCCACAAAATACATATCTATAATATAGAGTAATTGAAGAAAAAATTCATGTTCAGTTCAAATGCTATAATTGCCTTTTTGTCACTGTTCTTTTCCATGAAAAATGCTGCCGAGTAACTATATGTGTTTAGCTATATAAAAGAAGCAATGATGGTTCATGCTATTTTTTTTTTCATGCAAAATGGATTCCATCTGCTTTTATTAAGGGGAATAGTTATAGTAGAATGAGATACTTATTAATCTAGCTGGTCTAGGTAAGGTCTAGTTCACTTTAATTAAAAAGCTGAATTTCTAAGGAATTGAGTATTGTGCAGACACACTGAGGGAACCTTGAGATTTACACTTAACCTTTTATTTTAATCTTAAAGCTTTATATATTGTCATTTTAAGTACATGTTAATAATATTCAAACTGATGCTTTGAAAATTCTCTTGAGATGTGGTTAATGAAGGGAAACTGCACCATAAATTGCATCCAAAATATGCAATCCATGCTGATGTAATTTCTCTTGAACTACAGTATTTTGCCATAAACATTTTTTAGCTTGTTTGGATTTATTCTCTAATGTTTATAAAAAGTACCATCGGGCACTACTGCTTGAAACAACTACATATAGTAACAGGCAATCTTCTTAGTTTAATAAGATCCTTTGGATAAAAATAGAGTTCAGATCTATCTTGTGCTAAGAGAATGCAAATTCTGATGAAACTGCATGCTAGTGTTTTTCATAATTTAAAAGTTTGTCACATAGTATAATGAACTTGCTTGCATTCTCCCGAGTTCTGCCAAGGGAAGCACGGTGGCTATGCCTGTTTATGATCAATTGAGACAGAATGCTCTACAAGGTATTCTGGGAACTGTAGTTAACTGAGAACATTTTTCTTTCAAATGCGTTTGTTAAAACAATGCCCAAAAGAGACATGATATTCCGGCGACTGTCAGAGTTTCTATGATAAACCTGCATTTTTCAGAGGGTCATAACTGGCTATTTGGCCATTTCTAAATGGCACCATCTGTAGTGTAGCCTGCAGATGTGCACAAACCGAGATGCTGTAGTCGTTTAGGGAGGTGTATCTTTTAAAGATCTGGGTTAAGAAAGATGTGAAGATAGTTGGTCATTTCATTGATTTTCATTTCAAGCTGAAATATCAGTCATAGAAAAGATGTGCTTAGGGTAGGTGAAAGAAATTGTGACCACTTTATCTCCCAATGGATTGTTTCACCCTTCCACTTGTTTTTACCATCCACACTATATTATTATCCTTTGGGAATGGGTGGGGACGTTGCCAGGAAGGAAATGGCGAAATACTAAGATTTATCTTTTGTTTGAAGAAATAAGTATCATTTGGCTCAGAAGCCATCCTGGGAGGCAGAAACTAACATCCTGTGGGGAGGCAGGAATGTGTGGTGACTTAAGGAGATGGATCTCTGGCAACCTGGGGAGCAGTGCCCAGCTTCACGTGGGCACTGAATATGCAGCTCTAGCAAATGGCTGCCGTGCCCTATGTTGTGAGCTAGCCTTATATATCTTTTCAAGCAATGTCAGAAACATGTATTTTTTTTTCACAAAATAAAATATCTTAGTTTTTGAATGTTGGCAATGTTTTCGGATTTAAGATAAATATAAACCTGTGCAAGTCAAACAAAACCCTTCTCTACACCAGCATTGGCCAATCCGCCTCACTTTGGAACCTGCATTCTATCTCGTATGTTCATGCCAATGATCTCTTCATGCCTTCTTAGAGTGAGCAAAAAACACTACCAAGGTTAAAAGTTAGAAAACGGTCAAATGTAATATTTCTATGTTAATCTGTTTCTACACACATAAGTGCTTCTATTTCAAATGAATTGATTTACTTATTGTAATAACTTTCTTGATATGCCTTTTATACATTTGTATGTTTTTGTGATTTCTGGTATATTCCAAGGACTTAAGAGTCCATCAGTAATTTGCCTATGTATTTGTATGAGTTTTTGGTTGTTTACATTCTTTGAGGCAAGCAAAACTCTACTTAACAAAAACCAAATGGATGAATAAAAATCACTGAGTCTTTGTGAAAAGGTTATTTCATAGAAAGCCCCTGGAAACTGAACAGAAGAGAATGATAGTTAATGGTAGATTTGCCCAAAAAAGAAGGTAATTTCTGATAATAGAGTGCTTCTTAAGTTAGTTTCCAATACCCTAACTTTGGCTGCATAAAGTTTGAAGTACAGGAAAATGGGATTGTGTGCCAAACATTCACAAAGAGAAGATATTTAAGAGAATATGTATGAAAATACACAGATCTGTAATATTCCATCTTATATATTTAAAGAAAGAAAAAAAAGAAAGATAAGTATACCCAAGAGATCACTTATTTGGGATATAAACACCAAAATCAATGTTTTTTATACTTACAGTTAATATGTCTTGTTATTATCCGTGTAAATTAAGCTCTGTCTACAATTTCCCAAAGTATATTCATTTTATTTGAAACTAAATACACCATGCTCTCATATCAAATGATAAGCTTTCCAAAAGGAATCAGTTTCTACCTTAAATTCATTGTTTTTTGTTTTTTTTTAATCCAAGTATGTCCCCTATCTGGCCCTTTTAATAAACGTCTGTTGCCTTAGTTTGTTTCCCTTAAAAGTTTGGTGATAGCTAAAAAAAGGAAAATGAAAAGTACATGCACTCTTCACTGAGGCAGAAAAAGCTCTAATCGTAAAGTTTCCGACCAGAACAGGGTCACCTACACTTAAATTTTCTATAAACAAATAAGTGCTGAGACAGCAGATTGACTTTCTTGGTGCATTTTTCCCCTAGTAAAATCAGTTGGAGATAAATTGCAAAATAAATAAATGTCAAATAACAATTCCCATGACTAGTATTTGAACTGAATTTAATGATTATTATGAAGACAAAGCTGTGATAGGCCTCTGTGCAGAATGCTAAGAGGGGACAATCTGGCATGATTTTAGCTCAGAACCATTTTAACAAATGAATATATTTTTTAAATTGCCACATCAACCGACCCGACTATCTAATTATGGCCAGCAAGAAGGCATACCGATTAACTATTCCAAAGCTTAAGCCATTATTTTTGGTTGACATTCCCAACATTCAGTTAATAAACCTGCAAAGCATTTCACTCATTCAATTTTCTAAGGTTTCCACTTTACAACTGCTTGAGAACATAATAAAAAGTTAAGGTACATTGTCCCAAATTAGACATTGTTTGGGGAATGGGTTTGGTCTTGCAGGCTGTCCATACTTTAATCATCTTCCAGGGTAAAATTATCATGGCTCTGTTCATAGAGTAAAACTTCAGGACATCTATGAACCATCATTTCAAAATCATTTCTTAAGAAAACACTTCCTACAATGACTGGCCTGTATCCTATATCCAACAGAGGTGGAGTGGTATTTAGAGCCTGGGATTCTGCAGCAAAACCTGACTGGTTTTTAAAGCTTGAGCTGGGCTTACCAGCATCTAGCAGGGCAGCACCCTGGAATTTGTCAGGGAGAACAATCTCGAGCTTACTGCTCACCAGTAGCCATTTTTGAGAAACAATATGTAGAAGTCTTCATGGAGAATATGAGAATATACTTAAGATGTTCTAGAATTGATTTTGGAATTAAGCCTGTCCTTTGAAAACATTAAATTGGTTTTCTGGTAGATTTACTTTTGTTGGTATTCCATCGTCTTATTTTGAGACCATCTTTACAACACTGCTATAAAACCTGAAGCTGTATTTTCTGTCTATTATATGACACACTCATTTCTATTTAACAGCCATGGGAAAAATTTCTCTTCATCTGGGGAATACGGTTTTGTTTTACCTAACCAACACTGATTGCATTTTCTCTTTACATTGGCTATGTGCTTCTTAATCATTAAGTGCCCCTTCTAATAAATTCATAAAACACAGGAATAAACACTTGATTCAGGCAAAGAACAGTTTTTATGAAAACAATCTAAAACTACACAAACAATTCCAAAAGTGAAATACTCAAACAAGTATTTCTTAATTGGCCCTACTCCATTGTTTTGTGTTGCATCTAACACACGTGCCAAATAAGCATTTGACTATTTACTCACTTGCTTGGCATAGATGCCCTTCCTCTTTATGGGCATTGCAAATGAAAGATCTCACTTCAGTCTCTCAAAATCCAAGGTGTCCGGAAACTGACCTTGTTAGCTTCTGCACCACTTTTCCAGCTGTGCTCCTGTATTACTGTCACCTGTATATGGAACCACAAAGAAATCTTTAACTTTCACCTTTCATTACTCCATTTGGCCAGTCAGTTGTGAATACCAGTTCTAAGTCTCCAAAGACTTACACATCCACCTTCCTTCTTTTGTTGGCAATGTGGCTATTCCTCTCTAGGACATTACTGCATTTGCTTGGATGTTTAAGACATTAAGGCTTTTATTTTCCTGCAAGTAAAAAAATTCCTCTCAAATTAGCTCCAGTAAAATGGGATGGGACCATCATTTAACGTTTCAGAGAAGTATGCGGGGAAATGAGGAAAAACAAAGTCAGGCTTCCTTGTAGGGAGACTAAGACAGTGACAATAAACAGCCATTGCTCCCTTAAAATTTCCTCCTTCTTGCTCTCTCCACTAACCCTGTTACCACGTGGCTACTCATAGTGCTTCAAACTGCTTTGCCTTAGCCTTGAGTCTATATATCTCTTTAGCTTATCATTAAAGAAATTTTTCTCTGACTTTCTTAGTTAAAGCCCTAATGGAAAGGAATTTAATTGAGCCAGGTCAGATGCCATAAGTTCCTGGCCAGCCTGTAGTTACCCCTTAAGAATCACAGATCTGGAGGTCCTCCCTCATGATTCGAGCATTGCTGTCAAAGTTGAATGGACACGGTCCAGTAGATTTTGTGGGTGGATATGGAATTATTTAAAAGGGAATGGGGAGGGGAGGGAATGATAGAGAACTCTAAAACAACTACAATGGATATATTAACACAAGTTTTCACTCATTCTATTCCATTCTAGAGCCTGCTATGTACCCAGTTTTGAGCAAAGATATTCCTTTGTTTAAATGTTGCATTAATCAGCTTTGATGCAGTGATAAAGAACCCCCAAATTTCAATGGCTTAGGATAGACATGTATTTCTTGCTCATGTGCTCATTTCCTGTATGACAGTTGTCTGATGTTCCATGATGTGTCCTGTTATATCAGATGCAGGCTGAGGAGCAGCCATTACTTGTGACATAACACTCCATGGCAGAGGGAAAAGAGCAGAACAAGTGGTAAAAATGTGGGATAGCTCTTAAAGCTTCTGCTTAGTTGTGGTGTATGTTACTTCTGCCAACATCACATTGTCCAAGCATATTGCATGGTCAAAGCCAATATGCCTATGGTTGAGATGTAGTCTCCTCCCATCCAGGGGATGCAGCAAGTCATCTGGTTGTGGGTAAAAGTGTATAAACCATTTACAGGGATGGGTGGGGCATAGTACAGAATGGGGGACAATAGTACAGTCTGCCACAAACTACTCAATGCACAAGCTCACAGTGCAATGCTAATAAAGTTCAACACTTAATTCCAGTGGTTTTCAAAATATTACATGGCTCTGAGCTTCCTAGTGTCTAATAAAGGCCATGGTGATGGTCATTGAGTTGGAGAAGAGTGAGGTTCTGACGTTCACACTGAGTAACTGCTTTAACCTGTATTATATATCAGAGCCTAACGTACGATTTATTTGGGGGTAGAAATAATAGATTTCTTCACTCACAAAATGTTTGCAAACTACTTTCTTTGCTTGATAATGAGGACCTTCTGTCATAAAATGTTAATCTGGTTTTCAAAATATATTTTACCTATTCCCTACTATTCACTTCATGCTCCCACAAAACTTAGCTGTTCCTGATTTCTTGGAAATATCATCATTTTTTTTCTTCCTTGCCTTTCTTCATAGCATCATCTTCACATAAACTGTAACCCTTTTTTAAGTGAACCCTCTTCCTTCCACTGTTAATAGTTTGTATCTTTCAAATTTTGAATTGAAAGAATGCTACCTCAAATCCTTGTAATAGTTCAGAGACTTTTGGAAATTTGCTAGGGTCGCAATAAGTATTTTGTATAAAATAGAGGAAAGAAAAGCATATTTTAATACTTTTAATAGCTAGTCTATTTGTCTCAGGTGCGCAGGTTATCTTCATTGCCACATAAAGTTGAACTCTGTATCGCTCGGCTTCTGTCTCTCTTTAAGTATAAATATTGCATTGCTGAAGTGTTCTTTCCTGGCCATGAGATAAGATGCCTCCCTAGTTTCCCCTTAAACTGCACCTCACTTGAGACAATGTCTCTTTTTTTGTTGTTTCTTTTTTTTAATTTACTTGTTTATTGCATTTCTCCATCACTGTATTCTAAGTTCCAAGAAGTCACAGAGCTTGTCTGCTTCATATGTTGCTGAACCGTGTTGTGTGGTGCTGGGTGCATTGTAGGATTCAGGGACTATTGATTAAATAAATGGGGGGTAGAGTCAGATATAAAAAGTTAGAGAATAGGCAAAAATAGGGCTAAGATGTAGAAAGGCATGAAGTCCTGATACATGCAACAGCATGGATGAAACTTGAAGACATAATTTCAAATGAAATAAGAGAGACACAAAAGGACAAATATTGCATGATTTCACTAATTTTTGAAATCACTAGAATAGGCAAGCTCATAGGGTCAGAATCTAGAAAATAGGTTACCCAGGGACAGGACAGGATAGGAATGGGAAGTTAAGGCTTAGAACGAACAGGATTCTTTTGGAATGATGGAAATGCCTTGGTAACGATGATGGTGATAGTAGCACAACATTGTGAATGTAATTAACAGCACTGAGATATACATCCGCATGTGATTAAAAGGGGGAAATGTTAGATTGCATATATGTTAACAGAATGCAATTTTTAAAAATATCCATGGAACTGCATGGCACAAACAACGAACCCTAAGTTAAGTCATGGGCTATAGTTAACGGTACAATTATAAAAACGTGTTACCATCAATTGTAACAAATGTTCCACATCAATGCAAGGAGCTAATGATAGGGTGGTATATGAGAATCCTGTGTTTTACAGATGATTGTTCTATAAGCCCATAACGTCTCTAATAATGGAAAAAAAAAATAGAACAGTTAAGAAAGAATTCTGTAAAGCCTATGTAATAGTGTGTTACAACAAATCATAATTATCAATGCAATTTAAACAATATTTGGGGGGAACAATGACATTTTATTTAAAAAAACAATTAAATAGCATGGAGTCAAAGATAATTTAAATGAGATGATGAAGAATGAGTTACTATTGCTTTCTACACCATTTTCACCACCATGGAAGAAATCAACAGAAAAACTACCTGCTTTCATTGTCAGACTGAAATTAAATATCAGCAAGGTTCTTTTTATTTCTCCTTAACATGGAACATAGTCATTCAAAAAGAACAGTTTCTTGAATATAATGACAATATATAAACTTATCATTAGTTTTATTTATCTACTCATCTATCTATACATACGCATACAGATTTCATTATAAATACTATGAAAGCAATACGTTCGTTGTCCATTCCTGAATTCTAATAAATAAGAATGTCACAGTAAAGTTTGGGGAAGAAATTCCATGTCTTTAATCTCATATCCTTTTGATGAATCTAGCTCATTGATGCAAAATATTAAACCATTGAACAAGAAAATGGATTCTATGCAAGAGATAGTTTCGTTAGAGTTAGGGAAATTGTAGGATTAAAGACTAGATTGTCTGAAGATGAAATTCAAGATAACCACTGAACAAATAATAGGGGGACTTGATTCTCTCCTAAGGGACATTTTAAAGAAGAGCTAATGATTTACTGCTAATCTCAAAGCCAATGAGAGTTACCTATGGGATAACAATTTCAAAAAGTTTTGTGTACATGTAATTTTAGCTGTTTTGCTGTATCAAAATAGCTGCTAAAATTATAAAGTAATTTATATTATATACAATATATATGTATTTTATATTCTGCTTCAAATATTTGTTGATTTGAAAATAATTTTGCATAACAATGTGCATGAATGTCTTTTTGTCATGTTGACCCAAATCTCCCCTTTCCTTCTGTGCTTAATAAAGTAGATTTCCAATACAAACAAAACTGGGCATAGCAACAGGTGAGAGGCAAGGGCATCATTCATTTCACAAATAAAACATACCTTATTGCTTCTGTCTAAATATCTTATGCTCCCTTTTGCTCTTTCCTTCCTTCTAATTCATATATTCAAATAAAAAATTAATGTTATTATATTATCCAAAAATGAATAAAATTGTTTAACTAAATTTGAAATTAAAATTACATTGATATGACTGTAAATATATATTTTTTCTTCCATGCCCTTATTTGGCCCCATTCAAAATCATTTTCAATTTTATGTGCAGTGTGTGCCAGTAGGTGGTAGTAGTATTTTCTCCAAATATTACAATGCTATTTTCATTAATAAATAACCCCCAAAAACAGAAATCATTTCAGGTCTTCCAAATTCCTAGAGCATTATGGAGATCTCAGAGGTAGTCTTTCCCAAGGTAAAGTTTCCCAGAGTCTGTTTAAAAACAAAACTAGGCATTTTAATCAGTGTATCAAATTTCTTTAAGGTGGAAGAGAAAATTTCTAATTTGGGGGGCTGCAGATTTAATTCCACAGCACTGACCATTACATTTTTCTCCTCTGACTGTTGCCAGCCATTAAATTGGAAAATTGAAATTGAAGATAAAAGGTGGGATATGCATATCCAGCTAGTGGGTGCTTTTAACCAGATTTTCTCCTTCATCATGGCTCATTTGCATTGTGAATGCCCTGAAAAAAGACAGCTTTTGTCAACCCTTTGCTGTGTTTGTTGCTCCTTCTGTGTAGTGCTATTCAAAGGGTCTGATTGTGTATTCAGATATCACATACATATTTCCTTGGGTCTGGGATTTCCTGTTACTATGAATGATAAAGATTCTTTCCTATTTAACTTACAATTCACTCATTGTGTTTGCATATGTGAAAGGGCACCTCTGTGGAACCTATATAAGCAGAGGAACAGAACAAAAAAAAAATGAGAAGATGTACTAGTTGGCAGGATGTTATAGAAAAGATGTGTGGCTTTAGTGAGGTGAAGAAGAGAGCTGAACTCCAAAGATTCCTTCCACAAAGGAGCCAACTTGGGCTTGAGGTGGGATGGTTTGGGAAATATTTGGGGAGGGTTAGAGCCTTTTGAACTGCACTTTTAAAGCGTTTTCCTGACCTTAATTTAATCTAAATTTCAGAAATCTAGAATACTTCCAGTTCTGGGTCGAATTTTATTTTTAGGAATCCGAAGTTGGAGGAATGCACAGAGACATGATTCACATTTAGAAGCCAATATTTCTTTAAATTTGAATATATAGGTAGAAGGAAAATTGCTTAGGACTATGTTACTCTCAGAGTCTGGCTCTGGGTCCAGCAGCACCAAAATCACCTGGGAGATTGTTAAAAATGCAGAATCATAGGCCTTCTTTCTCCATACCTACTGAATCGAGTCTGCAGTTTCACAGGATGCTCCTGGGGATTTACATGCATGCCAAACTTTGAGAAGCACTGATTTAAAAGATTCAAAGTTAATGAGTTCTACTTACTCTTTCCTAAGAGCAGGAAATGCAACTACTACGTGCTGTTTTTATATTTCACACAGAGTCTCAGTAGAATATCTCATCTAGACCATGAATCTCAGTCACTCAAGGACCTGATTTTTCTATTTTAACTCTGTTTGGGGATCTTGTTTGTACTGTAATGAAGCATTAAAAAGGGGGGGACAAGTAGACTGGGCAGATGACCAAGGAGAAGAGAAAAATCAGAAAGATACTGCAATTTTAGGATTAAAATATAAAAGATCATTTAGCTCTTTGGTTCCCCCATATTGCAGCCAGTGGCAATGTCCTTACGCTTCCACCAGGACTTGGTGACTAAAGTGTCATGAAAAGCTTTGCACAGAAAAACTGACTTTGCTTTGCTTTTGAAGCTGAAAGCAAAAAATCTCAGATAAGATTGCACACAAAAAGTTGGGGAATGTAGTTTTTGACAGAATGGAGCATATTAGGCTTGAGTGTTGCAGCTGCTTTCCAGTAGTTACAGGGTTTCCTGTTATCATGAATCAGGAGGTGTTTGAAATATCTCAAAGGAATATTTAATTCTCAGAGGAATTAAAAAACAATTTTAACCAATTATTACTATTAGAAATGCCCACCTTTTCTAAAAAGTGAAAATAACCCATTACATCACTATGTTCCTTCCCGATTTTAAACATCTTGAGCAAAAGAAATTCAATAGTGATTATATTCTAGTTTCAACACCCTATGACCAAAGGATGCCCACTGTTTGTACCAAAATAGGAATTAACACAATTTTTAAAGTTATGAAGTTTATATAGTTCATTAATTTATACTTTCTTGTTAAAATAAAGCTTACTCTAAAGCTATTTTGCCTAAAGGTTTCAAAAGGGATTTAAACACAATGACTATAATTAATGGTACAATTATTATAATGTTCTTTTATCAGTTGTAACAAAGGTACCATTCTAATGCAAGGTATTGATAAGGAGGGCGCGTTATATGAGAACACTATTTTCTGCATGATTTTTCTGTAAACCTACTACTTCTCTAATAAACAATATATATATATATGTAAAGAGATTTAAACAATAAACTGTTAACAAACACAATATTGCATTGTATATTCTAATATCTAATATGAGACATTCTAGGGAAAGAGGAAATACCAATAGTACCTGCCTTAATTGTAGCCAGAATGTTTGTAGTGGCATCTAGTTCTGAGTTAACATTCATCCATATTCAGTGACAAAGTTGTTTTTTTTTTGAATGGATTTGGAGCCTTAGATATGCTTCAAATTGGCCATTTTACTAAGTCGAAAGTTTGAGTGGAAAAATTCTTGGTATTCAAAAGTGTCCCTTGGATTAGTTGCTGACACTACAAGCCTCCCTTCTGTCAGGGTCTTTAGTTGCCACCAGCCTAGCTGTGGTGCCTCTACCAGCCAGCAGTCGTCCTTCTGCTCCCCTACCCTGACACTTTGTAAATAATCTCTCTGTAAAGAAGCCCTTCCGGAACTATCAAGTTCTGAAATCCTGAGTGTGCCATATGCTTCATTTTGTGATCTTGACTGATTCATGGATAGATAAAAATAACTCACAATTAAAAAAAATAGAATTTAAATCAAAAGAATCCAGGCACTCATTAAGTAAGCTCGTTAGTAGCAGACATGGATAGAAATCCCATGACTTAACAGTCTGAGCTCTGATTTTCTTCTCTATCAAAGTGGGAGACTGGATGCAGAAACATCCAGAGCATGATTCCCTCTCCGTGTTTCTGAAGAGGATGCAGAAGTGGAGGTGGATGTGGGGCTATGATCTCTCCTGGGTCACTTTCCCCTGAAAGACAGCTGAGGTCTCGGGCCTGACCAGACCCACAGCAGGTGTTCCAGAGACGGAAACTAGACCCCAGGAACAAACTTGAGTTTCAGGTCAAGCATGATCACAAACCAACTTCCCTTATAGCCACTAGATTAGAATAATTTGGGCAATTAAACCAGACTCCTCAAAAGTGTCCTAGTTCAGATATCACTTTACTGTCAACCTGAAAGTAGGAACTACCGTTTCTCTTAATATTTTCACCCTGAATTTGACTCCACTTTAGTTTATGAAACATTCCCAAAAAGGATGATTTTTCATGGTTCTGCACCTTTTCTATTTTGTTAAGGGACAGTAGAGACAGAAAGAAAAGAGACATAGAGATCAGGTTAACTTTACAAAATCACACATGATATCATTGATGAAATGTTACAGAGACCACCGGTAGTTTTTATTTTAATATTTATTTTATACCTACCATGTAATAGGTCCTTAAATAAGTTTTTATTGTATGCTGTATGGCTGGCAGGGGTCACATTTCATCCTTTCTCCTTGTGAATATCCCAGTATTGCAGCAACATTTGTTGAATTTTTTTTGGGGGGTGGGGGATCGAACCTGGGTCTCCCACGTGGCAGGCAAGAATTTTACCACTGAACTGCCCTTGCACCTCACCCCTTAAACTAATTTTGAGAGAGAAAAATAAATATCTACACGAAGTATCTGTTTCTTTTAAATATACACACACACACATACATACCTACATATCTACAAACACACACATGTAAATTCATTCTTTCACCCATCACATATTTATTGAGATGAGCTACTTCTCTACACTAAGTTCTCAAGTGTTAAGGCAGGTAGAATACTTCCATTCACAAAAGCCTGGAAAGTCAAACCTAACAATGGGCTTGACAATGGAAGGAAATACATACCTAGTTGGTCCTAAGCACTTGAGGAGTAATTGAACAAAATTATTAACAGTAAGTTTGCCCAGAAGCACAGCTAATCATCCAATAATAATCCATGGTAGAAGATAAGCGTAAGTGACCACTAAGTCAAATTTGACTTCTCTCTTAGGATAAACCGGCCCAGGGTTTTGAGCTCTCAAAACCTACTAGGAAATTCCCATGAAAACCCTACTTAAAAGCTTATGTAGCTCACTTGAATCTTGTAACTTAGAAAAAAAAAATGGCATCATTTTTCTGTGCTTTAATCTTCCATTAAGGAGGTTCAAACAGCACACCAGGGCAGTTGTAGGTGGGTTTCCCTGAGGCAGAGTGAGTGATGTCTGTCTCTGCAGCCAGAGAGCAAAACTTGGCATATTCAGAACAAGTGGAGGAGGTCTGGAGGTGGAATCATGAGACTGTGACTACGGCATGCGGGCCTTAAAAGTCACCATGCAACAATCAAGTCATAGAACTGGGTGTTTGCGCAGCACATTGTGTGGGAGTGCAGGAAAAAGAGTCTCTTTTCTTGGTCAGGAACCAAACGGAACACTTTTGCAAAGACGAGTTAAGTCATTTGAAGTGAGGCAGTTGTTGCTTTTGAAAGCCAGTTGCCCTTTTCGCTCATGCTTTAGCTAATACTCTGCTTCTTGGGTCTAGGAATAATATCGAACAACAACAAAAAATAGTTCCTCCTCCTTGCCCATTTGTCTCGACCCAGTTCTCTTCCACTGCGTCTGTGGGTTGAACTACCTACATTTTCTTTTTTTCCTTCTGAGAGAAGAAGGTGGTGAACACAAAGAAAGAGTGTTGTATCCAAAGCCATCATAGTATGGAAGGATAGTTAGGAAGAACCCTAAATAATCACCATCCTGCTTTGGAAGGGTAACCGCCAATCACACAATTCTCTAAGATCACAGACCCCATTTCCACTCCAGAATTAACTATGGATGCAAGCATGTGAGGTTTAGTGATTATATAAACACAGTCATTTGAAAATGTTCCTTCCTTTTTCTAAATAGAGTTGCATTTGTTTGACTTGAAAAGTTAAGGACACTATTGTTTTTTCTTCATTTTCATTTCACTTTGATATCATGTAATCATAAGTTTAAGGACTCCTTAAAAACCATGTCTAAAAAATATCTAAATGTCGAAAATAATCCCTCTGATTATAAAAGTACTGGATTTTAATTATAGGCATTTGAAAATTGTAAAATATAAAATAAAAGAATACCTCATAGGCCTAGCCACCTGAGGAGACCACTACTAATATTTTGATGTATTTCCTTAAAGTAGATTTTTATTAAATCCCCAAGCTACTTTTTAAACTGATGGGATTATGGGGTATGTGAAATTGTATCATGCATTTTTAAATTCAACTGCTTTTTACATATTATTTTTCCATTTTAGTGAACATTGTTGACAACTTTTTAGTTAAGTTGACACTATTCCATCATAGAACACCATGAATAGGCTTTGTTTAATTTAGCCAATCCCCCCTTGATGGTTGAGCATTCAGGTTTTTCTAATGATTTGCTATTATATTTTTTCTAATGCTTTGCTACAGTAAATATCTTCATGTGGGAATCTTCACGTCTCTGACAATTTTTCAGAGTGCTGAAATCATCACTTCTCCTTTTAAAGCCTCTGTTGCTTGGATGAAACTCCTCCCATTGCTGAAGGTAATATCCATAGTTGATAGTAGATATAACTAACCATAGACGCAATCAACCTACTGATGAAATTCTAAAATAAATTTGATGTAGTGAGTCTACTTAATCAAGGAAATATTATCTCTATTTATTCAAATATTTTTTGACTCAGCAAAATCTAGAATGTTCTTATACACATTTCTAGGTATTTTCTATTTCTATTGGTAATATATATTTTTTCACATTATGTTTTCTAAAAGGTATGGGCTAGCTTTTTAAATAAAGCTAATTTTGCATGCATTTTTATTAATTACCTTACATTTGACTAGTTATGATAATAAGAAAAAAGCTACCATTTATTTAATACTTATTATATGCCTGGAGCTCTGTTAAGTACACTGTCTCCTAATCTTTGAAAATGACTGAAGGTAAGTATCTAATTTTACTTTTTTTGAGGGACTTGAGATATAAGGATATTAAATTTTACTTGCCCACAGCAAAAGTAAAATATGTGGCAGAAATGAACAATTATTTTAAAATTAAAGGAATATGGAAGATAAGTGTACAAACAGATTTTCTTATTTTAAATTATATCTACTAGCCTGACTACTTGATGATGTTGAAGTTTCTGTCTTGTATATCACTTTATACTTTATGGCTCATGGGAGGTACTCAAAAAAGATTCGTTAAACAAATGAAACAACAAATTCTCATAAATGTTCTGTGTAGACTACTAAATATAATGATTCTATCTTCTTTAGATAGTAAAACTTACTATTTCTGATTGAGACCTTTTGACATTGCCAGAATTTTAAATTAGAGTGCTAAGAATGGATAGTTCTATCTTTTTCCAAAAAGCTCTTTGGAATCAGGAGATATTTCTTTCCCTCCCTCCTTTCCTCTCTCCCTTCCTTTCTGCATTCCTTTCTTCTTTCCCTTCATTCTTTCTTTCCTTTTAGTCTTTCTCTTTGGAACCTTTTTTTTTTTTTTTACATGGGCAGGCACGAGGAAGCGAACCCAGATCTCCAGCATGGCAGGTGAGAACTCTGCCTGCTGAGACACTGTGGACCACCCTGGAACGTTTTTTAAATGCAATTTTTTAATTCAATTTTTTTAATCGAACTTTAAAAAATTCTCTCAACTAAAAAAACTCCTAGAGTTCAGGTTACAAAATGAGAACAAATTGACTGACTTGATATAAGCTATTCAGACACTGATGCTGAAAATTTCAACCTGGAGTCAATGCCTTAAAGGTAATCCACAAATTTCTGAAATTATAAGCATATCAGTGGGTGGGTGTGATTTTTATATGGTAAAAGAGTCATTGACGTCAAAGGAAGATGTGTTTAGGAAGAAACAGAAAAGTAAAAAGCTCTAGAGAGTTTGAGTAGGTGAGGACTGAAAATAAGTCCTTGAATTTCTCAATCTGGAAAACTGAGAGGAAATAGATGATATTGCCCAACACAACATAAAGGCATTAATTATGATGTATGTGGGGGTATGGTTAAAGAGCACCCGTATAGCCTATTTGTTTTATTTTTTAGAATAGTATATTTACTATGATCAAATGTGTAACTAAGACATATTTCAAAACTAAACTTTTGAAAGGACACACCAGTGAAATTACATGCCCATCATCACTCAACAAACCAGTAAATGATAGATCTGGAATCAGAACTTGTGTTATTACAAATTTCCAGCCTGATGCTTAACCCAATTAAACTCATAGCTATATTGTTTATAGACTGATAAAAGGCTCTCTGTGGGGTGACCGGATTATAAGGAGTTTTCTTAGGCACTGTGGAGAGCCTCCCTATTGGCTTGCAACTATTTCTTAAAGCCTCAACCCTGGAAGGGGAAGTGGCTCAGGGCAATACCCCTACGAAACCATCCTATCTTTGGGATTTGGAAAATACAATCGTGTTCCAAATGACTATTGTGAAACATGTTATGGAAATAGTCTCTCTAGAGGTAGGCTGGGGTTGAAAGGGGCAGGTTCCTGGAACATTATGGGGACCTAATGATATGTCTGTGATCTAAAACAGTTTCCAAATAGGTTTGGGTTCATGTTTAAATGATTACTGCAGTGATTTAAGCCAAGCTAAATATTCTTTTTCCATGGTTTACTTCAACTTTTTCTGATCCCTCTTCATGTAAACTGGTCCAATTTTGATACTTATTCTAACATGGGTATTTGACAAACTGGGCAAAATTTATTGGGTGAAAAGTGTGCAAAAGGTT
Source organism: Tamandua tetradactyla (assembly GCF_023851605.1). NCBI lineage: Eukaryota > Metazoa > Chordata > Mammalia > Pilosa > Myrmecophagidae > Tamandua > Tamandua tetradactyla. The sequence goes on along the minus strand of NC_135329.1, from coordinate 115,692,802 downwards.
AAAAAAAAAAAAAAGAGGAAGAAGAACAACAATCCATGCAGACTGTGTGGATGGCAGGGGGAGCGGTGTCAGGATTCATTGCCAGTGTTCTAAGGAGAAAAAGACACATTCCTCTGGACATAGGGAATCATTTCTTGCCAGTGAAATTTCTGAAGCTGTGGGTTCATGTCTAAAAAAGAAATGATTGAAACCTCTTCTCTGAGCCACTTAAAATTGCACCTAATAAAGCTTTTGAGAACTCTATACTGTTATTAAGGGATGATGATCTAATAAGACCAGTCCATTGATTCCGTGATAGTCTTGGCAAGACTTACTCAGGGAATAACTTCATAATCAAATCTAAGGCACCCTGTAAGCATTATACAAATTCATGTCTCCAACTTTTGGATGACTATTCAAATGCATTCTTTTAAAAATACTTTCCATCACAAAACAAAGTGTTCATTTATCACCGAAGAAAGAAATGATTTGAAAAGAATAACACAGAAGCAAAACAGTGATTTTTCAAGATTTAATATGTATCAGCCCTGATGCTTGTTTTCAGCTGTTGGTGTGTTATTTCAAGACTAAGGAATCATCTTAGTGACCTAATTATTATTTTATCAAAATCAAAGTGGAAGAGGAAAAAGAGAACATTCTAAGCTGACAATTTGCATATTATATTTCAACGTGATGTGATTTAAAACAGCTGATCTATTAAACACCTAAATTAGACTTTACAAGCAAATAACCAATTCTACCTTGGCTTTAGCATTGCCTCTGGCGCCTTTATAATATGAATAAGTGAACAAAATTACAAGAGCCTCCCTTTTGGTGCCTGCGAAACTTATTAAGTATTTGACATTCAAGGTTAGGACTTCCCAACGTGAAAACTTGGTGCTAATACTTGATATTAGTCTGATTGTGCCTTGAATAGATCCTATTAAAAAAGCTAAATTGGCTGCCCCTCCCTTTTACCAAATATTGATTCCCTTACTAAGTTTTTTTATGTTTTAAATTAACCTGGGGATTTCCACCTTGAGTTCTTTAGTTGCACTGAGAAATGACATACAGAAATTTTCCTGTTAGCCCAACACGTGGGACAGAGTTTGGTTACTGTAATATTATGCTCAGAGCATTAAAGAGAGCTTCGAAGTGGTAAAAGGAAAGGAAATTGGGAGAAGGAACCGAAGATATTTTACTCCTATGAATTAGCACAATTCAAATTTATAGCCTACACATGTGTTTTGTTTTTTACTGATGGTTGTAACTAGGGACACCTGTAAGACAGAGCCAAGGGGGAAGAATTAAAAATAAATGGAGGAAAAATGTAGTAATAAGCTGCATTTCAGAGCTGATTTGAAGCCTAGTTTGTTGGACTTTAAAATTCCCTTCTCCTGGAAAATGTTTTATCATTTAGCGCATGTAATTTAACATATAGCATAAAGGCTGAAATATAACAACATTTTTAAACAGATTCTTTCAGTATTTCCAACAGAAATGTTGAGCTAAGTGGAGAATTTGTGGGATCAGTTAGCTTATAAATAATGATCCTTTATGCTGGCATTGGGAAATCCCTGTTCCCACAGCTAGTTCAATAAAGCAATTAATATCAATAAATGCTGAAGAAAGCAAATCTCTATTCACTTTTGTTTGGATTAGTTAACATGAGAAAAATCCTATCCTTCTCTTGGAGTATTTAATCTTCTCACAGGAAAGCATCCTAATGAAAGGTAAATAAAGTCTGTTTTCTATATATGTATCTCTTGTCATATATTGTCTCCTTCTTATAAGAAGAGTGACCTTTCTCCCTGCAGAAATTTTCAGCATCGTTTTCAGTTTAAACCAAATGTTTGTGACGAACGAGTTTCGTCAACAGATCTTAGGATGTTTTTTCTAATATCCCTAAAACTGTTTTTTTTTACATGAATTTATTAGCAAAATTCAGATGGAATGTTTCTTTTCTCTTACATAATGCTTATGTATTCCTGCAGGTCATTTCAGATGCTCTCAGAGTTTACAGGGAATATTGGATAGAAGGTAATTATTTAGTGGCATTGCATATTTCAGTGGGCCCCTTAACACAATGTACATAATAAAAAAAATGCTTTGTTAAGACAATGAGTGAGGTTTAATTAACCTATTAAAGATAAGAGTTTGGGCATTCAAACTTTCAGAGATCATCCTTCAGTAACCCAGTGTCATGAAATAGCTCTGAATTTTCATTTCGCTTGGTTACATTATTTGAAAATTCACACAAAGCAGTAAAAATTCTTAAAAGATATTATCCCACAGCATCCAAGAAATGTGGCAATAAGGTAAGAGTTGAAATGCGTTGTTGGCATAAGAAATCCATGGCTTGTGCTTGATTTATAACACACCTAGTTTTGTTAGAGTTGGCAAAATTGAATTCTTTGTGACAGTGGGGTGATAGCATACTGCAAGAGTTTAAACTGCCAATTCTTACACCTTTATTCTACTAAGGAATAATTCTAAATCAGAATTTCAATATTGCTACAATATAATGCTGCTTTGTTGGTTCCCCAAAACTAGCAGACCAATTCTGCCTGTTTAGAAATTTGAGAAAGGATAAAGAGCTTTTATGAATGTAACAAAACTTTTGTAAAATTAGCTAATTTTACAGATACCAAAGTTATTACAGTTAAAATCTGTGGTGAGGTATCCAATTGCCAAGCCATAGGCAGCTTTTGAAATGGAATAGTCATATCAAATCAATGTCTTAAAACTCAAAGCATAAAATAAGGAATATTAGTGCTCCCATTCCAATAGGTTACAATTTTTGCCACCCTGTCCCACAGGGATTGGATAAGCAAGGGAACAAAATTCTGATAGCAAGTAAATATTGAAGTTACATTACTATAAAGCAATGAAAGGATTTTCAAAAGAAACTGAAGTTTACTTTCATGACGTTAAATGAAAATACTATTAAAGATAAGGTGGAAGGAATATCAGGAGGAAATCATACCATATGGGAAAATGAGAGAACTGTCAGCATTTGTTGTTTTTCAAGTTGTACTTTAGGAAATTCTTTTAGAGCTTTTAGTGTTTAATCCAATGTAAAAGTGTAGTTAAAAATATTTCGTATATATATTGAACTGTGTTCAGAAGTGGATAATATTCTTAATGATCTGTTTATCGAGGGATTTGTAACACATTAAAGCACAATGTTTATTATTCAATTAAACTTTATGTTTTGAAATAATTATAGATTCACATGCAGTTGTAAGAAATAATATGGAGAGATCCCATGTAAACTTTACCCAATTTTCCTCAATCATAACAATTTGCATAGCTCTAATACAATATCACACATAGAATGTTTTAGTTTGTAAGCTGCCAGAATGAAATATACCAGAAATGGAATGGCTTTTGAAAAGAGGAATTTGTTAAGTTGCAAGATTGCAGTTCTAAGGCCATGAAAATGTCCAAACTATTTTGGAAAAGATATCTTGCTTAAGAAGGCCAATGATATTCAGAGTTTCTCTCTCAGCTGGAAAGGCACACGATGACACCTGCTCATTTCTCTCCATGCTTCTCATTTCATAAGGATTCCCTGGGGGTGTTCTCCTTTTTCATCTCCAAAGATCTCTGGTTGTGTGGGTGGTTCTGAAGCTTTTTCCAAAATAGTTCCCTCTTAAAGGGCTCAAGTAAGCAATCCTACCTTGAATGGGTGGAGACACATTTCTATGGAAACCATCTGATCAAAAGCTACCACCCACAATTGGGTGGGTCACATCTCCATGGAAACAATAAAAAAGATCCCAGCCAACAACACTGAATGAAGATAAAAGGACATGGCTTTTCTGGGGCATATAATAGCTTCAAACTAGCATATTCCACCTTTAGACCCCCAAAAGACATTTTTTTTTCCAAATGCAAAATACCATAACATTCCATAACTAATATCAGAAAGTCTTAACCCAGTTCAGTAACAATACAAATACAATACAAAGTCAGAAACAGTGCAAAATCTCATCAAAGTTAGCTACAAGCACAGTCTGTCCTAAAGCAAAATTCTCCTCTGGCTCTGGATCTGTAAAACTCGGAACAAGCTATCTGCTGCTAATACAAAGGAGGGACAGTCATAGGATAAATTTTCCCATTTCCATAGAAAGGAATTGGAAGGAACACAGGGGTTGCTGGAGCCAAACATTTTCAAAAACCTTCAGGGCAAACGCCATTAGATTTCAAAGGTTGAGAGTTACTTATCCTTGGGGCTTTAGGATCGACAGTCCTAAACTTTCCAGGGGCCTATGCAGTGGTCCTGCTCTCTCTAAATGCTGGCGTGGAGTTTGCAACCTTGGAGGACATTGGGGAGACCACCTTTTCCTTGGCTCTACCCTTTCCAAGCATCAGGTCAGGGCAGTACCCTAGCTCTCTGCCATCTCCAGGGCACATGCACAACTCCTCCAGAAAAATGGGGTGGCAACCAGGGTCTCCTCCATCCCCAAGGAATGTGCTCTGCCCTCTCCTAGGCCTGGGCCATAACTCTACCTGAAAGGCCCACCCTCTGCCTTCAGGCAAACTCACCCTCTCCAAATGCTTGGGTGGGTCTGCTTTTCTGGCTTGAATTTTCTTGGCTTCAGACCTTACCATGTTTTGCCTCTGAAGTTATTTTTCCTCCAATTTGTCCCTTTTCAGTCCCTTTTAGTCCAAACTGGCAGTGGTTCCATTTGTACAGATCCCACAGCATTCTTGTTGGATTTCTATGTGGTACACTGGGATCATACCCAATAGACAAAAGGGCTTTTGACAAATCCTTCCTGGATAACTCCATTTTAAATCCTTGCTTGAACTGTAATGGCTGACTGCTTCCATGTTTGGTTAAATCTTTGCATGGGGCACGACTCTCTTGTGTCTCCCTTTCTTGAAGCCCAGAATTTTCTACACTATCAATTTCTGGTTTATTTATATCCAAGAGTTCAGTTTTCAGCTTATCACTTTCATGTCACATTTCACTATAAACTGCAAAGAGAGATCAGACCACACTTTCCACATTTAATTTGGAAACCTCTTTTGCTAAATGTCCAAGTCATGGCTTTTAAAATCTGCCTTATGTCCAAAGTCAATAGTCAATTTTACAAGATTATCTGTCATTTTAAAACAAGTTTTGCAATAACACATCCATCATGTCTGTAGAGTCCACATTTCTACCAATAGTCTCTCAAAATATTCTATGTTTTGCCTCCTCTATCAAACTCCTTGCAACTCTTACAGAATCTTCCCCTTATCTATTTAAAAAAGCCATTCCAATATGTTTGGTATTTGCAAACTGCAGAACCTTACTTCTCTGGTAGCAAAATCTGTTTTAGTTTGTAAAAGCTGCCAGAATGCAGTATACTGGAAATGGAATGACTTTTACTTTATTTTTTATTTCTGTTTCTTTTCTTGTTTTTGCTTTCAGAATGGCTTTTAAAAAGACAATTTATTAAGTTGCAAGTTTATGGTTCTAAGGCCTTGAAAATGTCCAAATTAAGGCAAGGCTATAAAAATGTCCAAACTAAGGCATCCATGGAGAGATACCTTGGCTCAAGAAGGCCAACTACATTCAGGGTTTCTCTCTCAACTGGAAAGTCACATGGCAGTGTCTTCTAGCTTTCTCTCCAGGCTTCTTCAATGGCTTCCCAAGGGGCATTTCCTTTATGCATCTCCAAAGGTCTCTGGCTGTGTGGGCTCTGTTGTTTCTCTCCAAAATGGTTCCCTCTTAAAGGGCTCCAGTAAGCAACTCAACCTTGTGTGAGTAGAGACATATCTCCATGGAAACCACCTAATCAAAAGTTACCACCCACAATTGAGTGGGTCACATCTCCATGGAAACAATAAAAAAGATCCCATCCAGCAATGAGGACAAAAAAGTTGGCTTTTCTGGGGTGTACAAAGTTTCAGACTGGCACACAGTATATTGCCTTTGATATAATCCAGTGATCATATTCATATTCCCTAGTTTCACTTGTACTCTTTTTTGCCTATGTGTTTATGTCTATATAATTTTATGACATGTGTAAGTTCACATGTCCTCCACCATGGCCAAGATAGTGAAGAGTTCCATAACCACAATTATTCCTCATGTTGTATTTTATAATGCCCAACTCCCTCTCTCATTGCCACCCCACCCCTAAATTCTGGAATTTCTACATTTTTATCATTATAAAATGTTAAATAAATGGAATCATATATCAATATTGTGATATCATATGGGTGATACTTTGATACCCTATGAGTGTTACTGGCTTTTATCACCCAGCAAAATTCACTGGAGATTTGCCAAGTTTTTGTGGGTATTAGTAGTTTTTTGTGGGTATTAGTAGTAGTAGCTTTACCTTGATCAGAAGAATTCCATGGTTTGGATGTAACACAGTTTAACCATTTACTCATTGAAGGGCATTTACTCTTCACCCCAGTTTTTGGCTATTATGCTGTGTTGGTTTGAAAATACATACCCCAGAAAAGCCGTGTTTTAATCCTGATTCAATCTTGTGGAGGCAGCCATTCCTTTTAAACCTGATTCTGTATTGTATGTTAGAAATTTTGGTTAGATTATCTCCACTGAAATGTGACACACCCAATTGTGGGTTTGACCTTTTGATTGATAAAGATGTGACTCCACCTATTCGATGTAGGTCTCGATGAGTTTATTGGAATCCTTTAAAAGAGGAAACATTTTGGAGAGAGGCAGAAATGACAGAGAGAGAAATGACAGAAGCCTCAGAGCCAAGAGAACCAAGAAAGCCCACACAACCAGAGATCACTATAGATACAGAAAGAAAATGCCCCTGGGGAAGCCTTATGAAATGAGGAGAGAAAGCTAGCAGATATCACCTTGTGCCCTCCCAGCTGAGGGAGAAACTCTAAACTTAATCGGCCCTTTCTGTGGAGTTAAGGTATCTTTTTCTGGATGCCTTAATTTGGACATTTTCTTGGCCTTAGAACTGTAAAGTTGTAATGTGTTAAATTCCGCCTTTTAAAAGCCATTCCAGTTCTGGTATATCACATTCTGGCAGCTTACTAACTAATACATATGCAAAGTATCTAGAGACTTTTTAATTGATATGATACTGCATTCGTGTTTGATTCCATTATCAATGTACTCTATATGGTTTCACTTCTTTTTTTCAGTTGAGGCTTGTTTCGTGTTCCAGAAGTAGATATGGATGTTTGAAAAACATATGTCTCCTGTGGTTGTTGTGTGGAGTGTTCCATAGATGTCAATTAGATCCTGTTAGGTGACTGTGTTGTTCTTCTACATTCTTGCTGAATTTCTACTAGTAATTCTATCAGAATACCAGCTATATCAGTTTTTGTTTCATGCATATAAAGATTTTCTTGTTTTGCGCATCCACATTTAAAATCATTATCTTCTCAGTGGATTGGTAGTAATCTCTAGCAATTTTCTTTCCTTCTGAAATATACTTTTTCTGATATTAATATAGCTACTCCTGCTTTTTGTTTTTATTTAATATTTTCATTGCTATGTTCCTTTCCATCTTTTTACATTCATCCTACTTTTATGATTTAAATAGATGTGAGTTTCTTTTCAACAGCATATAGTTCTGTTGTGCTTCTGTATGACTGTGCCAATGTCTGCCTTTCAATTGGTATGTTTAGATCATGTATATCTCTTTTTTTATTCATTTTTAATTTTTTTTATTTGCATGGGCAGGCCCTGGGAATTGAACCCAGGTCTCCGGCATGGCAGGCGAGAACTCTGCCACTGAGCCACTGGTGCCTGCCCTAGATCATGCATATTTAAGGTAATATTGTATATTTCAGGGTTAAGCATGTAATTTTACTATTTGTTTTCTGCTTGATTTTTCCATTTCTTGTCATTTTGTTTTTCTTTTCTTGCCTTCCTATGTGTTCTTTGTACAATTTTTTAGGAGTCTATCTTGGATTATTTCTAGAATATATCTCTGTTTAGTTTCCTTACTGGTTATTCCAGATATGCTTGTGTGACTTGTCACAGTCTTCTACTATCAACATTTTACCACTCTGAATGAAGTGTGGAAACTGTACTTCCTTTTAAGAGTCTTTACTTTCCCCACTTAAAAATTACTGTTTTGAGCATCAGATGGTGTTATAACTTTGATTCAATTATCAAATATAATTTGTAAAACTAAGGACAGTCTATTATATATGTCCGGTTTTTTTCCCATCTTATTATTCATCCTGGATCTACAAGACTCTTTCTTTTTCCATTTCCTTTCTGTTTGATATTCTTTCAGCCATTCCTCAAATGTGGTCATGTTTTTAGGTAAAAACTCTGCTGTCATTTTAAATTTCTCTTTTTTCATACATAGAAGACTTTATCTCAGAAAACCATACATTTTTTAACTTGTCTTTAATTTTCAGAAGTTTAATTATGCTATGTGTGGGTATAAGTTTCTTTGGGTTTAACCTATGTAGGGTTCTCTTAAATTCTTAAATCTGTAAGTTTATGTTTTTTACCAAATTTGGGACATTTCCAGCACTATTACTTCAAAGCCTTTTTCAATCTTACTCTTCCCTTCTAGAACTCAGATGATACAAATATTGGACCTTATGTTGTTGCCTCACAGGTTCCTAAGTCTTAGGTTATTATTTTTTTTCAGTCTATTTTGGTTCTGTTATCTATCTTCAAGTGCACTGATTCATCATATGCCATCTACACTATATAATTGAGAACATTATGCAAGATTTTAATTTTGGTTGCTGTCTTTTTTCAGTTACTTATATTATATTTAGTTCTTTTTGATAGTTTCTATTCTTTTGTAGAGATTTTCTCTTTTTATTTTGTTTTAGTAGAATTTGAAATTGTTTATGAATCATATTTACTAGGGCTTCTCAAAAATCCTCATTAGATAATTGCAACATCTGATTCATCTTTATTTGGCATCAGTTGGTTATCTTTTCTCATTCAATTTGTGATTTTCCTGGCACTTGGTAAGTTGTGTGATGTGTTTTGTGTTCTGGGCATTTAAGTTATCATTTTATGATATTCTGGGTCTATATATGATATGTATGTATTATTTTACCAGGTAGTCATCTGTTTAGGTTTAGCACATAGGTCCTGGTTTTCTTTTGTGGACTCTGGTTTAAATGACAATTTATTTATAGAAGTCTTTGTGTTGATATTTTGACCAACTCAGTTTTTCTGTTGTTGCTGTGATGCCCACTCATTTCTGCTCATGTTGCCTGAGCAGGAGGAAGGAGTTTCCATAGTCCAAGTGCCAGATATCTCTGGAAGGTGGAAAGGATTTTCCACTCCAGGGACAAAGAGGATTCCCAGAGCAGACCATTTGTTGAAGTAGGCTCCTCTTGATGGTACCACTTGGCCCTCTCTGATTTCACCTGATAGAGAAGGAAGTCTCAGACCATATGGGGAAGAAAGGGACTGCCTGGGCCATGCTGTTTGTTATACATGAATTTCCCTTACTAGCACTCTCTGACACTCTGTGTCTCTTGGTCAGGAATGGGAGTCTCAGGCCCGTAAGGGATGGAAAGCACTTTTGCTGACCTCATATTATAAGCAGGTTTTGATAAATCCCCTTTGCTTGTGCTGCATGACTAGCCATAGGTAGGCAGGATTCTTGTTTAATCTAGAGAAGGGATGAACCTATCTACACTCCCTTCTGTTGTTAGGTTGGTAGTTAGAAAGCACCAGGACTGGGTCATCTTTTTTCTATTGGGTAGCAAGTCAGAAGATGCCCTGCTGCTTTGTGTTTCCTCCTGTCCTGTAGTTCCTAACCAATGTTCCTTCCTATCTTCACCTTTCAGAGTTCTCCTTTCATTGCCTGTTGTGTTATTTCCAGGAATTACACTAATATTTAACAGAAAGGATCGGGGGGAGATGAATTTAGTCATCTTCTCCTGACAGGATGTTCCACAGTGTATTTTAACATTTAAAAAACTTGTTTTCCCAGAAAGTTGTTAAACAACATATTCCAACAGTATATATGGAAATGGTAGGGATAAAGTTTAAGGTTAAGAATAAGTATGATGCTGAGTGTGCAAAATATTAATTGAAAACAATTATTTCAACATCACAAGGAATTTTGTACCATAAACAGAAGACAGCCTACGTATTACATATGCCAAGGAAAAATGGAAGCCGAGATTGGATATTTTAATGACTGTTAAGATAATAGTAATGTGCTATTTGTGTTAGTTTCAGTAACTTCACTAAATCCTCAAAAGCATGGTCAGAATAAACTAACAGGGGTTAGGTGCCAGGGTAATAAAGAAATTTATTTGTTTATATATTTGCTATTTATTGTTATGATTTCAAAGCTGATTCCAAACTGTTTTAAAAATTCAGCACATTAAGATAGCAAAGACATCATTGAAGGCAAGAATACAGTTGGAGAAATTAAATGAAGCACATATGAAGGCATAATAAATCTAGAGGAGTTCAAAAATAGGGATGAAAGTAGACAAAGAAAATAAAATAGAATATATATATATATATCATATTCAATTGATTTATGGTAAAGGTGATTGTGTTGTTTTGAAAATCTTATGTATCCTAGAATCTTATGTATCCAGTCAGGTTCTGTTAATCCTGATCCAATATTGTAGGGTAGGATTGCTCAATTGGGTTGTTTCCATGGAGATGTGACATACTCAGTTGTGGGCATGATCTTTTGATTGAATTACTTCCAGGTGAATGTGGCCCATCCAATTGTAGGATCACGTGATTAGATGGAGATGTCACTCCACCCATTCAAGGTGGGTCTTAATTAGTTTACTAGAATCCTAAAAAAGGGGAAACATTTTGGTGGAAGCTCAGGCACAGACATTTGGAGATGCTTGGAATGCTGACACAGATGCTTGGATAGCCAACACAGAGAGCAGATACCTAGACACAAAAACAGAAGTCTAGAGATGCAGAAGAGCTGAAAGAGCTGTTTGAGCACAGAAGATAGGAGAGAAGAAATCGCTGGCCCTGGGAGATGCTAAGCAAAGAGATGAAACCCAGAGTTTTGCCCCAGAGTAGCTGGGTGATGACCCACAGATACTTAGAGAAGAAGCCACTGGAATCAGAGGCTGAAGGCAGTGGAACTGAGAACAAGGAGAGGCAGATATCAGTTGCTTGCCTTCCCATGTGACAGACATTAACCTTTATTCAGAGTCAAGGTATCTTTTTCTGGCTTCCTTAAACTGGGCATTTTTAAGGCTTTAGAACTGTAAACTTGTAACTTAATAAATCCTCTTTATAAAAACTTAGTCGTTTCTGATATATTGCATCCTGGCAGCTTTAGCAAACCAGAACAGTGGTATTGCAATTTAATGAGAAAACATCTTCAGTAAATGTTGTTGGGTCAATTGTACATTCAAATCCAAAAAAGAAATTGGTATGGCCAATACCTTCAGGCATATTCAAAGATAAATTCCATTTGGATAGTAGTCTAAAGCTGAAAAGGAATATACAGTTGACATTGTATACTACCTTTATGACCTTGACAGGCAAAGATTTCTTAAGCAAACCAAGAAAACATTAATCATAAAGCAAAAGACTTATGATTTGGACTGAAAGAAAATTAAAATGCTATTCATCATAAGACAATATTAAGAGTGAAACAACAAGCCATGGAGTGGGAGAAGAAATTTGCAATGCATATATCCAACAATGGACTCTTGTCCAGAATATATAAAATATTCTTACAAATTATGATTTAAAAAAAAACAGACAACCCAATTGAAAACTTGTTAAAAAACTGGAAGAATACTTTACAAAAGAGATTATCCATATGGTCAATAAGCATATGAAAAGTTACTCAACTTCATTATTCATCAAGGAAATTAAAATTAAAACAAAAATTAGATGCAGTACCCACCAGAAGAGACAAAATGAAAAAGATTGAAAATGTCAAATGATTTCAGGGATGTGATGCAACTAGAAATCTCATATATTACACCAGGAAGATTAAATTAATTGTATTATTTTGTACAACTATTTGGCAGTGTACTAACAGACATGTATAAGAATGTTCATAGCAGTTTCGTTCATAACTGCCCAAGCCAGGAACCCAAATGCCTATTAACAGAAGAACAGACATACAACTACTTAGGAATATATTTACATACTGAAATGCCATAGAGCCAAAAAAGAAACACGAAAGGGGGGTGGGGCAGAAGTACTGTTGCATATAACATGAAAGACAATACAGTAGAAGCCAGACACTGAAGAGTACATATCTTGTGCTTCTCTTTATTTAAAGCTAAAAAAAAAAAAAAGAATATGCACAATCAAACTTTATAACAAAAGTCATAATATTGGCTTAGGTTTGGATGTTTAGTTTCTGAAAATGGACATGGGAAAGGCTTCTAGTGCTTCACTATGTAAAAATTCATTGAGAGAGACACTTAAGATTTATGTACTTTAGTCAATTCACACAATACACAATTAAAATATTCACATTTTTTACATATTTACTATTTTTACATATTTACTATTATTTAAAATCTATATCATAACTTCTTAATTACTGCTAAGATATTTGATAGAGAAAAAAGAGCCAGAAATAACTTAAAGTATTGTTTTATTCATACCCCACATTAAAAAACAAAACTGAGGAGGATATAGGTGATTAGAAGTCAGAAGACACTCAAACGAGACTTCTCTGCTTACTCATGATAAAAGGTAGCAGGTCACCTCACAATTTAGCATCAATTTTCACACCTGAGAAATCTAAGTTAAAATTCTTGACTCAAGCAAAATCATGGCATGGTGGTATTTAAAGTAGATTCAGGCAGTGTTATAAGTTTTAAAGTGGTACAACAGTTAAAACAAATGTAATTTAATGTAGGTGTTTCATATTATTGAAACACTACCAAGGAATATTTGGAACTACTTAATTGTAAGAAGAATGTCAAGTGCTCTGGAGAAGATACTTAGATATAATGGAAAAGGTGTAATTGGCTAGTTTATGCAATTAAGCACAGGGCATCTTCACTAACTCATCAACCTGCTAAGCCATTTTGTCTAAAACTGAACTACTTATATACAATTCCATCCCCTCTTTTCTGATTGCTCTTTTACTATTCCAGTGAATTTCTGTCTGCATCGCTCCACCATCAAACTTTTAGGATCATTCTTCCCTCTTCCCTCATCCTCTGCCTCACTTCACAGAAACTAACAAATCATTCTCATCCTACCTCCTAATCTGTCCCATATCAGCCACTACTCCTACCCTATTGTTCTAATTTGTTAGCTGCCAGAATGCAAAATACCAGCAACAGAATGGCTTTTAAAGGGGGGAATTTATTAAGTTGTGACTCTACAGTTCTAGGTTGTGAAAATGTCCCAATTAAAGCAAGCCTATAAAAATGTCCAAATTAAGGCACCAACAAGAGGTTACCATCACTAAAGAAAAGCTGAAGAATTTCAGGATTTCTTTCTCAACTGGAAAGGCACATAGTGAACATGGAAGTCTGCTAGATTTCTCTCCAGGCTGTTTTGTTTCGTGAAGCTCTCCCAGGGGTATATTCCCTTTTAATCTCCAAAAATCTTTTGCTGTGTGGGTTCTGCTGGTTCTTGTCTTCTTTCTCATGGTTCTCTCCAAAATGTTTCCTCTTTAAAAGTATTCCAGTAAACTAATCAAGACCCATCTGAAATGGGTGAAGTTATATCTCGATCTAATCCAAAAGTTAATACTTACAATTGGCTATGTCACATTGACACAGAGATAATCTCATCAAAAGATTCCACCTGACATTTGAATATGGATTAAAAGAAATGGCTGCCTCCACAAAATTGGATTAGGATTAGCCCAGGGCTCTTCTAGGGTGCATAAATCCTTTCAAACCAGCACAACTATCTTATCACTATCCTAATTCAGACCATGCTCTCAGAGCACCTCATACTCTCATCAAACTGTCTTGAAATTGTCTCCTTATTGGTGGGTTACCCGACAACTTCTTCAAATCCCAGGCTCATTTATCACTTGCTGTTGTATCTCCACTATCCAGTTATTAAAGCAGGTATATGATGACTATGCCTTGAAAAAAGAAAGGCCTATATACATGTCTAATTTGCTTTGAAAACTGTCCATTCTACAAACAGATATAGTGGGTTTCAGTAGGATGGAGAAATAATGTGGAGGAAATCTGGGAACTCACCACAGGTGGATCGTGGTGTGGGAGAAACCTCTAGAAAGGCTGAACTGATAAATGAGCAAAAACCTTCCAACACATTCAGTATGCTCTGAAATAACATAAGCAGGCATCTGAGGAAAGGGAGACATGAAAAGAATTGTGAAAATGAGCAGTAAAGCAAGGTCCTCTTCCCTTAATGACGCAACACAGACTTCTGCAGGTGGATGGCATGCACATTTTTGAAAATAAGTGAGGTAGAATTTCAGAAAGGAGGAATTGGTGGAAGACTTCCAAGAATAAAGAGTGTCCTGTGAAGACTAGGAGTTGTATAGTTTATTGCATAAGCATCAAAAAGTGAACTACAATCACTTTGAAACCCAAGTTAAAAGATTTGATACATCTCTAGTCAACACAAAGGGGATAAAACACTTATAAACTCAGAGATTTAGTAGAATATGGGTAAAAAATAAGCCAATGAGGGATTAGCTAGTTTTATATATCCATTGCTGTATTAAATTTGAATATTAATTTTTGTTACTAATTTTAATTAAAATTTTGGTTGCAGAATACATTTTAAAAGTTTTGGTTATGCTGTTATCACAAGCCATATACATGGGCATATTATTTTGTGTAGCAAATCATTCTGAGATGACACCTGTTGTATCAATCAGGATAGGCTGGATTATGTTGCATTAACAAATAATTCCCAAATCTCAGTGGCTTATACATATATGAAAGTTTATTTATCACTTTATGTTACATGTCCATTGTAGGTCAGCAGGGAATCCAGGTTTATTCTGTTTACTTAGGAAAATGTTCTATCTTGACACAATATTCCATGATCATGATGACTGGTTTTCGAAGCTTCCCCTGGAATTTGACCTAAGTTACTGCTGCTACATTTCATTGGCTAAAGCAAATTATATAACTACACCTAAGTTCAAAAGGTATGGAGAATGATATCCTACCTTGTCTGCATTGAAAAATTATTACAAAATTTCTGAATATCCCTAATGATACTTTCAGTGGGTCACACAAAGTAGGATAGTAAAATCTTATTCTGGTTCCTCTATTTTTAATAAAATAACACTAAGGCAACAGTGCACAGGAGGAGATTTCATCTCCAAGTGGAATGAAATGACAATGTAAAATAGCTGGGGCAGAGTTACAACTATATTTCAATTCCTGAAACTTTCTTTCATATTATTTTTAATAACATCACATACTGCCTCTCTTTCACATGCTTTTTAAAATGTTTTTCCCTACATATATGCATTTCTATGTGTATACTTGCACAAGACAAAGGCAGATATGTGATATGTGTATCATAGGGAATTTTGTTCACAACAATTTTTTTTTTTGGTGATGGGGAGCATGCATGTACCTGGAATCAAACCTGGGTCTCCTGCATGGCAAGTGAGAATTCTACCTCTGAACCACCTGTTTGCCCCTATCACATGCTCTTCAGTGGGATATGTGAATTCTGTGTTCCTGAAGCAGTGTGATATTCTATCCTTTGGTTTGTCTTCCTCAACCCACCCCTCCATCAAATTGTCAGAAAAGGACATGGATTAAAGAGTACCTTGTATATCAAACCATTTGGTTTCTCAGGTATATATTATTATCATTATAGTTATGAGAACTTTGGTGACCTTTTGTAATCTTTGTGGCATATTTTTGTCAGTATCATGGAAAACCACATCTTCTTTCCCTTGGAAACAAACAAATTTGCCTAGCCTATTTAATTGAGATGGGACTGTACCTTATAATGATGAAGACTTTTAACTTAATGATTTATAAACAACCAAATAAATCATGTTTGATTCATATTTTGTATTATCTATAGAATAGAACTTTTATATCATCCCAATCCTGTTACAATTAACCCCCACTATGAAATGGCAAGCCAATCATGTGTTTGAACATTGATTCTGAACAACTACTCTAGTGTTCCAGCTAACATTATAATACCAGGAGTAAAAGATAGAATTATACAACCTGAAAACACATCACTTATACATTTAGAAAATAATGCCACATACTGAGATTATCCACACTCGTTATACCCCCCCTTTTTTTTACCAAAAAGCTTATAAGAGATTTAACTGTGATACTTAATCAATCACGATTTGCTAATGATATCAAAGTGGCAGATTCAAGTGCACTTTAGATCATTTGAAAAGCCTTTTATTTTTCATGTAATCCTTTTGTCTGGTGTAGAATGATCTTTGAAGCTCTGTCTCAACACTCTCTTCAGTGAAAAGACAGAGACTAATCACAAATGGGAACTGATTGCTGTTCACCAAACTTGAAATAAAATGCAAGTCTAACGCTTTATATGCAGAAAAGATGGAGTCCTCTTATATTGCATGCAATTGCCACTCTCCCCATCCTTTGATATCAATTACCATATTAAGGATATCTTTAGGGACAAGGAAAGGAACTGAAGATTCAAATTTGATCATCATGTTAAGTTCTACCAAATATTTCTTTAATTGTTGTTTGTTTTGTTGTTTTTGTTTGTTTTTAATTTGTGTTTGATTTAACTAGTTTTCAGAATGTCTTCTTTCTCTGACAAACTTCTCAAAATTTCGTTAAAAATCATTTGCATTTGCATGATTTCTACTTAAAAATAATTTTAATCCCTAGGTTTTTAATGAAAACATAATGTTGAGTAATTGCCACTTGCTGAATTTGCTTGACACTTTTCAGAAACACATATGTCCAGAACTTTCTACCACTCACTCTATATCAGAGCTTGCACAGTTGCCTCTGTGTTATTTCAGGCCTAACCTGGCTTTTATTTGGCCTACAATACACACACACACACACACACACACACACATACACACACATTATATATATATATATACACACACACATTTATAAACTATATAGTAGTTGTATATATATAATTTTTCAAATATAGACAGATGTACACATATTTATGTTCCAAAATGTATAAATTAGGCAATTTATTTAGATCTCTGTCTTCTGTTGAACAGAATAAAAAAGGGCAGCATTCCTTCAGAGAAGCAGGTTGAGTTGTGCAGTAACTATTCCTTTCAGCTAAAGTTGTGTTACTGCCACCCACCCAACCACCCACCTTAGATCCCTTTTCTCATAAGTGTTTCTTTCTGACCTCTGTAAGCATTTTAGTTCATTATCCCTGCTTTATAAAAATTAGTTTTAGGTCAGTATCACGCCAAAATCACTGAAAAGCTTTTTATCAAATACAGAGACTTAGTCTTGCATACTGAGCCGAATTGGGATGGAGGAGTAGCTTAACATTTAGAATGTGATGTCCTTCAAGCACCTTCGAAGGCTTTTGGAGGTGGCACAAAAATGGGCCTTCAGGCTTTCTGAGACGCCCAGGTGCAGAGAAAGGACAGGTGTGTCTTATATACTAGGATGTGAAGACAAAGAATTGAAAGATCGTTTTCTAGTATGAACCCCAAAGCTGCACTCTTAAGGAATGGGGGTACATGGGTAACTCTATGGCAATAATTCAGAAGGAGTAGATCCTTTTTAATGTGCAAAGTGAAGTTAATGATTTCCCTGGGGAACTCAGGGGATGTCAGCTGGATGAGAAATTTAGAGGAAGACTGCAGCTCACCAGTGTTTAACCAACATCTAATATTCCGAGAATACAAATGAGAGATGCCTGGTTTTCTATCTCCCTTTCTCTTCCCTCTCCCCACTCCCATCAACTAAGGATCTGCCAGAATTAGTTCTGTTGGCAACTTTTCAGCTCTCCAAACCATCCTAATTCACATCCTGAATATCTCTGGTCACTGCCTACAATGAATTCCCCCAACCCTTTCATTTATTTCTTAACTTGTTCTCAAACCACTCTAAATTCCCTTTCTCCTTTGGCTAAATATTCAACTACTCCTCTTCTTCAAAAACTTCATAACCTCTGAAATAACACCCCATAACAAATGAACTTATCAGCAGGGTCAGTGATATAATGTGCAGGGCCTTGAGCTGAATGAAAATATAGGGAACCTTGTTCACTAAACAAGAAGAGATTGTAGTTTAAGATACTAAAATATAAAGCTTTTATTTTTTAAACTATTTTATTATAAAATGAAATAGCAGTGACAGTGATACATGAGTAACAACATAAACTTATACATTGCCAGAAATGTAATTTTATATCATAATCTTATAAAATACAATAATAATACTTTATGAGTGATATATTGATTCATAGTAAAACACAATTTTACTGTCTCCCTTCTCTTTAAATTCATATATTAAGCCATCAAAATGTATACTTTTAGCAAATTATTTTCAAATGACATAATTGAAAGTGACTTCAGTTATTCTCATTCAACAAGTACAAGACTGCACATGATTTTAAATAATTTTGAATGTTGAGAAGCTCTTTCTGCTATAATAACTCTTACATAACTGTGCAAATTTTATATTTTGTGACAACATTGAGATAAATTTCTGATAAGATATTTTGAAATATAAATTTTGGCATATCTAGAGCTGATGATTCTTGAGTGGTGATTCTTCTAAAACAGTTTAACTCTTAAACAGATCAGTTTCATTTAAATCTGACATAAATGTAATATGTAAATGCAATATTAGTAATATATAAAATATATACATTTAAAATATAAACTTATACAACAGAATTTTAATATTTTTGCTGACTTGTGCAGCAACATGTAGATTGAAAAAAAATGAAAAGTGACTTCCTGATTTGTATATATTTCTGAATACCTACCTGTATATGTACTCTATGGATATAACTTGAATTACAAGGAAGAACTTTTTTTAAAATGTCTTTTTCATTAATATTGGTTCAAACATAGCTTCTTATGAAAATAGTGTTCCTTTCCTTCAAATACAAGCATCTTAAACTGAATTTCCATTTCTAAGTCTGTGGATATGTTCTTTGAAATCTTGCAGCAGCCTTTAAACCCAGAAATTTCAAACCTGAAAAATTCTAAAATCTCTCATACATGCTGCATTGCAATGTCTGTGTGTACGCTTTTATTTTTGATGACAATTTACTGACAATATTAAGTGCCTGAGCACTAAACCTATACCAATGCTTAGACTGGTGAGTTAATATTTGTGCAGATATGGCATGGACAGGCTCCAAGTCTTGGCACTGCACCAATTTTAAGGACTCTTCTCTCAAGGAGCCTCAGCCACTGCATCCAACTCTCCTACTATTGCTGCCATTCCTGCCCTCACAGCTGCCAACCTGGGCCCTGGGCCCCACATGGTCACCCATTTGGGGCACTGGCTAGCCCAGGATTGCTTTAGGAATGCATGTGTGCTCAGGGTTCCAGGCCAACTGCTTGGCACATATGCTACCCACTGTCCATCACCCACCCTGCTGGCAGCCTACGCCTGGGAATGCACTGCTGCTCTCCAGTGTGTCTCCTTGGCTTATGAGCATACCACATTGTCCCTCTGGACTTCCCATGCAAAGCACAAGTTCAGTGATGAAATTATGAATGCCACTGAACAAGTCTCATGCCCATAGGGTAGGCCTTGTTCATCAACCTCTTCTCTGAATGTTGCTCCCCCAACCTGGGCTTAATTCAAACTTAGGTTTCCCCTAAGAGCTCCAATTTTCCTACAGTCTAATTAAATATTGCTGCCATCGTCATACTCCCTTCACCTCTGGATGGAGAACTGAAGGAAGTGCCTCACTCACTCTTAGGGGACTTAGAGGATATACACACTTCATGTAAAATCTCTTCTTATTTGTGTCTCATGTTCTGAAGGTTAACATTGAACTGGCTGGAATCTATAGATTAATTGAAGTTTCCCCATGATTTTTTTTTCATTCAAATGTGGTTACCAAGGCAACAATCTCTACTCCATATCATGTTATCACATTGTCTTGAGGAGACTGAACTCCAATATCCAAACTCCTCAATCCCTTAGCAACTTTAAGGCCAGTGAAACTCTTAAATTCCAGCATTCCAATTAATCATTAAAATTCCAAAAATCCACACTGTCCTTTCAACCAATTACTTTCACAGTCTGCTTTGATCTCATTGTGGGTTCCAGGCCTTTGACCCCTAACATTTTTAGAGCCCACTCCTGTCTTCACTTTCTGCCCACTTCAACTTAGCCACTAGATCTGTTGGCTGTTGGCCAACATGTTGGCCATGCAAAAATGTCTTTGATTTTCTAAATCTAATGGGATATTCAAGAGTCCTGACTTTATTAGCCTTTCTTCAGCATTTGACCCTATGGCTCACTCTCTACTTCTTGAGATTATTTGGACCATCTTCCCTTAGTTCCCATGATATTTCACCGTCTGGATTTTTTTTTTTCATCTTTCTAGTTTTACCTTATCAATATTTCTTCTCCATTGGTTTGAATGTCAGTGTTCTGAGAGGTTCCTACTGACCTCTCTTCTGACTCTATCCCAGGTGTTATTAAGAGGAAGTAATTCTACCCTCCTCCCCCAACAGAACTGTGGCAGTATCTGAAGTCATTTTTTTTTTCTTTTTTAGAAACTAGCACTACTGGGGGATGGGTGCTACTGGCATCTGTGAGTAGAGGCATCCTATCCTACTATGGATAGGACATTCCCCTCTCATAGCAAATAATTATCCAACCCAAAATGTCAATAGTGCTGGGACTGAGAAACTCTGCTCAACACCCTCTCCATGGAAAATCATATATTCCTATGGGTTTATTGTCCTCTGTATACTAATGACTCCCAAATTTATATGTCCAGACTAGATCTCTCTCCTTAACTCCAAACACGTGAAGTCAATTTCTATATGGGAAGTCCCATAGGCATTTCAAACTCACTATTTTAAAGTTATCTTCCCCCAGGCCATTTTTTCCTGTGTTAAGCTGAATGAACTGAAACATCATTCATTCAGTTTCCCAGAGTGTCCACAGAATCACTCCCAGTATGTTTCCCAGAACTTCTTTGACTCCCCTCTCTTATTCATCCTCTCTACCAAGATCCAACTCTGGATGTAAAATTGAAGGAAATACCTCATTCATTCTTAGGGGACTCACCCTTCCCTCTCCCTCCCTGCTATGCCGCTCCTCCAAATTTCCGCAAAGCTCACTCTCTCACCACTTTCCTGTCTGTGTCCCAACGCTACATTTGTAGTCAGACTTAACCTGCTCTCCCAATTTAAAATTGCAATCCCTTCCTACTAATTCTATTCTGCTTTTTATTTTGCACTTAATATCTCTATATAAAATATACTGTATTTTTACTTATTTGGTATGATTAATATGCCTGTCTTCCTCCCAAAGAAGAGAAAAATGATCTTGTGAATTTTAATCACTAATGCATCTCAAACACCAAAAGCAGCATCAAACAAATATTAAGTGCTAAATAAATATTTTGGGCTTGTTTTTTCATTATGAACCCTTCAACCTCTCTAAAGTGAGGCATACCTCAGAAATTTTGCAGGTTCAGTTACAGTGACTGCATTTATTGTGTTTATCACAATTATGTGAATCATACAACATTTTGGTTTCCCAATGCATATAAAAGTTGAGTTTACACTGTACTGTAGTCTATTAAATGTGCATTAGCCTTAGGTCTAAAAAGCAATGTACAGGTCTTTATTTAAAAATACTATATTCCTAACAATGCTACCATCTGACCCTATAGCAAGCTATCATCTTTTTGCTGATGGAAGATCTTGCCTTAATGTTGATGGCTGCTCACTAATCAAGGTGGTGGCTGCTAAAAGTCGAGCTGCTGTGGCATTTCTTAAAATAAGACAACAATTAAGTATGGTGCATCAACTGACTCTTCCTTTAACAAAAGATTTCTCCATAGCATACGATGCTGTTTGATAGCATTTTACACACAAACTTCTTTCAAAATTGGAACCAGTCCTCTCAAAATCTGTCACTGTTTTATCAGCTAAAACATTCTAAAAATCCTTTGTTGTCATTTCAGCAAGGTCCACAGTATCTTCACCAGGATTAGATTCCATCTCAAGAAATCACTTTCTTTGCTTGCCCATAAGAAGCAACTCCTCATTCATTGAAGTTTTATCATGAGAGTACAGAAATTCAGCCTCATCTTCAGGCTCCATTTATAGCTCTAGCTCTCTTTTTATACACACCACAGCTGCAGTTACTTCTTCCATTGAAGGACCCCACAAAGTCATCCATGAGGTTTGGTATCAACTTCATCCAAACTTATTTTAATATTGATGTTTTAACCTCCTCTTATGAATCATTAATGTTCTTAATGACATCTGGAATGGTAAAGGCTTTCCAGAAGGTTTTCAATTGACGTTTCCCATATCCATCAGAGGAATCTCTATCTATGGAAGCTACAGCCTTATGAAACATATCTCTAAGTAATAAAACTTGTAAGTTGAAACTACTCCTTGAACCAAGGGCCATGGAATGGATGTTGAGCCAACAGGCATGAAAACACCAATAATTTCCAGGTACATCTCAATCAGAACTCTTAGGTGATTTGGTGCACTGTCAATGAGCAGCAGTATGTTGAAAGGACTGTTTTTGTTTTTTTTGAGCAGTGGTCTAAACAGTGGGCTTAAAATATTCACAAATCATGTTGTAAACAGATGTGTTGCCATCCAGGCTTAGTGTTCCATTTATAGAGCATAGACAGAGTAGATTTAGCATAAGTTTTGAGGGCCCCAGGATTTTCAGAATGGTAAATGAGCATTGGCTTCAACTTAATGTCACCATCTGCATCAGCCCCTAACAAGAGAGTCTGCCTGTCCATTGAAGCTTTTAAGCCAGGCACTGACTTCTCCTCTCCAGCTATGCAAATCCTAGAAGGCATCTTCTTCCAGTAGAAGGCTGATACATCTACATTGAAAATCTTTTGTTTAGTGTAGCCATCTCTATCAATTATCTCAGCTAGATTTTCTGGATAACATTCTGTACTTCTATATCAGCACTTGCTGCTTCACCTTGCACTTTTATATTACAGTGATGGCTTCTTTCCTTAAACCTCATGAACCAATCTTTGCTTGGTTTTCTTCTGCAGTCTCCTTACCTCTTCTCAGGCTTCATAAAATTGGAGAGATTTAAGACCTTGCTCTGGATTAGGTTTTTGTTTAAGAGAATTTCATGGCTAGTTTGGGCTTCTGTCCAGACCACTAAAACTTTCTCTGTATCAGCCATAAGGCTGTTTTGTGTTTTTATCATTCTTATCAATAACACTTTTAACTTCCTTCAAGAACTCTTCTGGTTGGTGGAGCATTCAGAACACACACATTTATCTTAAATGGGCGTGGTTCATGGTGCCCCAAAACAATTATAATAGTGACATCAATGATTACTGATCACAAATCACCATGACAGATAGAATGATGAAAACATTTGAAAGATTGTGAAAAACGCCAAAATATGACACAGAGACATGACGAGAGCATGTAAAAGCTGTTGGAACACCAAGAAACCGGTGCCGGCTTGCCACAAACCTTCAGTTTGTATTTGCAAAGCCCAATAAAGTGAAACACAATAAAACAAGGTATGCCTGTACAGTTGTCTTCATTCCCTCTCACCCTACCCTAACGGAGACACAACCATTTCTGGTTTACTTTACTAACACAGCTGCCTAACTCATTGTGTGCCCTTCAGTCTTCCTTGCTATAGATCCATATCTTACTGATTGTCAGATCTGACCTTTGTAACGTAGATATCAGAGCATATCTACCTTCTGCTCTGTATTAGTCCAGTATTAGCTCAGTACTTTCCTCAGTTTCTAAAATTGCTAAGTGTGCTTTAGAAGGCCCATCAGATTTCTATACATGGATAACTTAGAATTTCATTTCACCATCTCCAACTCCATCTCTGGGTGTTGGACTCATGCAACTACTTGAATTACTAAATTTAAGTGCCACTGCCTTTCACATCTGGACCTGTGTTTATGCTTTGGTTTTAAATCAGGACATACCCCTTCTCCCTCTCTAGTCATCTGATTAATTTAGTTTCATCCTTTCACATCTCACCTTAGAGGTAGCATTCTCCCTTCTTATACCTCTAAAACTGAGTGATCTGGTTAGACAGTTCACTTATTTGAAATCCCTCAGCATTTAACAGATTGGGACCCAGGTTCTTGAATTAAATCACATGCGTAAAGTTTTTCTTTTCTGTTTGAATTAGGTTAAGTCATTTAATTTCTTAACATTCTTTTCCACATAAGTCAAAAAGAGAAAAATAATAAAAAAATATTTAATGAGACAATACAAAGAAAGGATACTTACTAAAGTATCTGGCCTATAATAAAAGCTCAATTGTTAATTACTTTTCTTATTTCTCCTTTAACAATCTATAGTTAACCATATGTACATCTCCATAACCATATGGTTGTATTTCTCATGCTTTTTAAAATTGCATGCTTATTTGCCAGCCTTCCTCTACTAACCTATAAGCTCCTTGAGGGTAAGGAATGTAGTGAGTTAACATTAATTACCTCAGATTGTGTAAAGAATTGATATTTGATTGAATGAAGCTACATTTAGTTACAGAGTTTATTATCTCTGGAAAATTTTAAATATTGGCTGGATAATGATTTAGGATAATAATATAAAAAAAATTATGCCAAATGGCTCAGTAAATATCCAGCCCTATGTCTCACATCTTTTAGTAGCAACAGTGCTATGTATCAAAATGTGTTTCATAGCACTGACACTCAGGCATTGCAAGAGCCTGAATTACTAAAGGGTGTATTATTTTCAGGATAAAGGATATACTAGGGCAGAAAGGCAGATTAGTATATTTTTTGAAATTTGTCAATGGTTGTTGAAATTGAAGTGTTTTTCTCTTAACATTGTGTTATTCAGAAAAATTAGTCACACATTACCTTTACCAAGTATTTTAATATATCAGATATTATTACAAAAAGACAAAGAAACCAAGGATTACAGATTAATGAAAGGATTATATTTGCGTCTGCACATTTGTCTATACAAACATAGGAAGAGAATATGAATAATTGACAGAAACTTTGCCTAGAAACTTTGATAATAATTATCAATAATTATAATTTTCATGAAAAGTCTCATCATAACTTCATGAATCATAATCTGTCAAGTTTTAGACTGTTTTATAGGATATTCCCTAATTCTTACACTACTGTATGTGAATGATTATTTAAATCAGGATTATATCTTATTCCCAAATGACAAACCCATATCAGTATGGTGGTAGAAAGAGTCCCCATTATGCAATGTTTTCATTAATTTTTTAGTTGAGTGCTATCCAATTAAAAATTTTTCAATCATGAAAATGTTCTGAATGGCTACTTAGCTACAAACTATTGAACTCTTGCTACATGCTAGTGCAATTGAGGATATGAATTTTCAACTTTTATTTACTCTTAATTACATTTAATTTAAATAACCATTTGTAGCTAGTGGCTACCATTTTGGATAGTACAGTTCTAAAGCATATCTGCTTATATTCTGAATTGAGAAACAATTTAATAGTATTTCTAATCTGTTTCAATACTTGACTTGCGTGCACATTAGCTATTAGGTTTTTTCTCATGTTGGCATGGTGCAAGAGTAAAACTCTTTCCAACATATCTATCTTGTAAATATGAATTTCCTTGGAAAGAATCAGCAATGTTAGGATTTACTTCCATGAAAGTGGACTGCTTGCATTATAATTATTAATTATTTTGGCATGCAAAGTGTGGCATGATGTAAACCACCATCATTACATGTGTTCATATGTCTATATTATGTCATCAGTTTAACTTGTTTTCCTACTAGAAATAGGTATTTAAAAATAGAGATTGAAGTAGTAACTATAACAGGTTGTCACTATCCAATCATTACCTCACAGGTGCTACACGAATGATGAAAGCAAAAATGTCTCAAGAAAGAAGAGTATGACATGCAATTGATTAAAAAAAATACTACACTCTGATATTATGAGAATTGACATTTCCTTAGGTAAGAAAGATATCTACATAATATTTAATAGCATATTCTTTGTTACTGAAATTTTACTAAATAATATTTAAGTTGTGAATTTATATATATACACAAATTATTTTTATTAACCTTCTCTATCAGATACCTGAGTGGGTGGATATGATCTGAAGAGAATTTGCAACTGCTACAATAAAATTTTATAACGATTGATAAAATAGAAAAGTAGTAACTTTACTCCCATTTTTTATAATCTCTGTCTATAATATCTGTCATCATTTTAGTTGTTCAATTAATTAAATCTAACACTCAAAATCTGGTGACTTATTTCAAGGAGTTTTGTCTTTAGTAGAATAAATAGCCTCAATGATCCTAGATTCTAACTTAATGTTCCAAACAGACATACTCCTTATGGGCATGGCAAAGCACTTTTCAACAAAATGGAATTATTTTACAATATTATATATATATCATTTTTAAGTTTCTTTTTTTTTTTCCTCATAGGCAGGTACCAGGAATTGAATCTGGGTCTCTGTCATGGCAGGCAAGAATCCTGCCATGGAGCCACCGTTGCACTGCCCTATACTATTCTATTTTAAAAGACAAAATATAAAGTAGAGTAAAAGTTATTTTACTCTAAATAATGCATAGTTATTTAATGTCTCATTAATAGATAACTGATACAAATACTTTCTTTTAATATGATTTCTATCCTGCCTACTTGGACAAAATATTTGATGCAACTTAAAATGAAATATGCATAAAATATGATTGTAAAAGTGGAAAAGTAAAATTTAAAGCCACAAGCTGCTGGGGAAATTAAATATTCCAAGAACTAAAGCTAATACAGTTACTGTAATTGAGCATTAAATTTAGCTCAAAGATTTCTGGAAATAAAATATTTTTAAAAAATTAAAACTGAAACTCAAACTGTCACAAGCATGGAGAGTTATGTACGGTCATTATAGTGAAAATAAAGGGATGAGTAATTTGACGTTTATAATATTGTCCTTGTCTGATATTAAAATATACATGAGTCTGTGACAAAATAAGCCATGTTTTTCTCAAAACTGAATCCTGAAAGTAATTTATTAACGGTTTTTATGTGAAAAATACTGACCAACATAATGGAAAATTCCCTCAGTAGTGCATTTGCAAAAGGTGCCAGGACATGCTTTATGCAGTCGTTTCGTTTGTATGTTCTATTACAGGGGAATATGCTAATGCTGTCCAGGTATTTGGATTTCTGGTTCTAAACAGATTTGTCATCAAGCTTAGAAATTAAAAGAACATGAAGAGTTAGCAAAAGTTTCAGTCATTCTTTTTCAATACAGATTCTCCAAGCTATATTTTCAGCAGGAAAATAGAGTTTAAGACTGAACCATGGTAAAAGTCTGGAGTCAAATGTTGGGTTGTGGACTAACAATAACTCCACCGTTGGATATTATGTGTGAGAGCCACAATATTTACTCTACATCATGGAAATGGAGGACTCTGAGTTATATTTTCTTCAAAAGAAAAGAAAAATATCTTAAGTATGTGGAATAATAGATTGTAAAATCCGTTCAAAATTTACACAAATATTTCCAAAGCAGTGTACTGGATTTATGGGATTATCTGAGTAAATGCTCAGTTGGAAAGCCAGATCTCCAAACCGTAGAGCAGAGATTCATTTGGCTAGAAAAAACATTGAGAGCAGGTATGATTATCCACTTTAACCATTAAATTAATCACTGCTATTCATTGGAATATCTGACATTTGCATGATTTTATAAGGATTTAATGAATATGTATTCCCAGACCAATTATTGCAATGGCCTACAGTATATGGTAATTATAATCAAATATCACTCTAACTTTTATTTTCTCCTTTACGTTTAGAATAACCCATCCAGATAAAATTTATATTTTATCAATATAAAGATAAAAATCTCAGATAAGTGTGAGTGGCTCTGTGGACTTCAGGGCAGCTTGGCATTGAAGACAGATTTTTTTTTTCTCATTTGCTGAAGGCAAGGCTTTAACCCAGTCTCAAAGTTTATTCCTTTAGCATTTATTGTTTACCTTGCTAAAAATAATGTCTTCGTATTTCTCTTTTGCAATTGGGGTAATATTCCAACTCACGAATCTTCCAAAAATGTGCATCTACGCACTTATTTCTCTGTGCCTCAAAATCTTTTGCCATATATTTCTGATTTATAATATTTATCATTCAGCATTTTACTCATTTGTTAATAAATTTTTCTTTCAACCTTGGCTGCAAATTGGAACCAACTGGGAAATTTTGAAAATACTTAATTTGTGACCCCTCCAAACTTGAGATTCAGATTTAATTGGTCTGGGGTACTATTTGGAAATGGTTGTCTGAAAAATTCACCAGATGATTCTAATGTATGACCAAGTTGAGAATTACTGCTCTAGAATGTAAGATTCTTGAGGGTAAGTGCCATGGCTTATGCATCCTTGTAACTGCTTAACACAGTACCTACCATGTACATTTAATTTCAGAACACATGCTATTGGGTGGTATCCCATAGTAAAGTTGATCATGTAATGTATTTCACTTCACAAAGATATTCCAAATGTTTTTAAATGATCAATTCTTTTGCTATTCTTGAGTAAGACTTTAGGTTTTCCTCTCAGCAGTTTTGATCATTATTCTTAGGATTAAAATTTTTCATATTTTTACTGTCATGGGCAAAATAGAAAATAAGAAAGATATTATTTCATAGTACTTACAATAACAAATATTAAATATTGTGAATGATTTTCCTCCATTAAAAAATTAACCTACACTTTCCTTTTTATTGTGTTCTCAGTTAAGTCCTCATTCTGTCAGTATTTACTTTACAATTAAATAAATTACATTTCCAAATGTCATCTCCACAATGCTGGCTTATTTTAGACATAATTTCTTGAGTGTGCGACCATGTGAAACCAAAACTGCACCTGATCATGACTATAAATCAGTGGTTTACAACCAGGAACATGGGCAATGTCTGGAAATATTTTTGGTTGTCACAATTGCAGAAGGGCTAGTGGCATCTAGTGGGTGCAGTGCAGGGATGCTGCTAAATATCCCATGGTACATAGGACAGACGACAACAAATAATCATCTGGTTTAAAATGTCAATAGTGCTAAAATTGAGAAATCCTGCTTTAAATACAATGCAAATCAAACACAACATTTTAAAACAAACTGTAATATTATTTTTCCATGTTCATTTCATTCCCAAACTAAGAAACAAAGCGTTCTGCAGGAATGGAAATAGAAAGTGGGTCAGGAGTTTTTATCATTGAAAAAAAGATCTTAGTGGCCTCATGTTTCACTATAGTGAAATGTAAATTTCAAGGCCAGGATATATTGTAAGGTTTGTCAAGAATTTCTTCTCTTACAGTCATTATACTATCCCTTTTCAGCATAGTACCATTATTCCCAGGTGCTCATTATTCATGAATCTTTACTTGATTGTCCTTGTGCTTCCTACCGCTTCTCTTATTGTCTTGAGATTGGAACCTTTCAGTGGGTCATCTATCATTAATTATTTCCCTAGGCATAGCCAAGTTATAAAACTTCCTCTCTCAGGTATTAATGCTTCGGGTGATTTATCTGTGGTAGATGGTGTGGTCTGCCACCTAGAGCCTCCTTTGAAATGAAGGCACTCGTTCTACCAGCTGCCAAGAATATTGGCTGCTGACTGGTTATAGTTGCATTTCTCTATGGTAATTGACTTCCAAAGGAGGCGGAAGATAGTCTGCATGGGATGAATGGAAAATAAGGGGGTACAAAGGCCCAGATCGTTCACCTCAATTTGAGACAACCCTTGCATGATTTTCCCAGTTTCAGGACTCTACAGGGAATTGGCTGGTGCCTAAGTTGTAACTTATCACAGTTCAATTTCCCTGCTGCCCAATGCTGTCAACCTCACTTCCTTATTTGTGTTGTTCCTGAGGACACTTTCCATAAAATTTCTTGCTTAAAAGTCTCCTTTACAGAGTATGCTTCTAGGAAAAAAATAACATGAGGTAGGAATACTCTAAAATGGGATTTGGGAACTGGAATACTCTTTGGGTTGTTAGCATTTAGACCTCATCACACCACTAGTAGTATGTAAAGTCCTAACAATTTCTCCATGCTGTAGGGTGTAATTTTTTAACCTTTCTTTGTTTTGGGGATTGAATACTAGTAGAAGTGAAAGATGCAATCAATGCAATACATTAGATATTTGAAAGAAACAGATGAAGTACTAATTATAAGGACTTTAAAACAGAAGACTTTTTCTAAGCATATTAGAAAAAGATAATATAAACTGAGATTATAACTCACAATATAAAGCAAAGTGTGAATGTCAAAGTAATACCTTGCCAGTATATGAATAGATAGCCACCTCTGGCAGTCAGAAGGCAGAAGAAGGCAAGCATCAGGCCTGGCACTTTGTAGCAGAGCTCCAAAGAAGGTGGAATTCTCAACCTGATCAAATATGCTACACAAAGATTGGATTTGGAAGAAGTGAGGCCCTGCAAATTGGAAATTAAGAAGTACAACATCTGGGTTGATGCACCCAATAATTTTGATGCATCCTTCATGTTCCTAAGGATTCTGAGCCTGCAAAATGGCTCACAATCCATATTAAAAGCTAGGTTTCCTACATTGGTGCCGGAATGTAGAGGACTCTGCTTTACAACATATGTTCCGTCAGGATTCTCTGACACTTCCAGTCAAGAGACCAATAGTATTTCCTAGCTGGAAAGTGATGGAAAATGCAGGTTCTAGAAACATGTACTTATAGTAACCAGGAGAGTATGTATGAACCTGAGTCCTGAGGGTACTGGATCAAGTGTAACAGATTATGAAGTTGTATAAGAGATCATTTATCCATATAGTGAACTCTTCCATGATATAGTATTTAACTTGAAGGACTCAGAGAGGTGACGCTAACATGTTCTTCAGATGTTTCTTGGAAGCTTGAAGAAAGCATTAATCCATACCAAGTAAAGCTCAAATGCTGAACTGCTATGACAGAAAGTGGAGGAAGGAACCAAAAGACTGCATGAAGTGTGAATGCAGAAGTGGATATATAATGTAAAGTTGGAAACCTACCAATTAACTTATTGTCTAAAGAAGAACCCTGGTCTCAAAAAAGGCACTATCATGGAAGGCCTATATAATAAAAATCATTTCAGTCCTTTCTCAAATGGGTCTAAGGCATTAACTTGGATAACTGTGTGTTTGAGGAAGGGGAACACTCAGATATTTCAAATAATATTGGACATAAGGTCTAAATTGACATTACTGCTCAAGGAACTCAAGAATTGTCATAGTCTTCATGCTAGAGTGGGGACAT
The DNA here is from genome assembly GCF_023851605.1 of Tamandua tetradactyla. Classification (NCBI taxonomy): domain Eukaryota; kingdom Metazoa; phylum Chordata; class Mammalia; order Pilosa; family Myrmecophagidae; genus Tamandua; species Tamandua tetradactyla. The sequence goes on along the minus strand of NC_135329.1, from coordinate 115,661,496 downwards.
ATAGGGGTTAGGTAATAAACCCAGGGCCAGCTTACAATGGGTCTACAGTGCTCATTTCCCTTGTCTCCAAATTTATAATTGGAATGGACATACCTGGTCGAAGAACTCCCACATTGCTTCCTTGACCTGTAGGATAAGAGTATCACAGTGGGGAAGGTATAGTGGAAGCCTCTGAAACTGCTTTCCTCCCCAAACAATATAATTAAACAAAAATAATATCACATCCTGGGTGCAGTGGTAAAAATTAACACTTAAAGACTTAAAGGATGCAGGACATTAGTCTCTATCACATCATTATTTAACTCAGCAATCCACTCCTTAACAAAAACAAATGAAAACTAGCAGAATAATGTCAACTTCTGAAAACATAATCGAGTAGTAACTCCAGTTTTAGCTGTTGTGCTGGATATATCTTTGCTAGAGCCAAGTAACACAAACTTGGGTGCAAGGCATATGACCTTTGAACTGGCATATATGTTTATTTCCATCATATGAAAAAAAGAGATTGAAAGCAGTTCACATTTTTGTGAGATGGACAACCATAGACATTTCCAATTTTGCTTCAGGACTCTTAACTCTCCCATCTAGTTCTCTATAGCAATGACTTCAAATTAATCAGACTGGGTAACAAAGAAGCAGCAAGTATATTGGAGGCCTTAGAATTACATATGCACCCAAATAGATTCAAGTAAACCTTATAAATATTAAGATTTCATAAGTTCAGTAAACTAAGGTTTACCTGGACATGGCTTCCAAAGTAAAGGACAATTGACTGCATCTTTTTTTCTTCTTTTAATACAATTTAATTGTAAATTTATATGATTTAATTTTTAATAATGCCCATGTTTAATAGCCAGCTTACAGAGTTCCTGAAAATTTAGTAATCAATTCTCATAGGCCAGTACAAAGTGTATCCAAACACCACTGCCTACTGCATACTTCAGAGGTGTACAGTTTGATTAATAATGTACAATTTCATTAAACCAAGGCAAAAAAGAAATTTCACCAAAAGAAAAAAAAAGATAAACCTAATATAAAAACTTTTGGTAGGATAAAGTGGTGAGAGTAACACAATATTGTGAGCATAATTAACATCACTGAATTTTATACCAAATGTGGTTAAAAGGAAAAATTTTACATGGCATAGATGTTCTTAGAATAAAATTAAAAAAAAAAACAAAAAACAAAAAACCAACCATAGTCCTGTACGGCACACACAATGAACCCTAATGGTAACTATGGACTTATAATTAATAGCACAATTGTAATAATATTCTCTTATCAATTTTAACTAAAAGTACCACATTAAAAATTCCCTACATCTTATACCACCATGAAGCTTGGGTTCTGGCAACAGTTTAGTCCATTGTTGAAGATGTTCTTTTGACCCTTTTATGTGGGTAACATGGAATGCAGACAATTTCAGATCGTATCCAGAATAGGAAGGAGTTCTGCAACAAGTCGTAGAGAAGAATACAGGTCTCAAAAAAGACACTGTCATGGAAAGGATATATAACAAAAATTATTTCAGTCCTTCCTGAAATAATTGGGCCATAAAATCTGGCAGACTCTGTCGTATTAGAGGTATCTGTGATGGAAACATCACTGTATAATGTTTATAGCAAGTCCCAGTAGAAAACTCACGAGAAATCCCTATGGGTTCTTGAGAAAGAGCCTGTCATCTGTAAGGGAGAAGTATGCATGGTTTGAAAAATAGCTCCCAACCCTATACTGAGTCTTGACAGCAATTAAGCAGGTGATCTTTAAGACATCACATGACCATGTGGTCAGTCCTTATATGCATGAACTGGGTTCTTGCAGCCCAAAAAAGTAATAAGGCTTGGTGTAATCAGTGGCTGTCCATCATAAGAATGAAGATTTATATCCAGGAGCAGGCATAAGAAAGACCAGAAGCACAGATCAGCTACTTGAGCAATGGCTCAGACTCTTACATCAAGCTCCATGTTGTACCAGACCTTTTCACTTGGCTAGTACCTATGTTCATGTGGTTGGTGTCCCTTATGACCAGCAGACAGGAAGAAATAGTACAATGATAGGTGATAGGTGACTCAGCATGTTAATATAAGCTGAAAATTGGTTGCTATGACATTATAGCCCCATGAAAGAATGATCTTTAAATGAAGTGGAGAAGGGAAGTCTTCCTAATGGAGTTTTAGATGGTATACCTATGTATCCACATCTTTTGGAAAGACAAGTGACAAGACATAATAATACACATGGACTCATTGGTAGTGATGAATGTTTTGGCTAATTGGTCAGCTGCTGTTTTAGTTTCCTAGGCTGCTCCAGCAAATGCCATGAAATGGATTGGGTTAAACAGTGGAAAATTATTTGCTCACAGTTTGAAGCTTGGAAAAGGTCCATATCAACACATCATCAAGGCAATGCTTACTTTTCAAAAACTGTGGCATTCTGGGGCTGGTTGTTGGTGATCTCTGGTCCTTAGCTTGTCACATGGCAAGGCATATGGCAGCCTCTCCTGGCCTCTGGCCTCCCTGTTCTCTTCCAGGTTCCTTTGAATTTCAGATTCTTGCTTCCATAGCTTTCTTTCTGTCTTAATTTCATTCTCCTTATAAAGACTCCAGTTACAGGATCAAAACCCATCCTGATTGGGTAGGATCATACCTTAACTGAAGTAACTTTATCAAAAGATCCTACTTACAGTGGGTTCACACGCAGAAGAATAGATTTTACTTAAGGTACATACAGCTTCAAACCACCACAGGTGTGTAGAGGGAGAAATATTGGAAGACTAGGAAAAAGATCTGAGGATGAGGCACATGAAGGGACCTACTGGGGTGAAAACAAATGATAAAATTCTTTATGATACATATTAACCCTCACTAGAAGGCTTTCCAAGGATGAATATTAAAACATATCCACTTAGACAGAATGAATCAACCAGTCTCTATCATTAGCTAGCGTAATGTACCTATAAACAGAGGAGCCATGGTACAGGACTGGAGGCTAGGCATGGGTTCAAAAGCTTTCAGCCCAATTCATCAAGATCTGTTAGTGATTTCAGTAAAGTGCCATGTCTTAGATACTGAAATATACTATGTGCCCCATTTCAGCACCATCCCCTGAAGAGAACAGCCTAATATACTTGCAAGCAAATGGATCATACTGAACTCTTTCTGACATGGAAGGACCAAAAATTAATTTTGAGTAATATTGTACATATTCTGGATATGGATTTTCCTTTCCTACCCATAAAGCTTCAGCCAAAAATACCCAACAAGGCTTGAGGGAGTGCATTGTATTAATGGTAGATCCCAAAATAGTGGATTTAAGCCAGAGTTATGGTAATTTGTTACAGCCACCCTAGGAAGCTAGTACAGGCAGTGTTTGATCCTACTGATGCAAAAATCTGCATAGAATTGCTTTAGACTAATGAACACTTTACAGCAAGGAGGTGCATCAGGGGATGTATGACTATGGTCCTAGCATATCCCATGTCACCAAGAAGTGGTCAGCCTAATAAAATAATAAAACAGTCTTTTGAAGGTGCAACTAAGGGACCAACCTGAAGATGTCCTTTGGGGATGAAGCATTATGTTCCAGGATATTAAACCCAGCAAATTGGCCCTGGTAGGTAAAATACATGCATGTAGGAAACTAAAGATGGAAGTACGAGAGGGGTCCAGTTTACCGTCATCTCCAGATTCCTTCAGGAATCTTTCCTTTCTGTCCCTGCAAATTGCTGTACTGAGAGTCTAGAACAGCTCTGTCTGATAGAAATTTCTGCAGTGATTGAAATGTCCTATATTCATGATGTGTAGTAATCATGTGACTATTAAGCAGTTAAAATGTGGCTAGTGTGACTGAGGAACTCAACTGTATTTTTATTTTTTTATTTTTTATTTTTTTATTAACGGAAAGAAAAAAAAGAAAAAAGAAATTAACACAACATTTAGAAATCATACCGTTCTACATATGCACTCAGTAATTCTTAACATCATCACATAGATGCATGATCATTGTTTCTTAGTACATTTGCATCGGTTTAGAGGAACTAGCAACACAACAGAAAAAGATATAAAATGTTAATATAAAGAAAAGAAATAAAAGTAGTAATAATAGTAAAAAACAACAACAACAAACAAACAAACAAGCAAACAAAAACAAAAAAAAAACCCTATAGCTCAGATGCAGCTTCATTCAGTGTTTTAACATGATTACTTTACAATTAGGTATTATTGTGCTGTCCATTTTTGAGTTTTTGTATCTAGTCCTGTTGCACAGTCTGTATCCCTTCAGCTTCAATTACCCATTGTCTTACCCTGTTTCTAACTCCTGCTGAACTCTGTTACCAATGACATATTTCAAGTTTATTCTTGAATGTCCGTTCACATCAGTGGGACCATACAATATTTGTCCTTTAGTTTTTGGCTGGATTCACTCAGCATAATATTCTCTAGGTCCATCCATGTTATTACATGGTTCATAAGTTTATCTTGTCTTAAAGCTGCATAATATTCCATCGTATGTATATACCACAGTTTGTTTAGCCACTCTTCTGTTGATGGAGATTTAGGCTGTTTCCATCTCTTTGAAATTGTAAATAATGCTGCTATAAACATTGGTGTGCAAATGTCCGTTTGTGTCTTTGCCCTTAAGTCCTTTGAGTAGATACCTAGCAATGGTATTGCTGGGTCGTATGGCAATTCTATATTCAGCTTTTTGAGGAACCGCCAAACTGCCTTCCACAGTGGTTGCATCCTTTGACATTCCCACCAACAGTGGATAAGTGTGCCTCTTTCTCCGCATCCTCTCCAGCACTTGTCATTTTCTGTTTTGTTGATAATGGCCATTCTGGTGGGTGTGAGATGATATCTCATTGTGGTTTTGATTTGCATTTCTCTAATGGCCAGGGACATTGAGCATCTCTTCATGTGCCTCTTGGCCATCCGTATTTCTTCTTCTGGTAGGTGTCTGTTCAAGTCTTTTTCCCATTTTGTAATTGGGTTGGCTGTCTTTTTGTTGTTGAGTTGAACAATCTCTTTATAAATTCTGGATACTAGACCTTTATCTGATATGTCGTTTCCAAATATTCTCTCCCATTGTGTAGTCTGTCTTTCTACTTTCTTGATGAAGTTCTTTGATGCACAAAAGTGTTTAATTTTGAGGAGCTCCCATTTCTTTCTTTCTTTCTTCAGTGCTCTTGCTTTAGGTTTAAGGTCCATAAAACCGCCTCCAGTTATAAGATTCGTAAGATATCTCCCTACATTTTCCTAAACATTAGGTCTTTGATCCATTTTGAGTTAATTTTTGTATAAGGTGTGAGATACGGGTCTTCTTTCATTCTTTTACTTATGGATATCCAGTTCTCTAGGCACCATTTATTGAAGAGACTGTTCTGTCCCAGGTGAGTTGGCTTGACTGCCTTATCAAAGATCAAATGTCCATAGATGAGAGGGTCTATATCTGAGCACTCTATTCGATTCCATTGGTCGATATATCTATCTTTATGCCAATACCATGCTCTTTTGACCACTGTGGCTTCATAATATGCTTTAAAGTCCGGCATCGCTAGACCTCCAGCTTCGTTTTTTTTTCCTCAAGATGTTTTTAGCAATTCGGGGCACCCTGCCCTTCCAGATAAATTTGCTTATTGGTTTTTCTAATTCTGAAAAATAAGTTGTTGGGATTTTGATTGGTATTGCATTGAATCTGTAGATGAGTTTAGGTAGGATTGACATCTTAATTATATTTAGTCTTCCAATCCATGAACACGGTATGCCCTTCCATCTATTTAGGTCTTCTGTGATTTCTTTTAGCAGTTTTTTGTAGTTTTCTTTATATAGGTTTTTTGTCTCTTTGGTTAAATTTATTCCTAGGTATTTTATTCTTTTAGTTGCGATTGTAAATGGGATTCGTTTCTTGATTTCCGCCTCAGCTTGTTCATTACTAGTGTATAGAAAAGCTACAGATTTTTGAATGTTGATCTTGTAGCCTGCTACTTTGCTGTACTCATTTATTAGCTCTAGTAATTTTGTTGTGGATTTTTCTGGGTTTTCTACATATAGTATCATATCGTCTGCAAACAGTGATAGTTTTACTTCTTCCTTTCCAATTTTGATGCCTTGTATTTCTTTTTCTTGCCTAATTGCTCTGGCTAGAACTTCCAACACAATGTTGAATAATAGTGGTGATAGTGGACATCCTTGTCTTGTTCCTGATCTTAGGGGGAAAGTTTTCAATTTTTCCCCATTGAGGATGATATTAGCTGTGGGTTTTTCATATATTCCCTCTATCATTTTAAGGAAGTTCCCTTGTATTCCTATCTTTTGAAGTATTTTCAGCAGGAAAGGATGTTGAATCTTGTCGAATGCCTTCTCTGCATCAATTGAGATGATCATGTGATTTTTCTGCTTTGATTTGTTGATATGGTGTATTACATTAATTGATTTTCTTATGTTGAACCATCCTTGCATACCTGGGATGAATCCTACTTGGTCATGATGTATAATTCTTTTAATGTGTTGTTGGATACGATTTGCTAGAATTTTATTGAGGATTTTTGCATCTGTATTCATTAGAGAGATTGGTCTGTAGTTTTCTTTTTTTGTAATATCTTTGCCTGGTTTTGGTATGAGGGTGATGTTGGCTTCATAGAATGAATTAGGTAGTTTTCCCTCCACTTCGATTATGTTGAAGAGTTTGAGGAGAGTAGGTACTAGTTCTTTCTGGAATGTTTGATAGAATTCACATGTGAAGCCGTCTGGTCCTGGACTTTTCTTTTTAGGGAGCTTTTGAATAACTAATTCAATCTCTTTACTTGTGATTGGTTTGTTGAGGTTGTCTATTTCTTCTTGAGTCAAAGTTGGTTGTTCATGTCTTTCCAGGAACCTGTCCATTTCATCTAAATTGTTGTATTTATTAGCGTAAAGTTGTTCATAGTATCCTATTATTACCTCCTTTATTTCTGTGAGGTCAGTAGTTATGTCTCCTCTTTCATTTCTAATCTTATTTATTTGCATCCTCTCTCTTCTTCTTTTTGTCAATCTTGCTAAGGGCCCATCAATCTTGTTGATTTTCTCATAGAACCAACTTTTGGTCTTATTGATTTTCTCTACTGTTTTCATGTTTTCAATTTAATTTATTTCTGCTCTAATCTTTGTTATTTCTTTCCTTTTGCTTGCTTTGGGATTAGTTTGCTGTTCTCAACTGTATTTTTTATTTTTAAATTAATTAAAAGTAAACTTATATAGCAACATGTGGCTTGAGTACTATATTAGACAGTGCAGGTTTAGAGGCCCTGATTCCCAGGGGGAAATACTTTCTCCAGAAAACACAGTAAGAGTCAGATTAAACATTTACATTTAAACTATGGTTGTTTCTTTAGTCACTTCCAGCTTCTGGTGCTAAGAGGTGAGAAAGCAAGGAAAGATTCACTGCACAGCAACTGACTAATAATCAAAAGGAGAAGAGATGCTGTTACAATCACGGGCAAGGAAGAATGCAGTTGGTACATAGAAGATCCACTCGAGTGTCTTAGTTCTTCTTTGCCATTTTTGATGCAATATCGACAAGTGCAGTAGGAAGGATCTGAGAAGGGCATGGTAAGAGGGGCTCAGGATTCTGAGAGATAATGGTCTGGGTCATTGCAGAAGATAAGCTACCTAGACCAGCAGCGATGTTAGTCAAGGGTGAAGGTAGCCCAAAATGGGTACTAGATGGAGGAAATGACAATTATCAACTGTAGCCTGATACAGATGAAATAATAATGGAGATATTGAGTGCTATAGCTCTTCGAACTGACCTTCCTTTTATAGAGTTCTCTGGGAAACATGGTCAACCAGAATCAAGGAGAACTTGTTTTAGATGAGGAGAATGTTCTGTACAAAGTAATGGGATACATAGTAAATGGGCACTGAGGTGAACTCTGTGGAATCAGTTGAGGTTTTATTCACGTATCATTGTTATTTAATATTTCCTTTTGGACAATTCTCTTTCCCTCATTCTTTGTTCATGAGTGCACTCTCTAATGAACCTTGCACATGAATTTTCTCAGAATTGATTTCTGGGGCCCCTAATCTAACCTAAGACAATTCCCTTGTTTTGTCTGCTATTGCATGCAGCCTTCCTTGATTCAGATTTTTGCCAACTCATATGGTAGTTAACACTTCTTCAGACTATCCTTTAGTCTCTTAAAATGTCTTCACTTGTGAAGTATTTTTGGTTTTCATTTTCTTCCTGCCCTATAGCCCCTGAACAGTCTTATTTATTTCACTAGTTTGGGGAGGGTGTAATGGAGGGAGGGGTGATGAAAGACAATACTGGTGAATCCCAGAGAAAAGTGTCCTGTGTTCTGTTTCCTAGGCAAAGCCATTACACAAGTAACAAGGGTACGGAGAGAAGAGGAAGATCTCAGAGGAGAAAGAACCTGCAAATTCCTCCCCAGTTAGAGCCTGAGGAAGGCAGTATGTGCCAAGAAACAAAACAGCTGCTAGGCATGCCTAGGACAGAGTCTGGCAGAGATTAATACACTTAATGGCAGCTAGAAGTAGCAGATACCTCCACGTGTGGATTCAGAATAAGAGTGGAAAATGCACGATTGGAAGAGGCCAAGAGGACAGATATGAAGGATCTATCTCTGCTAACTTAGTGGGCTGACAAGAATAAGGAGGAATGGAATGGTGAATTCCCCAGCATATGATTTTATGGACAAACGTCTTTCCACAAGCTTTAGTACTATATAAGCTCCCTATACATCCCCGTATTTAAGTGCCAAAAATATAAAATAAATTATTTCTAATAAAATACAGTTTTTATAATTATTGATCCTGAGATTCTAGATTTAAAATGTCTCTTTTACAATTCCATTTAGGGATCTGAAAATGTCAGGGGCTAAGTTATTTTCTTAAGGCCACACAATTGAGGGTTCTAGGAAAGGAACAAACATTCAGGATTTCTGCTTCCAAACAATTTCATCCCCCTCACCACCACACATATTCAACTTCAAAAGTTGCTTTGGTCCACAGATCCATAATCTCAGTGTAATCATGAGAGAAACATCAGATAAATCTGAATTGAGAAGCATTCTACAATATCTAACCTGTACTTCTAAAAATTCCTAAGGGCATGAAAATAAGGAAAGTCTTAGAAATTCCCATCAAAAGGAGACTAGGGAGATATAAGAACTAAACGAAACATAGTATCCTGGATAGAATCCTGGAGCAGAAAAAAATGGACAGTAGGTAAAAAAATGGACTTGAGTCAATAAAAATGTTACCAATATTGGTTTATTACTGTGATAAAAGTACCATAATAACCTGAGGCGTTAATACTAGGAAAACTGAGTTGTGGTATTTGGCAACTCTATACTATCCCTACAATGTTTCTGAACATCTAATCTATTCTAAAATCAAAAGATTAATTAAAATTTTTTTTTAAAATAAATTTGGTTTGTCCACTCTGGAAACTGATATTTCTTTTAAAGAGCTCACGCTCTAACTCCCGTATCAGCACTCCTATTTCCTGAGATCAATGCACATCCATATTACGTTTTTCAGTAACTCTTTTTTTGTTTTATTTTTACTATTCTATTTTGGTTTGATACAATGTGCTTTCAACTTGTCATTGTTTATCCCGATATTTCTCTCACCTCGTAAACCTAGACTATGTGAGCATAAATATAAATTTATATTATATTAGATCCAGAGATATAAATATAAGCAATCTCAGGCACAGTAGCTCACATACTTACACTTATCCACACACAAATAAACACTTCCAACACCTCAGCTTTCAGTTTCAGAGAGGCTGTGGTTGAAAAGTCTTGAGAATGGATATGTTTTCAGTCATTTACTTACTGTGAATTTTTTTAGAATATTACCTAATATTTTAAAAATTTGTTTTCTTATCAAAAATGGGGAATTATAATACCCACCTGGCAGAGATAGTGCTATGACATGATTATATGTCAGCAGAATACCTGACCCATGGTAAATGCTTGACTTTACTGTATGTGGTTGAAAATCTTATGGTGAGGTTTAAATTTGTGGTTTCTGTCCGACTGAAATGCTCAATCCCTATCACCTCACCCACTCTACCCTGTCCTTTGGTCCTCCCTAATAACAGATCTGTTATTTCCTACTCATAGGGGGTGTATATGTGAATCATATATATTTATTCATGTCTGGTGAACTGGTATTTTTGCCCTGTTAAGAAAACAGCTGCAGGTGGCAGACAAAGTAGGGAACTGCATGTGGTCTCAGCAGTGTGTCTTTGTCTCAGTAATGAATGCAAAAAACAGGACCAGGAGTACCTGCAACTTTGGGAGCATAAGGGGTTGGGTCCAAGTTGCAAAATATACTATTGCTGCAGTGGACACCGGTAGAAGTGGTGGGATGAGGCACGTATGGTCCACAAGAGGCCTTATGAGTCACCATTACCCACAGGGGCCCAAAAACAGCTAGTTGAGATTTTTTTCCAGGGTTCGAGATCTTCAGAAGGCATGGTGGTAACTCAGATGTAACATACTTGCTAATATCTTGTTATACTCACTCCATGCCTAATTTGGGATCCTGGTAAAATGACAATCTACTCAAATTAAAAATGAGATTCTCTCTAAAGTCTTGTAGCTTTAATTATCAGTAGATACATGCAGTGTTCTGGGACTGGCTGTAGGCTATCCTTAGTCCTTGGCTTTTCTGTCACATGTCAATGCACATGGCAGCCTCTCCGGGTTTCTCCCTACTCTTCAAGTTTCCATTGACATTCAGTCAATGGATTCTCCACCTATATTTCTCCTTCTTTGGGGCCTTTCCTATAAGGTCTTCAGTAATCAGATTTAGATCCATCTTGAATCATTTGGGCCTCATCAATGATTCAAGTAACCTCATCAAAACATGCTATATATCATGGGTTCAAACCAACAGAAATAAATTAAGCTTACGAAAATATTTCTCTGGGGTTCACAGCTCCAAGCTACCACAGTGCCTCAACCCAAATTCCGAATTTAGCATGCTACATGTTGTACTTGGGTGTAGATGCAAATGGAAGAGTAGTAGGGTACTTTCCTTAATGGGACTTTATCTTTACTCACCTATGTGTGAGGGTGAGGCCTTGGGAATCTTAGTTATAGTACAATTAATTTAGGGCCTTCATAGATTATTAAATAGGCCTGTCGAGACAAACATGAAGGTTTCTTGAAATATGTAGTGATACTACTTTGGGAAATGAAAATCAAATTCTCAAGAAAACAATTGAAAACTACAATTCTAGAATACAACGACTTTATAAGATGTTGTGTGAATTGGTGATTGAATTGTGAAGCAACGACTTTTGACTCAGTAACACGCAGTTTCAAGAAGTTGGACTGAAGTGCTAGGTGCAGACTTTGGTCTGAGATCAAATTGCTGTCTTGAGCAATCTGAGAATTAATTCCATGATATTGTCCACAATTTTAACTAAAGTCTTGTTGCAGTAGCCCTACACACCAGACAGCTAAGTAAATAAGCCCCATTCATCCAGAACAAAATCTTCACAATTGTTTTGGAAGATATTTACTCAAAATCATCAATATCATTTATTCCAGCCATTCATCATGGCTTGGTAAGCCTGCTAAGTAAATTTAAATCCTAATGATCCATGACTTTGAATGTGGGCACCTTCTATGTCCCTTGGACTTTGTATTTTGGAATCTGTTGCTAAATACTTTCTGAACTTAAAAAACTTGCTTATTAATATGCCTAAAACAAAGATAATATAGGGAAGTCTTGCAAAGATGGACATTTTAGTACAGGCATATTTTTCACAAGGAATGCTTTCTAGAAGACTTCACACAATTTGAAACTCATACAAGCCAAAATTAATTTTCTCATAGAAATAAAAAATAAACATGCACGATTTAAAATTTTGTACAAAATCTCACAATTCATTAATGTTTTATATCATACTATTTCAAATTACCGTAATCCAAATTTACATGACATGTGGCCCTCCTTTATGTATATGAGCAATGACAAGCTTACGAATATATGTCTTAACTATGTAAACTTAGTTCTTCGGCTTTTATTTAGACAAATATTAGTAATAGTAATTTCTATATGACATTTCTCAATAAAAACAGGAGTATTCTCAAGAATCTATATATCTGGGAAAAAATATTGAGTTTAAGGTACAGATGATTCACCCAGTTAATCTACTTTGTTTAGTTATCTAAGTGAAGGCAAAGTATGCCTGATTTCTGTTTATGAGTTTAGGGCTTATGCCTCAGAAGTAAAGAGAATGTCAAGTCTTAAATTTGCTTCCAATGTCGATGATTTTACCCAATATCTCAGGGAGGGTTGGGTGCTGGCCTCAGACTCTGGCAACCAAGCACAGAAGAAGGCTTAATGGAGTGCCTTAATTCTATCAGGGTATGTTGTTTGTGGTCTGCCAATATTTTGCATTAAGCCAATTTCAAGCTATTAAATTTTTCTCTCCTTTTTTTTTTTTTTAAATTACATTTCTTAATCATCAGGAGGCACTTACTTTCATTTGGGATGTTTGCGTTGATTGTATTTCCCCTGGTCCTCTACCTCTAGCCAAGCTTTCAGAATTAGTGTTGGAGGTGGCTGCAATGGAAACTTGCTGGAAAGCTCCAATTTCATTTTGTCTCCAGGGTTCTCCTTTGCTCTTACTTAGGGTCATGGAATTAAAAATAGGGAATAACTACAGACAACTGGGAAAAATCAACCTACTAATTTTATATAAATGGACAGATTTGGGGATATATGCTGTTTGTATCCATTAAAAGAGCAGTTCATCATATTAAATCCATTAGTATTTCCACTATATGCATGTTGAAGTGTTTTCTCACTGAGTTTGAAATCCTTTTCTTCATGTATCCCCATCCTTTTCCTCATGATTTAGGAATCTCTGCTCTATCAATCAGGTTCCCAGCAAGTAACATATGGTACATTCAAAATGTTTTAATTAAGAACAGTTTAATAGAAAGACCAGGACTAAGGGAACCAGCTGGGGATTTAAAGATACCTGGATACATAGGGACGATGGGAAGTCATTGCTATTACTAGGCCCGAACAAGAAGAGGGAGGGAGCTGTGTGACTAGAAAACAATGCCAGACAGAACCAATCAAGAGCATTTTCCCACCCCACCCCCACACAATAAATAAATAATATTTTTCTTCTCCCAATCCTTCGAATCTTGGCTGTGACTCCTACTATTTATCCCCAACTGGAAGCCACAGAGAAAAAAACAACATCAACAAAATCAACAGTAAAAAACCCGTTAAGGTAGTCCATAGAAGCCAACCTTCCAGGTCACAGAGCATGGAAAGGAAAGACAGAGAAAGAGTCTGGGGAAGCAAAAGGAAAATAACCAGTTCACCTTCCCTCCTTACTGATCTTAAATCAACTATTGATTGCAAATTCCCTATACCTGGCTCTCTAATCCTCCAACTGACTTTTTATCTCAAAGCCAGCTCAGTCCAGCATGCTTTTATTTATTGAGTTGAACTATGCATTAAGCTCTATACTAGAATGGGGATTATACAAGCAAAACAGTAAAACTCTATTAGGATAAAGTGCCATGACAAGGGACTTCAAAAGGCAGTCTGAATGGGAAGGCACACCAATAGAGCCATTACTTCTCCCTCAACCAGGCACCCCCACAGCAGCCCAGTAAAGCCGCAAATCATCTTTATTAGCCACTTCCTCTTCCCAAGCCCTATTTCTCCTCATGGACCCTGACCTAATCTTCACTGGAAAAGATAAACTCCACCCTAAAATAAACACAAATACAATTACATCTATTTTTTTTTTTAGCTCTTGAAATGTAATTTTATAATGTTAAGGAAGCCAGTTATAACAAAAAGAAAAATAGAAAATGGAAAAAAAAAGTAAATAATGTGCCTTTTAGTTCTTGTCAGTTTCCCCAACATTGGTAGGAAATATATATGGAAAAATATGTGTATACACATACATATCTTTAGGAAGTATCTGACAAAAAGCTCCAAGCAGTATTGGTAGATAGGAGAGAACATAGTCTAATTCCTTTGACTATCACACGCAACTCAGCCTGGATTATACAGGTCACTTCTATTACCCTTATTTGATTCCATCCAACCCCCTACCTCCTGATTCACTGTACCTATGTTTCAAACTGCTGGAACCACTCTCATTTCTACTGCTGAAAATGGCTGGGAGAGAAAATGATGCATTCAAATACCCCTGCTCCTACTACAGAGTAGGAAGGATTGCTGTTGAACTCCAAAATCATTTTGCCATAGACACATTGTTTACACAATACAGCTGCTGATGACAGGGACTTATTAAGGCCTTTGGGGGTCGGTGAAATTTGTTGGAATCATGATGTCTGTTTGCTGCCCTTGATTGATGAACCACCTCCACCAGTCCTATGCTTCAGGCAGACTCAGGCTTACACAAGTTTTGTGGACTCAACTCCAAACCTACCTCCACAATAAAAACAAATCAATCCTTTGTTTAAAAGCTTTTGGTGTCTCCAACAGCCTGAGAGACAAAGCTCAAGTTCACCGACAAAGGATACAAGACAAGGCTTTCTTTGATCTGTCTCCTACCTCCTACAACATTCCCCACTGGAAACAAATGGTAATTACCCAATCACCTGAAGCTACTGATTTCACCCCTTCTTACTTCTCTACTTGGAAGGCCTACACTGCATTTAAAATTTCCCCAAGGCTCATCTCAGTCATTACCTCCCCCATTAAAACCTTCCTTGACCTCTATCCCCTCCCCATTTACAAAGTCCTCTATTGAGCCCCAAATAGCATTTTGCAGTTTTTTCTGTCAGTGCTCTGAGCCCATCGCCTGATGTTGGATCCCTGTTCCTCTGTCAGAGGCCCTACTCCAGCCCACAGGTCTCTTGCAGGCTGCGTCATTCTGCCCTGTGCTGTCCCGTCGTCAGGAGATCCAACCACACTCAGTCATCCATTCATTCGGTCACCTTCCTGAGGATATAACAGGCTCCAGACAAGAGTACCTCCTTCTCTCCCTGATCAACATCAAACTGGTCTGCTCGAATTCATTTTCCTCAGTGGTCTACCTTCCTACCACATGTGCCCTGCAGCTATGAACAGATATCCAAGGACAATGTGGTTTATTTCACCATTCTAACCTCTCCTGTGGAAAGGAGCCTAGCCAGGCTAGTCTGCCATCCCCATCACCCCAGGGATTCCAGTAAACAAAATTTTCTTCATCCATGGATGTTTTCATCTTCCCCAGAAGATCAAGAATTCCTTGAGGACAATCATTACATCTAATGTAACTTTATGTCCCCAACGTCAAGCATAGTACATAGCAGAGAGTGTATTTCAATAATGCATAAATATTATTAAAGGAGAGAATGATTTAAAAATTCCAAAAAACTATTTTAAAATGGACTTTTGGATTTTAACCTCTTTAGCCATTAAGGTACGATGTGTTTATAAAAGGAGAAAGGAAAATTGCAGACATTAATGTGAACTTCAGAAATCTATCAGCCACAATTTCCCAGACATCTTCCAATTGGAGATCTATCCATATGGTAAGATCTTTAAGAAGGGGTATATATTTTGAATATGTGTATTGATCCTTTTTATAGTCTCAATTTTAATGAGAATGCTATTATGCCATTGTAATGTTATAATGAAATTAGCTGCATTAACAGGATTTTGGTAATGGGGAAATGAAAGACATAAAAACTATTTTGTTACCATCACTGATTTGCTTCAAATTTCTGCCTTTCATCTTTCTCTTTTCCTTCTCTGACTCTATCTTGGGCACTCTTGGGTTCTTTTGACTCCTACTTCGAGACTTCTAGCAATATCTTATATTACAAAAAACTTGCCACACATCATCAGGGCAAAGATTCCAAGTAATCACCAACTTTTGCCATCTTAAAGAGGAGGGAAACGGGATTATGTATGGATGTTATCAAATTACAATTTATGTGAATTTATGGGTAATCAATTTTTTTCCCTCCAAAAGTAAATCCACTGATTTTCCTTACTTGGGACAGGAGAACAGAGAGAAGAGTGTTTCTGGTGATCACAGTAGTTATTAATTTAATGGTGAACATAAACAGTAAAAGCTTTTTTTGAGCACCAGATTGTTTATGTTGTCCTATTTTGATGTTCTATGAAGAAAAATTAATTATAATTTTAAATACCAAGGTTTATTGCACAAGCATAATATGCCAAATAACTTCTATAGACTTACTTCCTTGTATGCGGTGAGCTTGAAATCTTAGTGAGGATGTGAAGATATTTCAGATTCAGAAGCATATACTTTTTCCTAATGTCAGAGCTACCACAAGTCAAAAGGGGAGGTAGGTCCCAAAAAAGTAAACCAGAATGCAAAAAATCTGGGAAAGACCTCTTCTAAATGATTACCTATCTTAAAATACAACACTTCATTTTTTAATCTTCACATGACTTGATAATTTCCGGAATCCTAGGGGCTTCCCCAAACATTACTCTATTCAGAACTGAGTGTTTCTACAATTAATTCTTGATAAACACTTCTAAAAGAATTCTCCTTATTTTGTGTTTGATTTTATATTATATTATTTCTATTTCAGGTCCAAAAATAAATGCTAGAATTCATCCTTCAGAAATGAATCCAGCATAGCTCAACCACGGTTCCCAGGGTCCTTGGATTTGCTTGGTAATTCAGTAACTGGGTATTTTACTTTTCAACTGAATTAACAGAGAGTGAGCTAAATAGTAAATCTACCATACCTGGTTAAGATCGCCCAAACCAGGGAGTGAGACACATCTTAATATAATGGCCATGGTGATTTTTCAAAGAATTGATTCTTAGAAAGATTTGACCCACCGAGGCACTGCTTTCTGGGCACTTTATTGTCATGGGGGAACTCTGCCAAGAAGATAAAAAATAATAATAATAATTCTTACTTCCTGAAGTACCAAGCATTTGTCTATTATGAAATTTCCACAAAATTCCATGAAAAGTCATCTTGTAAAATAAGGTCCACACTCTTGCACAGCTGCAATACCTGGCAGCTGCTCTAGCCCTGGGAAGCTAATAAAGCAAACAACAACTATGCTGGCTGTCGAAACTGTGAGCAAGTTCTGGAAATGGCAGTGCACTGCTGCTCTTACCACAGAGAACGGAGAGCACATCAGTTTTATTACCTGTGCAGTCTTAACTGGCAGGATGACACCAAATGGAAAATCAGAAAAGTGGTTTATTACAAGTGTGCTACATGGCCCTGGTAGGAGTAACCGGGTTTTGTTTTCCTTTGCTATGATCTTTGACCCTGAAGAAAACAGTACTGTGTGCTTAAACGTCTTTGGATTCAGTCAGCAAAGAGGCCCACAAGTGTTCTCTCGGAGTCATTCTTCCTTTCACTTCCTAGGAGAGAAATATGCCATTTTGTGAACTAAAAGTGCCCGACCAACACTGAAAATTAAAGATGAATGCTCTGCATATCAACTCTCATATGAATCATTCTGTTATCCTCTTGAGTTTGTAAAGAAGAGAACTCTTGCTCTGTTTGCCATGGGGTGGTGTATCTTTCTGGCATCTTCCACGGTACTATTCTGTTCTGGAATCTGCCCAGAGTCAACAGCTGAGAGGCATGATGTAGCCTATGATTCAAAGGCTCAGGGCAGAAGGGAAATAAGTCCCCAATGCCACTTTATAGTATCTTGCTTTTTACATAAATAAATCAACACCCTCTGAAAGATATTTGACTGCATAGGTACTAAATTTAAGAAGTTTGCTCTGTGCTAAGATAAAACAAGTGATATTGTGTCCTTTAAAAATTGGTCACTGTTGAGAGAAGAACCACACATCTCAGGAATTAGTTTTTCAGATACATATTTGGAGAAAAAATTGCTGAAATCAGAATGTCAGGTACTCTCACAATGGATTTTTTTCCCCACAAACATCTTTATATATATATATATATATTTTATATACTCTAAAAATATAACAGCCTTAGAGAAAAATTGGGAAAAAATTGTTTTGCTAAGTTTTGTATATATCATTCACAGACCTTAGCAAACAGGTTTTAAATGTATTTAAGTAACTTTTAATGCATTTAAAATGAACATTAACCCATAACATGCAACTAGCTTTCCAGTTGTGCATTGAAAAATCCACATTAGATTGGACAAGGTAAATATAGCTTAGTTCATGGCAATTAAATAGACCTGACATTTAGTGTTGGGAACATATAAGATCTGTTGCTACTAATTACTTTAGGAAGGAAAATCCCTCTTGGGCCCATTTGAGAATTATGAGGTACTATAGAAATTTTGGCATTTTGAGTATCCTCCCTTCCTTATTTTGGAAGAGATAGAGAACCAAGGAAGAAATCTCACTTTTATGGTCAAATGTGTTCAACAGGAACTAGAGCAAGGTTTCTTAAACTTGGTTCCATTGACATCTTGGGTGCACCCCAAGTACCACCTCCCTTGGTGACGATTAAAAATGTCTCCAGAGATTACCAAATGCCCTGAGGTGGGGGTGGGGCAAAAAAAAAATCACCCTTGATTGAGAACAACTGTTCGAAGGAAAATGGAACAAGTAATCATAAAAAATCTGATGAGTACTTCTCCATCCTTGTGTAAGGTAATCTCTGCCATATTGACACCACTGACTACTCCAGTGTAGAAAAGAAGCTCTTTCTTTCTTATCTTCTGTTTAGATTGAGTTTCCTCTTGGCTTTCGATTTACTGACTTCTTTTCACTTCTCTTCACATTGTACAATGAGTCCAGTAAGATTCAACTCTAGACCTGTTTATCATTTCCCCCTTTCTTACACTTGGTAGTTTTCTAAGCTCCCAATCTCCATCTCTCTCTGGAAAATATACAGTGATACTTCAAACTCCCTGCAAACACCACATATTTAAAAATGATTTAATTTCTCCAAATCCATCCATGTTTCCTGTTCTCTTAGCTCTTACTTCCTTCACCAGCCTCTAGGTGTGCCTGGTTTTAAAAAAGAGTGATTCTTCACTATATCCGCTGTCCAATCATTTGGCCATAAGTTCAGTTATATGTTGTGTTCAGTCATTTCTACCTTTGAGAAGCCACACATGTTTTTTTTTAGCCATCTCTGGATCTATTGTGATCCAAGCTATCAATGCTGTTTGTCTTTAATATTTAACAACATTTTCCCAGTTGCCTCCCTGTGACTTCCTTTCTCTCCCCTCTCTAAGTATTTCTGCAAGAGCATCTTTCCTAAAGCAGAGTTCTGACTATGTCATTTTCTCATTCAAAATTAATTTTAGTTGCTCTCAATCCCCTTGACTATTAAGACCGTGGTGATCTAGTCCAAACCTTTTGTTCATCTTTATCTCTATCAGTTTCTTTTTCACTCGCCCTCTCATGCCACTCTTTAAATATTTCTTCTCTACCTGTAATATCAGACTAGTATCATCTAAATATCTTTTTATCTTATTTTATCACTTTTGCTAAAGCTGTTTTCTTTAGTAGAAATACCTTCTTTCTCTGCCCAAGCAAAAATCCTATCTAGGTATCAAGATTCTGGTCAAATTAAAATTTTCTCCAGATTCCCAGATACAGGTAATTGTCCCTTCTTCCATCCTCACTTAAATGCAACACTTTATACTGCACCCATTCACATACATGCCTTTTCCCTTATTACATAGCAAGTTCCTTATATGTCCTAATTTGAGTAGCACAATGTCTTCTTGAATTATGAGTAAATCAAGAAGGCTGGACTTTTGGGGGCCTTGACTTTATAAACAGTAAGAATCTGGCATTACATTTGAAAAATTATTCACTGTCACATTTTCCCTAAAAATCTAAATTCTCCACAACAGACTGCATTTTCAAAAAAAGAAAAGAAAGCACAGCAATATTTCCAATCACAAATACTCTTTTGGCACCTTGCCACTCCTGTATCAAGAGGTGGAGTTTATTTCCCTCCACTTGAAACTGGACAGGCCTTACTGAATGCCCCAAGGAGAAAGCAGCTCAAGCAATGCCACGTGATTTCTAAGGTTAGGCCCTTAAATGGCAATCTGACTCCAGGTCTCTCTGGATCCTCACCCCAGAATCCAGCCACTGTGTCCTGAGGAAGCCCAAATAGGCCTACAGTGAGAGAGCTCTCCTACGGAGAGGAAATGAGTCCCCTAACCAACTGCCAGCTTCCACCAGCAATCAGATAGAGCCATGAATGAGCCTTCAGATCATTCCTTGAACATCTAAGCTTCTAGGTTTCCTGATGAGGCCCCAGTGGTCAGGGAACAGAGACAAGACGTCCTCACTCTGCCCTGTACAAATTCCTGACCTAGAATATAAATGGTTGTGTATGACTGCGTGTTTTGGGGATAATTTATTACACAGCCATGTAACTGGAATATTCTTCTGTGTAAATATAGAAAGATATAAAATCATCATAATTTATTCATTGTCTCCTCATATGTAGGAAAGGAAGCTGCTCTCTCATGGAGAAATAGCTTCTAGAGTTACAGTGTATCATAGCAGGGGAGAGGGAGAAGATGACTGAAATAAACCGTTGGGGAGGACAAGTACAAGGAAGAGTAAATATAAACTATGACTGCAGCTCTTAAAAAATGAAATATTAGAGTATGACAATATTAGGCCTACATATGATATATAACTTTAAACTTCTCCAACTTCTGGGGGAAATTCTGGGTAAAGTGAAAATATTCTGCAAATGCAGAGTAAGAAAGGCGTGGCTTTAACTGCAGGCATAAATCCTAAGGGGAAGTTTTTAGGTAAATTAAAAAAGAAAAAGAAAATGGGGTAACTCCATCAATCATGGAATAATTAATTTTGTAATTAATTTCTTAATGGGCTTATGAGAAGTATGGTGAATGCACAGCTTCAGGTGTGAAAACATACTTGGAGTGAATCAAAAGGTAATTTGTTTCTAGTATAGAGCTCCATAATACAATTATGGATTTAAAAAACAAAACAAAATGGAAATAAACACAACAAACAAACAAAAAAACCCTGGCAGTGCAACGAATTCAGTATTGTTATTAGGGTTTTGTGAAACACACATACACACCATTTTCTTTATCTGCTTTTCTTAGATGTAGAAATAATTATTCATACATTTTGCTGTAAAAAATAAATGTTTTAATTTTTTTAGGTGAAATTGGTACTTAAGGGATTGCAAAATCTAATTGTTTATAGATTTATGAATCAAAAATTAATTTATTATATATTTATTCATTTTTTACGTGCATGGTCTAGGAATCCAACCCGGGTCTCCCACATGGAAGGCGAGCATTCTACCACCTGTGCACCTTTAATTTATTTTTAAATTCCAACCACTTATTGTTATATATTGTTGTTAAACATAATTATATTATCAATGAACATTATAATGGCTAATATTTATTGAGCACTTATTATGTGTCAGACACTCATTTAAACCAGACTGTTCAATATAGGAATTGGTCTTTTAAATTCACTTATTGACTCATTGGATCTGCACAATCACTCTATGGACTCTAAGTTCCATTTTTCCATAAGCAAAAACCGAATCACAGAGACTAAATATGTGTTTACACATTGCTGATATATGTCTGTTCCTTCTCTTTATAGAAGAGAACACGCACATATCCAACTAGTATAAATGTATCAAGTAATCTGAAGGTTAGGCACACTATTATTTAAATAGCGTATTTTCTTCTTTGTTTTACAATGGATGTAATCCTGTTCCTATACAATAATTGTCTTCCCTGAAATACCTATTTTTCTCCTAAAATGGCTCTTGAATTAAGTGTCCTAGCTGAAGGGCTCGCTGGTGTACCACTTCCTGCAGGACATTAGCTACAGCTGCTACTGAGCATTTATGTTTCTTTCAGAATAACTCAGAAGAAAAAAGGAAACTGTTAGTGCTAAATGTGTGCCAGGTTTGAGAATAATCTCTAAACACATTCTAGCCAAACCAAGAATGATAATATTTTTCAATGGGCAAAATACTATGTTATAGAGCACAAAATCTGAGCACATTCAATTAAAAAAGTAGCATAATAAAAATAGACTTTGTTATGAGGACAGAAAAGTTTCCATTTGGAATGCTAGTTTTGAATCTAGGCTCTTGTTTTCCTAAGTTGAAATACTGGGATTCAAGGGGGCAAAACTCTGATTTAGTTACTGAAACTTGACTTTTCCAGATTGTTCTCCCCTAACTCTAGTACCAAGGGGTTTGGGGGTTCATTCGAAATGCTGATTTTAATAAACATCAATTTTTTCTTAACTTTGCCTGACTTCTCTTAAAGTCATATATGTGGATATACATATGCAAATGTGTATATGTATACGTATATATATATTTTTTCTGTTCATTTTTACCTCTAAATATTTTCTTCTTGCATGCTTCAGTTTTGTTGAAATTCTATTCAAGATGGCAAAGGATTCATGCAAATCCTTAGCCAAGGTGACTAAGGATTGAACAAATCTTTAAAAATTAAATTACTTATCTTCTGAATGTGGTGCTATTGCCTCTGAAGGGCAGAGTTAAAAACTGAAATATTCAATATATTTGTAGGTGCAGCTCAAAGGGAATCCGATGTTTTTGTACAAGTAGGCAATGCCTTGCTGGTAGTGCAATGAATTCAGTTGATACGGTGAAATCTGACACATTCCACAGAGAGGGGATGGTGCAACCTTAGCTTGAGCATAACTGGAAAAGGTATAATTAGAGAGTGGAAACAGAAACACTGAAAAAACATAAAACTTAAAAACTAAAACAAAGCAAGAAACTCTCAGGAAAGTTTCCTGTAAAGAGATTAAAACCAAATGTAAGCTATCTTAATAATACACAGCACAACCACAGCCCCCTGGAATTCTAAATCAGAACTGCTAGAGTAGAGTAAACTCAAATATGAATGGCTTAGATGACAATTCCAGAATCCCACAAACCCATCACCCATGCCACCATTTATCCGTCTATTAGTGTAACTGGTAAAGCAAAAACAGTATTCTGGCCCTCTGATCATCAGAGAGACCAGAAGTCAGACTCGTTTTTAAATCACAATGGCACTATTAAAAACAATATTAAAAATTTTAATGAAATGGAATAGTGCAAAGAGCTAGTCTTGGTAAATGATTAAGTGACTGTTCTGACTTTTATTGGAGTCACTGCCTCTGGTATATGTATTTTAAGAGCTGTGTGTAAAAGTGATATGAGAGGAGCTGTTTTCTCCTACATAATTCCACATCTTTACTTCTGAGCAAGAAGGAGAAACTACTTCTACATCTCTTACTACTCACTCATAAAATTTCCTTTCTTCTATACTTTAACTTCCTTAGCCCTCGAAGTTACAAACCAAAAAGAGTTGATGAATAAATGTTCATAGCTATGAAGTGCAATCAAATCTGAGAAATATTGAAAGACAATAGTGGACCATTTGAATCAATTGTATTCCTAACATAATCCCTTTATTGGGTATATGGTTAGAGCAGACTGATACTATTGATGGCCTGAATTGTTTGCCCATCCCTGAATCTATATTCTTTGCCCTGTGTCTTTGCAATTCCTGTTAAAAGAGTTGGTGTCTATTTCCTCATTCCTTGAATTGCATATAGCTGTGTGATTTGCTTTAGCCCCTAGGATACTAGCAGGCTTTGAACAAGCAGAGGCCTGAAAAATGGCTTTTTACAAGTCTACTTCCTCTGATGGAAGCCTGTCACACTGGGAAAATAAGCCTGGAGAATCCTATTGGAGAATGACAGAGCAGGTGGAGCAGAGTTGAACCATCTATGCCAACAGCATCCTAAATCAGCCATCCCCTAACCTGCCAAAGAGCAGGCCACAGGTGTATGTGGGAGCCCAGTAGAGATGAGCAGAATACCAAGCCTACCTATAGACAGGTAAGAAATAACAAATGCTTAATGTATTAAGGCACTGAAGCTTTAAGACACTTAATAAGCAGCAATAGCTAACTGGTATAATACTCGAAACTTTTATGTTCTGAGCTTTAAAAAAAGAACAAACATCCCTCTGTAATTTCAATAGGGAATGTCTTCTGGTCTGTGCCAAATATCTTTAAAACTTTGTTTATATTAACATAGTCTATCATCCCCATAATAGTATAATATGGGTAATATTAAAGTCCACATGTTAAAATGAGGAAACGGAGATAGAGAAAGGTAAAGTGATTTGCCCAAGATTGCACATTAGTTAGGGCCAGGCTTTAAACCCTTAGTATTTGGCTCCATACATGGGACCTTAGCCATTAGACTTTGCTGCCTTTCCAAAAAGGACACCACCATTCCAGTTGAGCATTGAATTTTTCAGACAGGCTAAGGCTGTCTCTCCAGCTATTTATCAGGTTTTTCTCCAATGTGATCATTTTACTATTGCATCTAATATTTGTATATACACCATTAAGTTGGGCAATTAATTGTTTCCTGGGATTCAGAGGAGGCCCACATTGGATAATTATCATAGAAATATATGGTCTGGAATACAGAATGGATGTCGTCTGTCTTCCGGCTTTAGCATCCTATGAGTAGAAATTCTTATCAATATATTAAAGATATAAATGTTCAGTTTTTGCTTTTAAAAAGGAGGCCACTTAATTTAATCAACAATATTTCCCTCTTCTCTTCCCTTTTGCTTTAGGTTTAATGGCTTTTGAGAATGAAGCTGAAGCAAATATTCTATCATACTCAGCAAAAATTCTCCATTTGACAGAGCTCGCAGGCTGTGCAGCAGTGCGTCGCAAGAGGCACCTGTGGGGAATCAAACAGGAAATCCTAACACCTGAACGATTCCACCTGTTCACCCTGACTCATTCCAGGCCCAGCTGAGGTGATTAACAGGGTATCATATCAACTTCCTGTGCGGGGTCAATTTCACTGCTCCAGAGATTCCCACCTCCACCCCTTCCCCTTCTGGAGGATTATTTCCCAATGTTTGCTGGAAGATATTTACTTAAACCTTGTGAGATCACTAGGAAATACTGAAGAATGCATTAAGAATACCTGTGGGAAGGGAGGATACAAATTCTGTATTTAAAAATACAAAATAAATGAGCTCTGTATTTTGCAAAAGTTCCATTATGTACAAAGAACTGAGTTAGACCTTCCCAGAGTTGACTGTCAGCTGATCACTCCCTCTTACCAGTGTGGAAAATGAGAGTATGGGAAATCCTATTAGATTTAAAGGGCAATAAATATAGACCAAATAAAAGAGGATGTTTTCTCACACAGCATATAGTTAACCTGAAGAATTTTTGTCTCAGAGGGTCATTTAATTAAATAATCTACACAGATAGAAATAGGTAATTTTATGACCACTAATAACATTCTCAGTGCTACAGAGTGAATATGAAGATGGTAAAGGTAAATCAACCCCAACCTTCGGGCATGAGTTAATTGTCCATAGAAGATAAGAAGAATATTCTCTCCAATTGCAAAAATAGTAAATGCTGTACCTGCAAGTAAACTTCACTGACTTCTTTATGAGTAAGAGGAGAAAAACTTGTACTAGTCATTCCTCCTATTGGGAAGAACTTCCCCCTACTCAAAATACAACATTGATGCCCAAACACTAATAATTGAATACATATTGGCAAAATGTAGGGGAAACTATAACAACTATTTTCAAACAACTATTATACTTTACATGGGCATAAAGTTTAAAGCTAGGAAAATCTATGAGGTAGGGAAAAATAAATTAGAGAATCAAAGGTAGGTGGGAACAGTGTCAATTATGCAATTGAAAAACAGCCGTTTTATATTCTACTGCTTCGCAGAATTTGGCATATTTCCTTACAGCAGATTTGATTATTGAAATACTAGGAGGGTCATTTTTAAGAGAATGCATGGATACTAAATATTCACCAAATGTCTAAAACAATCAATAGGGAAGTAAGCTTTCATAATAACGAATATATTCCGACTCCTACTCCATATCAGGCGATACTCTATGCATTGGGGCACAAGGGTGAAAAATAAATAAAAGTGGACCCTTCAGTTTTCATTTTATTGAGGGATAGACCTACACACAATTGATTCCAATGTGATGTCTTAAGTGAAGTAGTGAGAGTATGTACACAATGCTTTGCGAACACAAAGGAAAAAGAGAGTGGTAGATAATGCTAATATCTCGGTTAGATTTAAATGTGAGTAAGACCTTGTCAACCAGCCAACGGTGTTCCAAGAAGAGTTAATATCAGTTCCATAATCTTGGTAAGGAGAGAGAATATGTCACATTCGTGACATGGCTCAATCATATCATGAGTGATAGGGAACTGATGATATGTATCTCAAACGTGAGACCAATTGCATTCTGTAGAACCTAATAAGGTCACGCTTCTGAACTAGATGATGTTTAAATAAAGCTTTGGTCATTCGGTTTAGAATTAATACATTTTTTCTCCTGTGTTAAATGAGCACCATCTACATCCTCAGTTTATCAATTTCTAACCTATCTACCAAAACATACGTTTCCTGGGTGGGTTACATAATTATATAATTTTTTTTAGAACGTTTTTACCTGCCTCATATATACTCCATTGCATGAAAATAAAACAAGTTTTCATGTTTCTTTTTGCAGCCTAAGAGCATGGTCTTAGACAACTGACATTTAAGGTGTCTAAAAGTCATTTAAAACAAACAAAAATATTAAGGCCCCAATTACATATGGAAATCACTTTCTTGCAGAATAAGTTTATCTGAGTAATCTTATTCAAAGTATTTTGGAGTGACTATTCTGATCCTGTTTCTACTAGTTGTCAGGCTTAGAATGGACTAAATGTAAAGGAAAAAAAATAAAGGTGCATATAGGAAGCTCACTAAGTATCCTTTCTTTAAGAATCAGTTTAGAATTTACAGTACCTATAATCATTCTCTTTTGAGAGACTGCCTGTTTCTTTTTTTTTTTTTTTTCCTATTTAAATTGTGGATGCCATTAAAGAATATAATAAGGTTATGTAATGGAATTTAAACACACTTTATTGCAACAATATAAGTTCCAAGTACAGTTATAAGCAATATGGCTGCACTTAATAATTTTACATTACAAGCATAATTGTGGTATCAAATTAGTAATTTTCACAAAGTACTTGCATTAGAAATTTGTATGATACAATATATTTCAATTCTCAGTTGCACAGGAAGATAACAATTTGTTTAATAGGAGAACTGGGGATAGAGTTCATAGTCTTAGATCTGATTGTCCTGCTTTATGCAAAGCTTAGATTCCTAGTCATAGAATTTTAGAGCTTAAAGAGACCTTAGAGACCAAACAGTTCAACAACTTCACTTTCCAGAAAAGAAAGTAGAGACTCAGGGAAATTATTTGACTTGAATGATAGAATATCAAAAGTTAGAGACAAAGCTAAAATAAAAATCACTTCTAAATGCTCTCAAGACCATGAAGGGAGGTTGGGCGAGAGATTCAGATTGAAAGTGTCATGCCCAGAAATGGTGCTGAAAAGCATGGGCTGGATACGGTCACCAAGGGATTGGAAAGGAGGGGTATCCCACACTGTACTTACACAGGAGAGGAACCTGCAAAGGAGACTGCACAAGGGTGGCTCGTAAAAGGACAAGAAAACCATGAGAGTGTGGGACCAGAGACCTCAAGAGAAGAAATAAGGGCTAGATCTGTATCAAATGCTGCCCAAGATCAAGTAACAAATATCAGCTTGAGTGACCATTGGATTGCACAATATGGAAGCCACTGGTTTCCCTGACTTTTGAGCCGTGATAGGGGTTAAGACTAAAGCCTGATTTAGTAGGTAGAAGTCAGAAGGTGATGAATGGCCTTAAGCTCAGGAAGTTTTTCTTTCTGATAGTAAAATATTAGCTGCAGGGAAATGCAGAGTTAAATGATGTCTTCATTAAGCTACTTCATCATATTTGCTCTCCCAATAACAAAAACAACAATTTCTATGGGAAACTGGCTTGACTGATATCTTGCAGGGGGTATATGCATAATACTTTGTTTTGTAGAGACATTATTATTTAACCACCCATCCTAAAAAGAAGTATCTGTTTTCGATTTACAAACGGCTGTGGAATCCCTGAGGGAGTGAGCCAAAACTTTTATTCTCCATTCGGTCTTAACCTAAAGACCTGGCTAAAACCTCAGAAAACAATTCATGTTTCTCCAGCAAAGTCCTCACTAGGACACTCAGTGTCTAAAACATTCCCCCTTAAAGATGTGTTCCTGTTAGCAGAGAGCTCATCAATATCTGCACTGCCTTGCCGGCAGCTAGGAGGCCTGTCCATTAATGAAATGTTAATGACTGAATTAGACCTGTAATAACTGATGTAGGATGCACTGCTGTGAGTCCATTAGCATCAGCAGAACCCGCTGAGGAGCAAGTCAACACAGCACACAATGAGAAAACTTTCAGGAAGAAGAGTTAGAAGTGTCACACAGGTGTTTTCAGATGGAACACAACATTTCCCTGAAATAGGATTAGTTTATTTAGGAAAGCTAATCCCATTCACTGCAATTCTTCAGCCAGAAATAAATATATCATGAATGACGTACTTACTCAAGAGTGTTTTGATTTTTTAAATTCCAATATTGCACAATTGTTTTGGCAAAACATTTTAGGACAACTTACATTTATCGGGCGACGGTAATTACAAACAACTATTGTTCTGCTCTTCTTCCTGTCTTGCTCCTTTTCTGGTTTGTTTTTCTTTCCTCTTCCAAACTTCTCCTTATTTTTATGCTCCAAGTGAAACCTATGGTATTTACAGTACCACCTACAAGTATAAAACTATAGGAAGGTTTAGGACACTTTTTAAGCCTTGATTAATATGATTGTAGAATTCACTTCTGAGATGTGAATAAATCATAAGGCATTTAAAATGAAAGCTGTTATGTATTAGCATCTAGCTGTGTTCAATAATATATTGCTCTTGTAATAAGCTTTAAGATTTACCATTTTTATTTAAACATATATTGTAATTCAATAATACTTGAATTGTAGCAGCTTGATGTGAGGCAAAAATAATTGCAATCTCAAATTATTACAAAAGACAGAACAGCTAAAGCTAATTCTATTAGATTTCTTTATTACATCTACTGAGGGTCTTATTTTTGTACCATTTTCATATTTGGATCTCTAACTACAGTTGAAAGTAATATGTATGGACTGGACTTTAGGATTTGCTAAGCATATGTTTTAGAAATACATGCAAAAAAGCTACAGAAATAAGTTAATAAAAATATTATTACCTATCAAACTAATTAATTCAATAAAATGAATTGCAGCTTATGTTTAACTTCAGATATCATTCCAAGTCTTGAATTCTATATCTACTGATAAATAGTTGTATGAAGCTATTCAAGTCCTTTAAGCTTTCATAGACTTTAAAAAATCTTTAAGAGGGGCGGGCCGTGGTGGCTCAGCAGGCAGAGTTCTCTCATGCCATGCTGGAGACCCGGGTTCAATTGCCGGTGCCTGCCCATGCAAAAAAAAAAAAAAAAAAAAAGTCTTTAAAAGATAGTATCTGTAGATATTTAAAACACATTTATATGAACTTTAAATATATATAATTAATTTGACTCTGATATATTAAAAGTTAAGAGATGAATATGAATTTAGGAGATGATGGAGAGTGAAAATGAAAAGTGCATTCTAAGTCTGACAGCTAACTCTGACCCACAAAAAGGGAAAAGACACATCAGGGAAACAACTCACAAGAAAAAATATAGTATACATGAGCACAAAAATAAATATTTTAACTGATTTCACAAAAATAACAAATGATAAAGCACATCTGTTTGCACAAATCGTGCACTAGTACCACCCTTAAAAGATCAGATTTGGAAGGGACTCATGAGAATATTAACACACTTCTTTTCTAAAAATTTAAATTTTGGTTTTTATGCAAATCATTCTCTCTTGATTTACATGTCTGGAATGTTGTGATTAAATTTAGATATTGAAAAACATACATACATTCACACAGCCATACACACACACATCATCGTGGTTCTTGAAATCTTCATCAGTTTTCTTATGTCATATTAGCTCTGCTCTCTAAAATCAAGGAAAGAAGTTCTGCACTGTATTTGCAGATAGCAAGCATGACACTTGAGTTGAAATTCAGACCACGCAATGAACTGACCTATGAAAATGAGGTCACTGACAAATAGTAACACCTGACAGAAAGTATCATTTTGATTACAGCTAATGGAATGCTCTTCCTCATTCAGAACTTCCAGAGTCTATAAACACTGCCTTACCATTTTAAATGGATACAAAAGAGAAATCCATCAAGCCAAATGATACACGGATAACCATGAATATGTAATTTATGGATAATCTATTGGAAGCATTCTCTGGAAGCGTCAAAGATCAAGTATGGCACATACTGGTAGTATAAATACCATATGAGTTACTACAAAATAATAGGGTCATAAAAATCACATGCAATAATAATAGCGAGTTTAAAGCCCATTTGAAGTAGTAGGCTCTGAGCTTTGACCTGAATCTCAGCATTTAAGGTTTGATTTCTTTTTCTCCTGGACAACAGGTGACCCCAGAATCAAACATCAAAAGGCTTTTGTAATGTGAAATGTCTCACCCAATGATTTTTTTAATCTTAAGTATTAATTATTTTGAAAAGTAATAAATAGTGGTGCATAAATAAAGCTTTCTTCAGAACAAAATTTAAAGGGAAAATTCTTAATTTATCATTTTTTTTCAATAGAGGTAAACTCCCATTTGCAGCATATATGTAATCATTCCCTATGTCAAAGAATCAGATTGGGCTTACAAAGAAAATGCCCATGCATAAAAGCTAATACCACTCTAAAATGCTTACAGTGTAACGGCATGTACAAATATTCTATTAATATGGAATAATAAGGCATGCATTACTGTACTGTGAGTAACAGCACGTACTTTCTATCAGGATTTAACTAACTTCACTCAAAAGAACTGGTTTAGCTTAATAATACCAGGTGATTTAGTAGATTCCAAGATCAACAAATCTGAGATGGCATTTCCTTGTATTGTAACAGTATTATTCTTTCTTCTTTCTGCTATGTGAATATCCATTGGCTCTCGCTTTAAATAAATTATACTGAAGGATAGTAATAATCTTAATTGTAATTCAGAAACCTTAACAATGATACCCTCCTGTTGCTGTCACAGCGTTATTAACAGACATGAAATCTCTATCTGACTTAAACTGTTGACAGAGACAAACGTGTGCTGTTTTATTCTTTCATTTATTTATCCATTATTTCTTTTATAAACTGTTATATGCACCTGCCATGTGCGAGAGAGTATATTTTTATGTACTGTTAGAACCCTGCTCTAAAAAATATTAAAGTTAGTAGGAGTTACTCCTAGTCAGCAAATATTTACAGATCCCCACCATATTGCCAGCACTGTTATAAATACTAGAGATACAGCTATGAAGAAAATCGTCAGTCCCTACTTTCATGGAGCTAACAGCCTAGCTAGGAAGACAGTAAAAATTTAATAAAATGTCAACAAATGAGACAAATGTAACGTCAAATTGATAGGTATAATAGGAAAAATAAAACTGGACAAGTCGATAAAAAATAACAGAGGTTTTGTTTTAGATAAAATAATCTGAGAGAGCCATTTAGAGGTGATGTTTAAGGAGAACCCTGAACAACAAGACATTGAGTAAAGCAAGTGCAACTGGCCTGAGATGAGAGCAAACTTGGCAGATTTACAGAAGAGCAAGTAGACAGGCATGGCTGAAGTGGTATGAGGGTGTAATTGGGGAGCTCATTAAGAAACAGCCCACGAAGCAAAGGCAGGCAGCACATGTTAAGGTTCTGAGACATTTATTCTAAGTGAGACGGGAAGATAGAAGCCATGTACTATATCTTAGGTGCATCATGGTTTAAGTGCCATAGAGGTAAACATAAATTAATATGGGCAGAAGAATGACAGAATATCTGATCTTCCTGGGGGCGTACAGGTGTTGGAAGTGCCTGGAGAGGGTCAAGAACATGTAAATGTGAGGAAACCACAGCCACATTGAGTCAGTGATACATATTATGAAATCTTTATCTAGGATTTATCACATGCATATTCTAAGATATTTAACAATGTAACTCCATTCCAGACATGTATTCTTATTTTGGATTATTACCAGATTTAGCATGCCTTGATATAGATAATCAAACTTCAAAATGCCTTCAAACCATGAGGCTAGGAAAAAGGAAAGGAGAACGCAGCCAACTGCAGACTTGTTAGGAATAGAACACACGGCAGAAGACAGGAGCCAGAGAAAATCAGGTTACCTGATTTTAACTTGGAAGCCTGCCGTTTCCCAGGAACTGTTAACACTCTCTGCTTTTCCTCTCTGAATTGTTTAACCAAGAAGAACTCTTCCTTTGATCCAAGGGGCAGAAATGATTCTATCTCTGGTTAAGATTTATACTGCAGAAATTCATATTTACTTCTGTTTTACAGTAGCCTGCCTACTTAATGGAGTACTTTCACATCGCTCTATTGTTTTGCAGAATCACATTTAGCATCCAAGTAGATGTAAATGTCTCCCATTTCCCATTGATTTCTTGAGCTTCCTGGTTTATTCTTTCGAAGGAAAGAGGAAAGATTATGGTTTTCCTTCCAGATTAATCCTATTCAGCTGAATTTGCCAACGGTGATTGTAACTGTGTTTTTAATCAGAATTCCAAACATGCAGGCAGTGGAATTAATCATCTGGTTATAAAGATGTGACTTGATAGTTTTTTACCAGATATGCTGGTCATGTTCCTATCGGTAAGGTATAATATTGTTAAAATGTTGAATTGAGAGTGTCAGTTGATATAATTGTGTAAATCTGATGGGGAGTTCCTGGATAAAGTAAACATAGAGGATCTTTGCCTTCCACTTTGAATTTCCACTTTGAACCTTTTATCCAGAAATATATTTTTTTATTATTTACAAATTTGAGTTCAAAAGCACTTCATGACTGTTGCCTTCTCCCTTGTTTGTGTTGCTATCACACCTTAAAAATGCAATCTGAATGTAAATACAATTGTCTAGTAAAAGCGAAGACATAGGGTTAGAGCTTCTATAGAGAGTAAAGAAGGAACAGACTGAGGTTTTCAATGACAAAAGCAGAGGCAAAAGTTCTCATCCTCATTTCATGATGGTGATGGGCATTGCAAGGTCCTTTGAGGAGGAGAAAGGAAAAGACAAAGCACACAGAAGGACGGAGAATGATTTTGCATGCTGTGGACTGGGACATGGTTTCAAATTAGATATGACCTGAATCCTCACATAGAAAGCCCAGTGAGGTTTACTTTGTTCTGTGGCATGGGACAAAGGGGACAAGTTCTGGAAAAGAAAGAAGGAAAAGGTAACAGGAAAAACCAAGTTGCTTGCAAGCAGGACTGTTTTCCCAGTAAATCTCTATAAATAACCAGATTCACCACAAGCTATTGGTAAAGGAGGAATCCCATAATTGTTGAGTTCTTACTTTGCACTGGGTCCTTCCTATAGATAATTTCATTTTATCTTCACAAAGTCCCGGTGGGTTGACTTCAATTTTGAAAAGATGAAACTGAGGATAGGATATTCAACATTTGAGATTTGAACTCAGACCCTCATGGCTCTAAAGACTAAGCATTGCACACTAATCCTGCCACTGCCCCTGTGATTTTTTGCAATACAGGTTCCTGGTTCTTGGCCCCAAATATTCTGACTCTGTGGACCTGGGATGGGGCTCGGAATTCTGTATTTTTAGCAAAATTTCCAGGTGATACCAATAACTAACTTGTTTTATCAATTACAACAAAAGTCTATGCCACCTCTCAGAGAACCAACAGCTCATGCCAGTGGGCTGTCAGCAAAGAAACCTAGAGGTGAAGTTCATCAAATGCACTGAGCAGTGAGTAAAAGAATATATTTTTTCTGAATTGTCAGAACTGAGTCTTCAACTTTGTAGGGCAAGATAATGCATGAATATGCAATTGCAAAGGAAAAGATATAAATAAGAGAATCTTGTGATTGTGATACAGAGGTAGATCGGGATGTACCTAAGAGATTCAGAACAAACAGAATTAACATTGAAGATTTCAAATGGAAAATAACTCCCTGGCTAAAAGAGGAAAGAGAGGAAGAAGGAAAGTGAGATGGTGATTGATAGGAAAAGGCATTAAATTTCTTCTCCTTCTTTCCAAGGGCAGAAACTTCTTAAACAGTGTGAATTAAGGGGATCACCATGATATCAAACCAAAGAAATGGAGCTAATACCTTTGCAGAAGAGAGATATTAATTAGCCTGGAGTGATAGTGAGTTGTAATGTATTCAGTGGAGTTTCTACTGAACACAGGAGCAAACAGAGCTCCAAGCCATTACATGCCCCCTTAAGAAAATATTTTTTTTGGGGGGAAAGGGGATGGTTCAGGGGAAGTGAATGGATCATCATTATAACCTAAGAAGCTTTAGTGTCTGAAATCTTTAGTGTCTATGAAATAGACACTAAGAAGAAATAGACCTAAGAAGCTTTAGTGTCTATGAAATCTTCACACTCCAAGAGAATTAAATGTTATTTTCTTTCATCTAAATTTTGTTAGTCACCTGTGGAGAGCTACTTTTGTTTTATTTCAGGTACTTCTAGGAGTGTTCAGAAAGGGGTAGCACTCCCCCTTATAGACCCCACTAATCTTTTTAATAAACTGCCTATCAAGTTGCTAAAGGGCAGAGACTACACTGAGCAGAACTAATGATAGAGGTTTCAGGGGCACCAAGTCAATTGCAGGAGCAGACAGCCTGATAACACCAAGGTCAAGGCCTTGAAAATATCTAAGGCAGCTTTGCCTGCAATCACTAACACCTGGGGAACTTTTAAAACCCCTAATGACCAAGCAGCACCCCAGACCAATTAAATTAGAATCTTTGAGGGTAAAATGCAATGTTTTTGAAAGTTCTCAAGGTCATTCCAATAGGTAGCTGATGTTGAACACTACCAAGCTGAGACAGGGCCTGTTTCTCTCTGAGTTTAAAGAGTTTATCAATATCTTAAAATGTACAAAATGAAATTAAATGGGAATGATACCTACAGATACATGGAAGTTATCATGCTTTTGATTTGTAAATCAAAATGTAGCCAGGTATATGTTTATTTTGCTTCTTCTTAAATACTCATTTCAAAAGTCTCAAACTAAAAATGTAAAAGGATCTTGATATTGTTCAAGAGAAGCACATTAAGATTCAAGAACTTAACTGACCATACACTCATGACTTAGGAAGCTGGGAAAGCCATGACCTTGATTGATTCTGTAAGGTCATAGATTACACAGGTAGCTGTTATGCAAATGATACCTAACAGAAAACCTCTTCTCATAGGTGATTCAGCATTATGGAGTTTAATATAGAATATCCATATATAAATTAAAATAAGTTTAAAAATATTTTCAAGAGTTATAATCATTAATTCAGTCCCAAATTCTGGATCAACTATGCCTTAAGTTCATAATGGCACTGGCTCTTTCAAACTGATTAACATTTTAAAGCACTTAGTCCATTGGGAAACCAGAAAGTTTTCATTTTTTTTTTAAGTGTTTAGGATGGATGACTATTAAATGGTAACTTGTAAAAAATAACACAGTCTCAACTGGAATCAGTAAAAGCTATTCTGTCTTCCCAAAAGCCAGGTCATTAGGTGCTACGGGTACTGGAAGTTCAAATTTCTCATCCCCAAGGCAAGGGAAGTATTAGATTTAGGACTTGAAGTACATTGCTTAATATTGAAAAGAAAATAAATAAGAATTAGGCTTAGGTCTTAAGTTAACAAGTTGTATAATCTTGAGCAAATCAGTTAACCAACCTCTCTGTCCACTAAATGACTAGAACAATACCAGAGGGCTTGGTCTTTTCTAATTTGAGCTTCTTACTGCATGTATTTTAGATCTGTGACCTATGGGGATACTTACATTATGGGAAGTTTGATGGCAATTAATTTTGTTTTCTAGAAATCAAATGTTGGGTGAATAAACAACTTATGCAGAATTCCCAGAAAAGATAGAAAAAAATTTCTATCCTTTACCATGTTTTTTATAATTGTAGGTTATACAAATTTCTATATTATTTCAATTATAGAAGTTCTGCTCAACACTGATTTATAGCATTCTTATTACAATAAATATGCAGGTTCTAAGAAATGAAATATGCACATATAATTGAAGATTCTGCTGTCTGTTTCTGAACAAAATGTTGCTGAAACAAAAAAAAAAAAAAAAGAAGATGAGAAAAGAGCTGGATCCAAGACCAAACAAAATCCTAAACACCAAAAGCTGTATAAATCAAATCTTAAAATCTGACTGGTAACAGCAGGATCAGATCCATGTGTATAAACTGACAGAGATGTGGTTTCCAAAGCCACTCAACCAACCCACTTGTATACACAGAGCTTGAATTTATTGAGCTTTGCTGCAGTGACCATTTGCTTCTATGGCTCAGGCTTTATTTCTTTGACAGTTTCACAATATGTCTCTCTCTAGCAAACCACATGAGATGTGTTCTTTTTATCTGAGCCATGTGAATTCCTCTTAGTCTTTCTCCTTTTAAGGTAAAGTGGATTGTAATTCGTGTAAGCCCCGAATGAAATATGGCATAGTCCGATTCTAAGACCCAAGATTTATTTCCATATAGCTCTTTTATGATAATGACTCCTATATATTTGAAGGACAGAATAGTAAGACATTAAGGCTCATAGAAAAGTTTTCTAGGCCATCCCCTTAGTTTTAGACCAATGTACATTGATCAGAGGCATGCACTTCTGAGAGCTGTCCCCCACTTACTTCACTGAAACAATCCGAGTTTGATCAAAGCAAATCATTTTAACAAGATGCCGCTATTTATTTATTCATAGTACCTAAATCATGCTCAGAGATATTGGGCCACATAGAATGATGGGCCTGGGTTGGAAGCAAAGAGGAAACAAGCTCTTCCATTGCTGTTTTGTCATTTTGACCAAATTACACACGTGGGATTTATGCCACCGAGTGATTCACATTTTCTGATATGCACATTTTCTTAGAGACGATCTGTGCACTCTGCGAACATTAAACTGATGCTGCACGTAACTTGTTTGTTCAGAAGTGTCAGCTTCATAGATTGTGCTTAGGCTCTTGGTCACAGTCTCTGGACTGTAGTTATTAGAAAAACAAATGATGAGCTTTCCAAAACAGTATGTTTTAGTACATATGATGAAAATAAGTATTGATTTTTTTTCTAAGTTTTAACATATCCTGGTGATGATTCTGCTGCCTTGGACCTATTAGGACCCAGGAGCAAAGTAGAGCTGATTTTTAGCCATGTTTTATTCAGGGCCACAAGTGGAAAATCAAAATTTATGGATCCTCCTCTTCTTCATATCCTAATCCAACCCCCTCTCTAAACACTTGCATCAGGAAAAAATTCTAAAGGCTATAAATAAAATAGCATAAATGATAAAAGCCAAAAATTCAAATCTTTTAGCCTTTGTTTATCAGATCTCTTATTTGCATGATAGGAAGATATATTCACACAGGAAACATTTCAAACTTTTGGTATCACAGATAAAAGTAAACCAGTTTCTCTCTCCTTCCTATTTAAGAAATTTACACAAATAATTTTATCCTGATGGTTATGGCCAAGAACTGAAAGGAGAACGCACACACACACACACACACA
The DNA here is from genome assembly GCF_023851605.1 of Tamandua tetradactyla. Lineage (NCBI taxonomy): Eukaryota > Metazoa > Chordata > Mammalia > Pilosa > Myrmecophagidae > Tamandua > Tamandua tetradactyla. Next base: position 115,623,874 of record NC_135329.1, on the reverse strand, counting down.
CTCACAGATAAGAAAAATCTTATGATGTTAGGACATTGGGCCAACTCTGGTGGCAAATGTCTTCTAACTATTGGTGTTGCTTTGCTGGGATCAGAGGAAGAGTTTCTCCCTGAGCAGGGACTGTTTTTCACTCAAACCATTTCCTCTCCAGGAAGTTATTGTCTCTCATGTATTTCCAGTTCTAAGTGTTTCTTATTCCTCGCGGCCTAGTGAAATTATCTCCTCATCCCTACCAGGTTGGCTGATGTTTATAGACAAAAACAATACCTTCTTCTAAACTCCCAAAGCACTTCCTCTGTATCCTTTGTACGTTACCTCCCTTTTAATTTTCTTTCTCATTACCTCCCATTTTTAGTTTTATTTTTGTCCATGTGTTTATTTATAGAAAAAGTTTATTCAAAAACTTCAGTAATAACAATAATATTATGATTAAAACTTATTTATCTCATTCCTCTTTATATCACCAAAAGTAGCTGGCACAATGCTTTGCACAGAATAGCTATTCTTTGCACAGAACGCCCATTTTTGAATAAATGAAAAGAAGAGATACAGCAATTTTATTCTTTGTTATAATGGAGCAGTCCCTCTATTGCACTCCCAGCCATTCTTTGTTTAGTCTGAAGCAGCGAAACAGATTTCTCTTCAGGGTTTAAACCCTGCTCCAATCACAGGCCCTGATTCTAAACTATGATCTGGTTCCTTCTGAATCAAGAATCTCTCAGCTTTATTCTCTGGCTTCCTCAGGGTCCTGAGATACTTTACAAGTTGCCTGGGGGTCCCATCGGAAGTGCAGTGGCAGCGGGATCTTACATCAGACCATCTCAGAGGATTTCTGGGAAGGCTATAGTCCCCCGAGATAAGCCAGTTAACTGGCTCACCATAAGCCAAATGGTGAGTAATAACCAGGGTTTCCACATGGTTAACAAAAGAACTGAGACAGTAATAGCACCCAGGATAGTTAAAATACAGGTGGCTGTCTTCCTCCTCACGGGAAACAATTATCCAAGCAGCATTTATTGAGTGAGTTGCCACCAGGTGCCCAGAAATGAAGGTCTATTTCATTTTTATAGTGTCTTTGGCTAGAGAATTGTGACCTCAGCAGACATTTATCCTATTAAAATACAGAGAAATGTGAGCTCTACCATACACGTATTTGGACCACTCCAGACTTAGTCCTGACCTACCACAGTCCTCATAGGAATTTTTGCTAAACCCCACTACTTGAGAAATGTCAAGATGTGTCTAAGTGAATAAAGAGGAAATATGATAAGCTCAAGTTTGAAAGGCTTTATCACATAAGAAAAATATCAAGGCAAATGACATACTGAGATAAAATATTTGCTACATACATAACTAGCAGTCATACATCCATTGCATGTAAAGATTTCCTGCAGATCAACAACAACAAAAAAAGAAGAGATTTAAAATTGACAAAATACCAAGAGGCACTTGCCTGAAAACATGTTAGAAATAACTGAGACGCATAGGAAAAGGCATGCAGTTTCGAGTGAAAGGCAAATCAATTGAACATAAAACAAAAAGACCTCTTTTAAAATTATCAGGTAGAATAAAGGTTTTAAAGTTTTTAAATATCCAAAGTCGATGTGGTTCTGGTCACTCAAGTATTTTTAGCTGGAGAAACTCCTAAAACCAAAACACTATATATCCTTTTATAGCATTTCTACTACAAGAAATATATTCTATAAAAATACCCCAGATACAAAATATAAATATAAAAATTTACAGCAGTGCTATGTGTAACAATGCAAATTGTTGAAGAACCCATGTGTCCATCAATGGGGTAGGAAAGAAGTCTGAAATTTAAATTAAGGAATTAGCTAGATATGTTCCCAAAAATAATTCCCAAAAAACAAAAGGCCCAAGAAACGGCTGATTTATTGCCTCTCCCAAACCTTTCAAAATGACAACACTCTTTTTTGACTCACTAAATTTTGAGCACTTATTACTCTAAACTATTAATAAAATAACAAAAATTTTAAACATATATGTAGTTAAAAAAATCAAACATAAATTTCATTTCACTCTCTCCAAACTTATTTTATCACTATAGTCAAGAGATCACTTGTTGAATTTCAAGTGAGCACAGGAAATTATTGTTTTCCATAGGCATAGTTTCATTTTGCAATTAATATTCTCTTCGGAATTTATCTGTAATTACACATCATTCTATATTTTATTCCTCTAGTCATTAGATTTAATAAAAGATGTTTTGATTGGTCTTTTGCCTTGAAGGGATTTTATAAACTTCAAAATTATATTTTAAATATATGTAAAATGCAATCCAATACTCAAGTGTCAATAAAATTCCAAAGAATTACAAAAATAATTTCATATTTTAGAAGCAATAGATATGAGAAATATTATAATACTTCTATAGACATGGACGGGAAACTTACCTTTCCTACTTTCAAAGCTTTGAAACCACAATACAACTAGTGATTCTCACTTAGCAAATACTGTCACTAAGACAGTACAAATATAAACTGGAATACAATCTCTGCTGGGTAGCATTAACCTTTACTCAGTCATTAAACAATGAGAAAGATTGGGCTGTTTTTGTTAAGGATTAAGAAAATGCTTTCTGAAACAGATAAACATGTGTTCCTGCTGGAAGTTTTTTCAGCAGTAATGCATCATGAGGCCTGATCAGCCCTAGAAACCTTGGAAAGACAAAATATGTACACATTGGTTGTTAAGCATATGTGATGTGTTTTGCCTTGTCACCTGGCAACCAAAAGATTTTTGAACTACGCCAAAATCCAGACTTTTGAAACTCTTATGCTGCTTAATTTTTATATCAATAAAGTACAACTGAAGGTACAATTTTTGTTTGGGGAGCTGATTGTACTTCTTGGGTTTTGATGGATTCTGCCAAGAGATGAGCTTAATCTAGTAATTAGAAATCTACCCCAATTTTAATTCAGTTTAGAGTCTATTGCAGTTATTTAGATCTATACAAGAAACTGATGAATTTCAAAAAAGTCACATCGATTTCATGTCTTTATCACATAGCCATGAAAGGTAAACGTCCACAGAACAGGGAATGAGGAAGATGACTGTTCGCATAGTTTGTGGCTCTGTGTTATTTAAAGTAGCTTGAGACTTCAGAACATGATGCAGTTTCTTCATCTGTAAACTAAGGAGGTTAGAAGAATTAATTCAAAGAGTCTTGAAAAATATTTGAGATGCATGTTTCCTTTTTTTTGTAAGCTGTATGGCAGGGGTCACATTTCGTTCTGTTTCTCTGTGAGCATCTCCTTATTGCAGAACCATTCACTGAACTTTTGTTTATTTGGTTTTTCATTTGGTTGTTTGCCTGTTTGTTTGGGAAGTACAAGGGCGGGAATCAAACCCTGGCTCCCGCATGGCAGACAAGAATATCCTTGCACCCCCGTATGTTCCCTTTTATAAGAGAGGAATATTTAAGATTTTCAGTCTAGTGGATTGTGGGTCCATAGACCTTTCATTCTTATCCATTCCATGTCAATCCTTTACCAACATTCCATACCAAAGCACTCCAGCATGCTCTGAAATACACCCAGAATTTCAAGAATATAAATCTTGTCAAAAATTCATGGAAGTGTCATAAACTTTTACACAGTATTTCTATATGCATTACTACTGATCACCATCAAAGATATAGAATCATCCTTTTTTCTTTTCTTTTTTTTTGTGGGGGGTGTGACGGGGATGAAGTCAGCCCTTTTTCCTTATTCCATTTTTAATATGAACCATACTACTCCAAGTTAATTTGGTTACCTGAATTTTCATAATGAACAATGATGACATATTGAAATAAACTGAGAAATCAATTGATTATAATTTTCATAGCTTGAATATATACCATATTGAAAACACCCTCAAATGACACCTCAACTAAGGATGAATTGTTTCACAATCATTATTGTCCAAGTTCATGATGTTGTACTACAGCCTGTGATATTCAAAGGGAATGAGGCCTTTAAATAAATATTTGTCATTGGGTACCATTAGCCTATGGCAAAATAGGTGCCAGAGCACTACATAATTTGCGTTTGTTCAGAGAAAGACTATTCAGATTTTTGTTATCCTAACGATTAAAAAATTGCTCTTGCTACTTGTCCCAGAACAAAGAGAAAAATATTCTTAAATGCTAAAACAATAGTAGGTTCTTTGGTGAGCAATGCACCACTTGGTAATAATGTAGTACATTTTGAACAGATCTGTAGTTTTTCAAAGACAAACATCAAATAGAAAGAAAAAGGTTATGTCACCTTCACCCTTGCAGTACTGTCATTTATATGCTATCAGCTCATTAAATTCACATTAGGATACTCCATGGGACTTGAGTTGCTATTAGTGCACCTAAAATGGCATAACAAAATCTCAGTTCACTTTAAGAGAGATGGCATTGCGACATTTTGTATTTCATCACTGAATTATTACGGTCTCAGATGCATTCTGCTGTGATGGTAATGGAAGGAGGAGTGCAAGAGAGGAAAGCTGTCCATTTGTTGTTCCTCAGGGAGAGAAAAAGCAAAGTTTGATTAAAAAAATTTTAAGGGAGTGAAAGCAAAGCATTAACAATTTAACCCCTGTTTTGAGACAGAAAATACTCAAGTAATGGCCAATGTTACATTTTCAGAAAGATTCAAGGAAACTTAAGGTGACATGAATATATTGAATATCTTAGGAGTTTGGTTCGTTGGCCAGTTTATGCCCACAAGTGGTGGAGCTTGTGGGCCCCACATAGTCTTTCCTCTTTAAGTACCCACTGGTAGCACAATACTGTCATTTTCTATTATATTCTTACCAGTTGCATCCTTGTGAAAAAATACGGGTAGCCGCTCTAAGATAAACAATCTTGTGACAAATATTGTGAATATAAATAGTTTCTCCCTATGATTATAGAATATTTTCATGATGATGAACAAAATATTTTTCTCTCCTGTTCTGAGCTACATGCTTCTATCTGAGAATTTGTGAAACAATTTTGCACCACTTACAATGATCAAATTCCACATTAATCAAAATCTCAGCCACCACTGGAAGTCACTTTTAGAGCAATTATTTACATATGATCCCAGATTTAGTGTTGTTCCTCAAAACCAGTGCACGTAGTAAAATTTTGATATATTTTCAACCAACAGATATAAGCAGAGTATATGGTTCATATAACATGCTCATCTTCTATAGAAATATAGAAATAAGCATGTATTTATTATAAGATGAAGCCGCATAACAGCACAAGTATTTTCTCTATCAAAGATCACTTCTTTGTGATAGAAAGCAAATTTGAACAGAAAAAAAATAACCTAAAATTGTTATGTTGTCTTGAATATTTGCAAATCGTTTTCACAATAATTCATGACTGAGAATTTATATCACTATTGGCACAACATCTGAAATTGTTCATGCATTTTTTAGAATTCATGAGTATTGCTCATCAATTATTTATATGAAGTTAAAAAATTATCAAATATGTAGAAATATGAAAGAGATAGGTGATAGCTATGGCTCAGTTAGTAGCTGAGTGCTCAACAACTCAGGTGTACCTCTTGAGTCTCTGTTTCCTCATCTAAAAAATGAAGATGTGGGAGAGAAAGCGACAGGAAGCAAAAGGTTACATCAGTGGAACTGAAGAAGGGTCGGAACAGGAGACCAGCGTCATGTGCCCTGCCACGTGACAACTTAAGGACCCCAAGATCACCCACAGCCAGCCCCACCCAGTATGCCATGTTTTTCGGGGAGAACACATTGCCTTGATGATGCCTTGATTTGGACTTTCTTTTAGCCTTAAAACCATTGCTGTCAATGTTATTGGAGAGCATGTTGAAGCCTTTGATGGAGGTATCACTTCTACTCCAGAGATGTTGACTTCACCCAATTTACCCAAGTTAAATGAAAACCTAAAAGACATTTTATAATTGAGGGTGTTTCTCCCCTTTGTTTGGAATGGTTCTCTCACTACTACAAATTAAATCTACCAAATGACTCACTGACTTATTGCTTAGAAGATCTGACTTATACTAGATACGGGGACAATGGTAGCTCTGCAAATATAGGTATGATAGCACAGGATCCTCTACCACCCGTATTTTAAAAATATCTAACTGCTCAGGCCATAGAGGATTACTTCTAAATTGTTCTGCACAAAGAACAATCTGAGGGGTTTTCAATAATGAGGGCTTTTAACTTTTGTCCATATTATGGAGAATACCAAAAACTGTAAAGCATGATAAATGTCCTTCAAACTAACTGATGATCTTACTAAAATGACCCTCTTTATATACTTGCTAAACTGACAAGATTTGGCTTATCTTAAACTTATTGTTGGACATGATTCTGTTATGTTTTCTTTTAAAAAGTATTAACTTCTCAATAAAAAATAACCTAAACCATTTTTCTTTTAATTAGTTTACTATGTCAAAATGATCAGATTTTATTCTAATAGCTGACTTTTAAAAATTCATAGATCATGGTAGTTTAATATCAGAGGAATGAGCTAGATAAGAGATTAACATGAGACCCTCTGATTATGAGCTAAATTGGGTGGTTCAAATGTTAAACCTAGCATATGGGAAACAGCTGTATGACACAAGCTAGGGAAAAATTTAATGGAAAGAGTGACAGGCAGAGACTTGGTTATCATGTGAATAAACAGAAAGTACAATATATTTTAAGTGTAAGAAAACCAAGTTTATAGTGTGGGCCAGTTTGAAGCTGTTATGTACCCTAGAAAAGCCTGTGCTCTTTCCTGATCCAATCTTGTAGTGCAGCCGTGTTTCTTTTAATCATGATTCCATATTGTAGAGTGGAAACTTTTATTGGATTGTTTCCATGGAGATGTAATACAGGCAATCATGGGTGCAGCCTGTTGATTAGATGGAGATGTGATTGCACCCATACAGGGTGGGTCTTGATTGGTTTACTGAAGTCCTTTAAAAAGGGAAACATTTTGGAGGGAGATGCAGATGCTTGGAGAAGAGTTGCTTGAGAGCTGAAAGAGACACAGACATTTGAAGATGTTTGACATGCTAATAAAGAGAGCAGATAACTAGATATGGATATTTGAAAATGCAGAGCCCAGCAAATGTTGTTGTGTGCCTCCCTATGAGATGCTAAGCAAGCCAGAACCCAGAGTTGTGTCCCAGAGATGCTAAGTGAGGTTCCACAGATGCTTGAAGAGGAAAACACTGGCATCAGAAGCTAGAAGCAATGGAACAGGGAACAAGGATCAGCAGCTGTCAGCCACATGCCATCCCATGAGACAGACATAGGCCTTCTTTGAGTCAAGGAATCTTTCTCTGGACATTTTTATGGCCTTAAACTGTAAACTTGTAATGTAATAAATTCCCCTCAGTAAAAGCCACTTGATCTCTTGTATATTGCATCCTTGCAGCATTTAGTAAACCAAAATATGGTGTAACCAAGAAGTTAGGATTTAAGGGATGACCGTGATTACTGAATTATTATATAGATATTCCTTTTTTACTTTCTGGTATATTAAAGTAGAGTAAATAACTGAAATCTCTGAACTGTATTCCAACTACTTTAAGCCCTGATAATGATTGTACAGCCTTTATCTTACGTCCTTGTGATTGTAAAAACCTTGTAACTAACCTTCATTTGCACTGATTTTATCCATTTCCTTTTTTTTTTACTTTAGAGTCTTATGATCACTAAAAACAGCCCCTAATGTTTATTAATCAAGGCTCTTGGGTCAGCCTAGAATTAACCAACCCCAATTGCGAAGTTATCTTGATAACCAAAACTGGACCTAACCAAAATGGGCCTCACATGTACAATAACTCAAACTTTAACATATAAGTGACCTATACCTCACTATAATACTAAAGATCATGCCTATTATCATATCAAGGCTACCTTTTTTTTTTAATAATGTTTTGTGGCTAAGCATGCAATCAATCTGTGCTTGCTCAATAATTAGACAGCCTCTAATTACATCACCTGGGGCCACTGTGCTCATTATCCTAAAACCTGCCCATCTTTTGATACTATAAAGCTATCAGAATTACTGTAGTTTGGGGAGACAGCTTTTAGTTTGATAGGCTGTCTGATCTGCTTTGTGCCTAGCAATAAACTCTTTCTCTCTTTGAAACCCCAGTATCTTCAGAATTGGTCATTTGAGTGCATCAGGCAGAAAACTCACCACTTTTGTGTGGTATCAATTATATAGGACTTAATGTAGAGTTGTTGAACATAAATGGCATATTGCCCCTCTAGATATTGCCTCAGACATCAGAAATATTAATATAATTGGATCCTATATCAGAGAAAATTTATTAATGAAATGTAAGTCTCTTGATTGCTCACTGTAAGTGAAATGTAAATAGTTTAATTTTCTTAGAACTAAAAATAATTGTTATTCTAGTTTGTTAGCTGCCAGAATGCAATATACCAGAAATGGAATGGCTTTTAAAAAGGAGAATTTAATAAATTGCTAGTTTCTTGCTAGGCCAAGAAAATGTCCCAATTAAAACAAGTCTATAGAAATGTCCAATCTAAGGCATCCAGGGAAAGATACCTTGGTTCAAGAAGGCCACTGAAGTTCAGGGTTTCTTTCTCAAGTGGAAGGGCACATGGTGAACACAGTCAGAGTTCCTCTCTCATCTGGAAGGACACATGGTGAACACGGTGTCATCTGCTAGCTTCTTCTCCTGGCTTCCTGTTTCATGAAGCTCCCCAAGAGGCATTTTCCTTATTCATCTCTAGAGGTGACTGGCTGGTGCACTCTGCTTTTCATGGCTATGTCATTCTGCTCTGCTTTCTGTGAATCACCCTCATTCTCCAAAATGTTTCCTCTTTTATAGGACTCCAGAAATGAATCAAGACCCACCCGAATGGGTGGAGACATGTCATCACCTAATCCAGCTTAACAAACATTCATGATTAAATTACATCTCCAGGGAGATGATCTGATTACAATTTCAAACATACAATACTGAATAGGAATTAGAAGAAACAGCTGCCTTTACAAAATGAGATTCGGATTAAAACATGGCTTTTCTAGGGTACGTACATCATTTCAAACCAGCAGAGATACATATACCCATTTCCACAGGGAGGAAGGAACACAGGGGTCACAGTTTCAAAAATCCACAGGGCAAAGTCCATAAGATTTCAAAGTCTGAGAGTAACTTATCTTTGGGGCTTCTGAAAGCAGCAGTCCCACCTTTCCAAGGGCCTATGCAGAGGTCTGCCTCTCTCGAAATGCAACCTTGGGGGATATTGAGGAGACCACCTGTGGCACTTAGATTCAGTTGTTAACTTGGCCAGGTGAAGGTACTTAGTTCTGTTGCTGTGGACATGAGCCAATAGTACATGAACCTCATCTGTTGCTCATTACATCTGTAGTCAGCTAAGAGGTATGATGAATGATGTTTGATTTAATTGGCTGGTGCTTACATGAGAGAGCTCAACGTAGCACAGCCCAAGCAGCTCAGCATACCTCATCTCAGCACTCACAGCTCAGCCCAGGCCTTTGGAGATGCAGAAAAAATCACCCAGGGAAAGTTGTTGGAACCCAGAGGCCTGGAGAAAAGGCCATCAGAGATCACCCTGTGCCTTCCCACGTAAGAAAGAACCGAGTTGAAAGTTATCTGCCTTTCCTCTGAAGAACTAATGGAATAAATCCCCTTTTATTAAAAGCCAATCCATCTCTAGTGTGTTGCATTCCATCAGCTAGCAAACTAGAACATCACCTTTTTCTTGGGTCCACCCTCTCCAAGCACTGGGGCTGCACCCAGGCTCTCTGCCATCTCCAGGGCACACACTCAACCCCTCTCTGTGGTGGCAGTTAAGCTCTCCCCAAACCCCAAGGGATATGCTTCAACCTCTCTAAGGTCTGAGGCAGCATGACTCTTCCACTGCAGCAAGGTGGAAGGCCCACCCTCTGCCTTTGGGGCAAACTCACCCTCTCCATGGGCTTGGATGGGTCTGCACTCCTGCTCCAAGTCTTCTTGACTTCAGACCTCAGCCTCCATGGTTTTGCCTCTGAAATAATTTTTCTTCCAATGTGTCCCTTCACTGAACCCCCCAGTCCAGACTAGCAGCAGCTCTTCATACAGGTCCCACATACAGGTCCCACAGCACTCTTGTTGGCTTTCCATGCAGTAGCCTTGGATTATGCCCATCAGACATAAGGAGTTTCCACAAATTCTTCCTGGATACTCCATGTCCAATCCTGACTTTCTCTGAAATGGCTGACTGGTTTCATATTTGGCCAAGTCCTCATATGGGTTACCATTCTTTGTGGTCTTCCCTCTTGGAAGCCCAGAATTTCCACAACATCAATTTCTGCTTTCTTTCTACCCAAGAGTTCAGTTTTCAGCTTATCTCTTTCCTGTCACATTTCACTATAAGCTGCTAGGAGAAACCAGGCTGCATTTTCCAGTTTAATTTGGAAATTTCTTCTGCTAAATATCCAGGTTCCTGGCTTTTAAAATATGCCTTCCAGTCAAAGCCGCTAGTCAATTTTGCCAGATTCTCTGTTATTTTAAAACAAGGATCACTTTCCTTCCAGTCTACAATAACACATGCCTCATTTCTGTGTAGAGCCTGGTCAGAGGTATCTTTAGAGTCCACATTTCTACCAACAGTCTCTTCAAAGCATTCTAGGTCTTCTCTATCAAGTTGCTCACAACTCCCCCAAAATCTTCCTCTTATCCATTTAAAAACCCATTCCGACATGCTTGGTATTTGCAAAATGCAACAGTACCCCACTCTCTAGTACCAAAATCTAATTTGCTAGCTGTCAGAACGCAATATACCAGAAACAGAATGGCTTTTAAAAGGGGTATTTAAGAAGTTTCTAGTCTATAGTTCTAAGGCCAAGAAAATGTCCCAATTAAAACAAGTCTACAAAAATGTCCAATCTGAGGCATACAGAGAAAGATACCTTGGTTCAAGAAGGCTGATGAAGTTCAGGGTCTCTTTCTTTCTCAAGTGAGAAGGCACATGGTAAAAAGGTTCAGGGTTTCTACCTCATTTGGAAAGGCATGTGGCGAACACAGCATCATCTGCTAGCTTTCTCTCCTGGCTTCCTTTCATGCAGTTCCCTTGGAGGTGTTTTCCTACTTCATTTCCAAAGGTCACTGGCTGGTGGATTCTCTGTTTCTCTCAGAATCTCTAGCTTTCTCCAAAATGTTTCCTCTTTTATAGGATTCCTATGAACTAATCAAGACCCACCTGAATAGATGGAGACATGTATCCACCTAATCCAGTTTAACAACCACTCTTGATTGAGTCACATCTCCAGGGAGATGATCTAATTATAGTCTCATACAGTACTGAGCAGGGATTAGAAGAAAGGGCTGCCTTTACAAAATGGGATTAGGATTAAAACATGACTTTTCTAGGATGCATACATCCTTTCAAACCAGCATAATTGCTCAAGAGTATAAGAAATACATTCAAAATGTGGGATATTATATCTGTTTTAAAACTCAATTATATACATGTATTGTTTGACATAATTATATTACGTTCTCTTTAAAAATAGTATTTTTCTCTTTAAAAATGATTGTTCAATGAAAAGTAAAGAATTTTTCTTAAAAAAAATGAAGATATTGAACTAGACAATCATTAAGACCCCTACAATTCTCAACATTTGCATATTATAAGAGACAGCAGAAGTAATGGGGAAATGGACCCAACAAAAGTCTGAAGTATTGGTCTTTGCTTAGCTACTAGCAATCTGAGACCTAAATAAGTTATTTATTCATTCCAGTCCTCAGTTTTCTTTTCCATAAATTGAGATAAAGGACTTTCTATGTCTAAAACATTCCCAATTCTAAATTTTAATGGCTTTGTGTTCTCCAATCCTTCCCCAGCTCTATGACAACATTATATGGTAGTAGATAGACCAAGTGCAAGTATGTGTATGACATAATATAGACTCTTTGTCTTTCTTCCTTGAAATCACATTTAACCTGTGAACCTTCTCCTAAACTTTAGAAAGCAGGACTTAACATGATACCAAATGAATGGGTACAGCTAAGTTGACTAGAAATAATCTTATAAACTATCTAGTTTATCTTTGGCTCATTAGTGCATCAATCCCCATCAATTCTTCAATCTCTTATCCCCAGCCCAGTTCAAACTTTAGGTTATCTGCCTATACCCATAGCCGTCTGAGTGATAAGCATCCTATTTAAATAAGAAAAATGAGGTCCATATATATACCCAACTCAAAGAGCAGAGTTAGGATTGAGTAGAATTGAAGTCTGAGGACATTCAGTTCAATATTGGTCCAAACAGTGTCCTGGTGAGTCAGCACTCACTTATTCTCTTTCTTTCAGCCTTCTCATGACTAACTGCAAAGTAAATATTTTCAGGTATATTTGCATTAAACTCAAAGTAATTTTTTTTCTTACAAAATGATAAAAACACTAATGGAAGGATGTGAAGAATCAACTAGCATTGGAAGATTTTTGCAGGAAACAATTTAATTTCTGGTACACTCAGAAATGAATGGGTAATACATAGGTGACCACGTGCTTGGCATGAAAACAAGTTCTGATCAATATTCCATATACTTTCAGAGTTACATTGTACATCTCATTCATCTCTATAACCCTAAGCCAAGTACAATGCCTGGTATAAGGCAGACAGCTTATAAATAGGCCCTTTCCTGAATAATCAAGTATTATCAGCTTTGAAGTTTGCCAGTCTTTGCAGTTTTGTATGCCTCAGCTGTGACTTTTTTTTCCCAAACTTATTTTGCTGTGAAATCTCAACACCAAGCAGTCATAGAGAAATTATTTTAGTGAGATAGGCTGCAGTGTCAGATTCTGCTTCTTAAACACAAAGTCTTCTAAAATTTGTGAATATGTCCATTAACGTCACCTTGTGAATTGGAGCTGACATCATTGAACACAAAACAAATGCAATTAGTCATTTGTAGAAGTAACTCTCCCTGAGAGGGTATTTTATATGTCTTCATGAGAAGACAAATAGTTCTCAAATTCAGCAAGAAGCCTATGGAACTTTCCCAAACCCCCGCCAGAGAGATGGCCATCAGAAACGTAAGTAAGGAAAGATTAGCTAGAATGTAACTAATTGTGTGAAATACCCATAAAAAGACATGTTATGGCCTAATCTTTTGTTAGAGAATAAAGGATATTGGTTTAAACAAAAAAGTAAGCACTAAAATCTGTCAGTGCTTGTTCAGCAACGATGCAGAAAGAGTGCTTGCTCCTTGTTCGGTGAGGTTCTTCTTGACAGGTATAAACCTAAAATGCAGCAGATTGCATCAGTCTATGGCCCCTTGAACACAGTATCCCCTAATATCATCCAATTCCCTTTGTGTTGCCTCTTGAATCATCACAAAAACCATCTGATCTTATTTTAATTTCCCGAGAAGACTTTTTCATGGGGAAGGAGCGTGTACTTGCCAGCTGATGCAAGTATTCTGTTACACAGTACGGTGCCGTTATTCAGCATAAGTGAATAAGTTGGCATTCTGGTTTACAAATCTGTTTCCTGTAAACTTATTTAGCATTAATGAATCCCCTGGAGCCTGACCATCCCTTGGAAAACTGATAAAATAGTGTTAACTACAGAAACCAAGGTCCACACCCCGGATCTGAAGTAACTCCAGCAAATGTTACCCTTATGCCATGTGTTCCTGCTGGAAACAGCAATTCTGCTAACCTCTCTCTTTACTTCTGGTAATTACAACCAAGAAAAATCTCTTAGGACAAACATTCCCAAAGTGAACAGGGCTCACACATGCCATCATCCTCTCAGAGATTCACAATGAACATTTACAGGATAATGGATTACAATAGAAACATCTGATTAATACTGTGTAATTCAAAATTTCTCAGTACCCCACCTTTTTTTTTCATGAGGCCCATACAAAAATTTCTGGGAAAATACCATGGAAAAGTCTATCCTTAGGATCTTATTTGTTCTGGAGAGTCTTTGGAATGCCAGGAAATACAGCTTCTGATAAGGGATTACTATCTCACTTGCATTTAGACAAAAATGAAAGTCTCATCATATTAATCTCTAGAATTTAAGAGTGAAGTTAATTTCATGTGGAAACTGTATAGATTTGCTTCATATAGGAGTACTGGGAAGTGCTTCTTCACATTGACATTCTCCTCTTTAACTTCCTTTTTGTTGTAAGAGGGTCCATTCTGAATAAAGAACTCAGAATATAGTATTTAGGATAGCTTTAACATAGCAATTAGGATGGTTCTGCCACCGCACTTTACTAGAACTAAAAATATTTAAAAAATCAGTCTCACTTCACTGCATTGAGGTCTAAAGGAGTACCCAATACATATCACCCTCCTTCCCCATTAGAATTTTGAAAAATAATGGAGAAATAAAACAAAAGAGTGGCAGATGATACCCAATTATCACCTTATTTACTGATAAAAGCCACTTTGCTTGCAGTGAAAGCCATTTATACCTGCCTACTAAACCACCGAATTAGTTTAAATTACCCACGCAGGCCTAGCAGATTCAACTGGGCAAGCTCGGCAGCCAGTTCCTGGAGGAACAGAGAGAATGCGTTCTCCCTGTGGGAAAGCAGCCATGCAGCGCAAGAGGCTGGAGAGTTATTGGGAATGCCAAACTTATTCCTCAAGTGAGATGACTCCATCTGGGGAGGAGTGAGAAAAAGGGCTGGAGAGATAGTCTCTCTAAATGAAAACAGAACTCAGTTATGGAGTGTAAAAATGTCCCTCTAACAGTATTTCTCGTAGTAAGATACCTAAAATATAAAAAAAATTAAGTAAATATTAAAAGGAAAAAAAATGCAGCTAAAATTTAAGCACAGTCTACTCTGCCTAAAAAACAGTTGCCAATTAAATCCATAAGTACATTTTGTAAATGTGCCTACAAGCAGGCCTGAGAAAACAAGACACTCTTGGACTGAGGTATAGACTTTTAAGGAGATGGAAAAGAAAAGAGATTTTTTGTCTTTCCTACTAAGTAAACAGCTAAATTGAACATGAAATTTAAGTGCTGTGTTTCCCTATGTACTCTTCTCTCTCTCTCTTTTTAAAAAATCACATATATTCTGTTTTCAAATATCTTAAAGGGGTCAATAGTGAAAAAATCAGTGACTGTAAAAAATTTGAACTTTAAATATGTTTCAGTTTACACTACTTGGTGTTCTAAAATTAATCAAAGGGTCAGCTTAAATAGTAGTCAGATAAATGATTTTGTTAGTTGCATAAAATTGCAGTTTTACAATCCCTTTCATTAATGGTAGCCAGTTTTCTTTCTTCATGCACAGTGGTATTTCTTTTAAATATATGCATCTATAGATGCTTACTCAGTAATCATTTATTTGGCCCTTAATTGAACATGCTCTGTTATAATCTAAGATACAAAATCAAATATTACACATCTTCAGACCTGAAACAGCTTTGAGTCCCTAGAAAAAGGAGCAAATCATTGATTATCATACTGTGTGAAGGATGTTAAGTAGAGACACATACAGCTGACTGTGGGATACACAGCGTCTACATCAGACTGGGAGGTCAAAAAAGCTGGATAAGTGGTACCTGAGTGAAGGCTACTATCTGTTGTTTTATTTTTATACAATTTCAAGAAAGTTGTCCTGAACTCTTTGAGGGTAAGCTGGAGATATTAAGTCTCTGCACCATCAAAACTTTAGGTGTATTGCCTAAAAACAGGGACACTGTTCTATAAGGACACTACAATTAACAAAACCAGGAAATATAACACTGATCTGGTACTGTTTGCCAATTCCCCAATCCCTATTCAAATTTTGTCAGTTGTCCTAATAATGTGCTGTATTTATTTTCCTTCCAGCCCATCATCTATTCCAGGATCACACATTGCAATTAGTTAGCATGTCTCCTTAGCCTCTTTTCCTAAGTCTCTTCCTTGGGTTTGGAATTTTTGAGGAATACACAATAGGTTTTTTGTAACTCAATTTAGGGTTGTTTAATGTTTCACAGGATTGTGCTCAGATCATGATTTTTGGCAGGACCACCACAGGAGTGATAATGTGCTTTTTCTGGAGACATGTAATGTCCATTTATTCCAATGTTTGGTCATTTGGTTAAGGTGCTATCCATGAGGTCTCTATACTGTGAGACTATTGCTTTTCCCTTTGAAATTAAGAAGCATTAAAAATTTTGACAGGAACAGTTTGGATATTTTTAAAATTTGCTATTTAAATTTTTTCCTACTTTTTGACCATTACTAATAAAGCTGCTATCATGAATGTCAGGGAAGGGCTGTTATTTGTACTGGTTGGTCAAGGGAGGTCTGGCAGATAAGGTGGCATATTAAATTCAAAAAGACTAAATGTCCTTAAAGTGGAAACTGGTTTGAGTTAAAAAGTCTTACTTGGATATGTCAGGACATGTTTAGATTCAAGAATAGGAATACTCAGCCCAAAATGCTTAATAATAATGTTTCACAATACTGTTTTATAATCTCATTCAGGAGGTCTGGAGGTAAACTATCCCAGACTTGGTCTACTGTATCAATTTTCTTATCAACGTTAAAGGTTCTTAACATTCTCTGGAGCCATCATTCCTAGCATATTTGTTTTGCCTCCATTTTGTTGCATCAAGGTCATGAGATGCGCTCCTGCTCATTCCCCCCTCCTGCCACCCCCGCCTGATTCTAGACACCGTGGTTGACTTAGGGAGGTCCTCTTCTTTGTCATGTCTATCATAGATTGATGGTAATTATTCTTCTAGTTCAGTCACAATCTCATCTAGTTACATTGACACTTTGTCTCATTTCACTCTTCCCCCTGTTGGTCAAGAAGGTTTTAAAGAGTGAATTTTTTAAAAACTTTTTTTTATTGTCTATTATAACATACATACATACAAAGCAAAGAAAGAAAAAAAGCAATATTTTTCAAAGCACTCTTCATCAAGTAGTTATAGGGCAGATTCCAGAGTTTGTCATGGGCTACCAGACCATCATCTCAGATTATTCCTTCTAGCTGCTCCAGAACATAGGAAGTTAGAAAGAATAAATATTTTTTTTATCATCACAATTAACTTTTTTCTTTTTTGTGAAAAATAACATATATACCAAAAAAAACCCAATAAATTACAAAGCACAGCACAGCAATTAGTTGTAAACAGATTTCAGACTTTGGTATGGGTTACAATTCCACTATTTTAGATTTTTTTACTTCTAGCTGCTCAAGATACTGGAGACCAAAAGACATATCAATTTAATGATTCAGAAATCATATTCATTTGTTAAATCCTATCTTCTCTGCATAACTCCACCATCACCTTTGATCTTTCTAGCCCATTTTTTTGGGATATTTGGGCTATGCCCATTCCAACCTTTTCATGTTGGAAGGGGCTGTCAATAATATGGGGCAGGGAGATGGAACTAGCTGATGCTCTGGAGAGGCTGGATCCTCTAGGTTTCAGGACTTATTTGGTCCAGGGGCCATCTGGAGGTTGTAGGATTCTGAAAAGTTACCCTAATACATGGAACCTTTGTAGACTCATATATTGCCCTCGGTGTTCTTTAGGATTGGCTGGAATCATTTTGATTGGGATTTGGCAAGTTATGATAGTTGCAATGTCTAACTGAAGCTTGCATAAGATTGATCTCCAGAGTAGCCTCTCGACTCTATTTGAACTCTTGCAGCCACTGATACTTCATTAGTTACATTTCTTTTCCCCTTTTTGGTCAGGATGGCATTGTTGACCCTATGGTGACAGGGTCAGACTCATCTGTGGGAGTCATCTCCCATGCTACCAGGGAGATTTTCACCCCTGCATGTCGTGTCCCGTGTAGGGGGGAAGGCAATGATTTTGCTTGTAGAGTTGGGATTAGAGAGAGAGAGGCCACATCTAAGCAACAGCAGAGGTCCTCCAGAAGTAACTCTTAGGCATATCTATAGGTAGACTAAGTCTCGGCTACATATATAAGCTTCACAAGAGTAAGCCTCAAGATCAAGGGCTCGGTCTATTGATTTGGATGCCCCTAATATTTGACACAGTGTTAGAGGTTTCCCTGATACTAAAATTTAATAGTTCCACATTTTTTCTCCCATCACTCAAGGGACTTTGCCAATATGTTTTGATCATCCGCTTACTCTATTCTAGGATGTAGCCAGGCATCACATTAAGCTATACAAGATTAAAGGTGCTCATTCTTATCCTGGGCTCTCTATGTTTCAATTGTGCAAATAAGCTATCCAGATAGGTTAAGTTAGATTATGTGCTACAGAAAATTTAGGTTCTGGACACAATAAAACCTTATTCCTTTGGTTTCAAAGAGTAGGTGTGGTTCTAAAGTATAGACAATGTTTTCCTTCCACCTGTGTCTGAATTACCTTAATCCTGACAGCATCAGCTCCATTCTTATCTCTAAATACCAGGTTATACATGTATAAAACAGCCTCTCAAAATTCAGAAATAATAATTACCACTCCAGACTAAATGTATCTGCTCTAAAAGCTCACAGTCTAGGCCCCTGTTTTCTTATAAGCGTTTTCTAAAGGAGACCATACAATAATTGACCTTTCATTTTTGGCTTCTTTTGCCTCACAAATGTCCCACAGGTTCGTTCACATCATTACATGCCTCATTAATTTATTTCTTTTTGTAGCTGCACAACATTCATTCATAAGTATACACCATCTTTTGCCAATCTACATCTCAGTCGGTGCATCCTTAAGCCACCTGCATTAATTAGGCATCATGTATAGTGCCCAAAGGCCACAGTTTATCAACACTCTCAGTTTTAGGTAATTTCATTATTCCCAAGAGAAAGATAACCAATAAACACACCTTCACCAAACAGGAAATTGAAATCTCTCCTTAACCTTAGTCCCTCCGCCCATCATTTATCCCTGCTGTTGCTGTGGTACTGCTGATGTTTTCCTGTTAAACATAGCCCATAGCATGCAATAGCAGTTTTCCCCCAGTACCCTGGACTTAAACACTTTTTTGTAAACTAATCATAACTTTGAAGTAGTTCTTGCAAGAACTGACTTATATTTCTAGTGTTAATCAGTGGGACACGTAGGTCTATATAACCCCTTTCAATCTTGTTCACCTTCAATATGGTAATATTACTTACAGACCCACTAGAGAACTGCCTTCACTTCTATCTATTCCCTTACAGTTGAATTCAATCTCATTAGCTAACCGTTCACCCATTTCTGGCTTCTATGTATCTCTAACTCCCCTATATTCTATATTATAAGTCTAGAATTTTACCTTTGCCATGGTCACAAAAGTGGAGTCATACAGTATCTATCCTTTTGTGCCTCACTTATTTCACTTAGCATTATGTCCTCAAGGCTCATCTATCTTGTTCCGTGCTTTGGAACATCATTTCATCCGACTGCTGCATTTTATTCCATTATATATATATATATATATACCACATTTTGTTAATCCACTCATATGTTGATGGGCATTTGAACTGTTTCCGTCTTTTGGCTATTGTGAATAATGCTGCTATGAACAATCGGTGTGCAAATGTCTGTTTGTGTCATTGCTTTCAGCTCTTCTGAGTATATACCAAGTAGTGGTACTGCTGGGTCATAAGACAACTCTATATTTAGTTTCCTAAGGAACCACCAAACCATCTTTCATAGTGGCTGTACCATTATACATTCCTACCAGTAGTTCATAAGTGTCCCAATCTCTACACATCCTCTCCGACATTTGTAGTTTTCTGTTTGCTTAATAGCAGCCATTCTATATGTGTGAGGTGGTATTTCATTGTAGTCTTGATATGCATTTCCCTTATAACTAATGAAAATGTGAATCTCTTCATGTGGTTTTGAGCCATCTGTATCTGCTCTCAAAAAATGCCTATTCTTATTTTTAGCCCATTTTTCTAATTGGGTTGTTTGTTCTTTTGTTGTTGAATGGTATTATTTCTTTATGTATACAGTATTTCAAACCTTTGTCTGATGTGTGATTTCCAAATATTTTGTCCCACTGAGTTGGCTGCCTCTTTATCTTTTTGATAGTCTTTTTAGGTGTAGAAGCATTTTTTTTGAGGAGTTCCCATTTATCTATTTTTTCTTTGATTGCTTGTGTTTTGGATGCAAAGTTTAGGAAAGCTACCTCCTATTGCTAGGTCTTGAAGATGTTTCCCTACATTTTCTGTGAGTTCTTATATTTAAGTATTTGGCCCACTTTGAGTTAATTTTTGTATAGGGTGAAAGCTAAGGGTTGCGTTATTTTTTTTTTTGCTATCGGTATTCAGTTCTCCTTTGCTCAATTGTTGAAAAGACTATTTTGTCCCAGTTCAATGGATTTGGGGGACCTTGTCAAAAATCAGTTGACCATAGATAGATTTGATAGTCTATTGCTGCACTCTCAATTTGATTCCATTGGTCAATACTTCTCTCTTTGTGCCAGTACCAGGCTGTTTTGACCACTGAGGCTTTACAATAAGTTTAAAAATCAGGAAGTGTTAATCCTACCACTTTCTTCTTTTTTAGGATGCTTTTAGCTATTCGGTGTCTCATTCCCTTCCAGATGAATTTGGTAACTAACTTTTCCAAGTCTTCAAAGTAGGTTGCTGGAATTTTGATTGGTACAGCATCGAAACTATAGATCAATTTGGATAGAATTGACATCTTAACTATATTTAACCTTCCTATCCATGAGCAAGGAATATCGCTCCACCTATTTAGACCTTCTTTGATTTCTTTTAGTAATGTTATGTAGTTTTCTGTGTATAAGTCCTTTACATCTCTAGTTATGTTCATTCCTAGGTATTTGATTCTTTTAGTTGCTATTTTGAATAGAATTTTTTCCTTAACTGTCTCTTCACTTAGGCCATTGTTTATGTATAGAAATGTTACTGAATTTTGTGCATTAATTTTATATCCCATCACCTTGCTGAATTTGTTTATTAGCTTAAGTAAGTTTGTTGTAGATTTCTCAAGATTTTCCAAGTATAGTATCATGTCATCTGCAAATAATGACAGGTTTACTTCTTCCTTTCCAATTTGAATGCCTTTTATTTCTTTGTCCTGCCAAATTGCTCTAGCTAGAACTTCTAGTGCAATGTTGAATGACAGTGGTGACAGAGCATACTTGTCTCATTCCTGATCTTAAGGGGAAAACGTTCAGTCTCTCTTCATTGAGTACGATGCTGGATATTGGTTTTTCATATATTCCTTTTATCATACTGAGGAGGTTACCTTTGATTCCTGTCTTTTGAAGTGTTTTTATCAGTAACGAATGTTGAATTTTGTCAAATGCTTTTTCAGGATCAATTGAGGTGATCATGTGATTTTTTTCCTTTCAGTTTGTTAATGTGCTATATTACATTAATTGATTTTCTTGTGTTGAACCATCTTTAGCATTCCTGGTATAAACCCCACTTGGTCATTGTGTTAGTTAGATTCAGTTGTCAACTTGGCCAGGTGAGCATACCTAGTCTTGTTGCTGCGGACATAAGCCAATGGTACGTGAACCTCACCTGTTGCCAATTACATCTGCAGTCAGCTAGGAGGCATGTCTGCTGCAATGAGTGACATTTGACTTAATTGGCTGGTGCTTAAATGAGAGAACGCAATGTAGCACAGCTAAGCAGATCGGCATTCCTCATCTCAGCACTTGCAGCTCAGCCCAGGCCTTTGGAGATGCAGAAAGAAGTCACCCTGGGGAAAGTTGTTGGAACCCAGGGGCCTGGAGAGAAGACCAGCAGAGACCATCCTGTGCCTTCCACGTAAGAACGAACCTCAGTGGAAAGTTAGCTGCCTTTCCTCTGAAGAACCAACAAAATAAATCCCCTTTTATTAAAAGCCAATCCGTCTCTGGTGTGTTGCATTCCAGCAGCTAGCAAACCAGAACAGTCATGGTGTATAATTCTTTAATGTGTTGTTGGATTTGATTTGCTAGTAGTTGTTGAGAATTTTTGCATCTATGTTCATTAGGGAGATTGGCCTGTAGTTTTCCTTTCTTAAAGCATCCTTGCCCTGTTTTAGTATTAGGATATTAGCTTCATAAAATTAGATAGGTTCTGTTCCTTTTTCTTAAATGTTCTGGAAACATATGAGCAAGATTGGTGTTAGTTCTGCTTGGAATGTTTGATAAAATTCCCTTGTCCTATATGCAAGGCAATGACATAAATAGCACAATAGAGCATTCAAAATTAATGATTATGTTAGGAATTAAAATGAAGAAAGAAACCTGCCCCCAAGCTGCACTAATCAGTATTTTGTTTGTTTGTTGTTTCTGTTTTGCCAGAATTTAGAATTAGGAGTAAGGGACTCCAGTTTTATTTCAGGTGTATCTCTTGAAAATAGGGCTTATAAAAATTTGAGAGTGTTCGATCCCTATGCCTGCCCATGCACAAAAACAAAATTGAGAGTAGGGTACAAAAATACACATACTGAAAAGTAGAGAAAAACAATCTGGCGAGATAGAGATAGAGAGAAATAAGCTTCCGTTGTATTTTTTTTTTTTTTTTTTTTTTTTTTTTTTTAAAATGGGCAGGTACTGGGAATCGAACCCAGGTTCTCTGGCACTGCAGGCAAGCGTTCTTGCCTGCTGAGCCACCATGGCCAATCCTTTCTGTTGTATTTTAATGTCATTATTATATTTGGGTATGTGTACATATATGTCTTAGTTTGCCAGATCATTATAACAAATACCACAAACCAGCTTTGGCTTAGCAATAGTAATACTTTGGGTCATGACTTTGATGCTCAAAATCCAAAATCAAGGTACTGGCAAGGCCATTCTTTGTCCCAGAAATCCGCAGTACTCTGCATACTAGCTGTTGGGATACTTGATGTTCCTTGGCTTTTATCTCTTAAGTCAATCAAATGGTGATATCCTCTCCTTTCTCTTCCAGTTTGCATAACTTCAAGTTTCTGATTCCTCTCCATGGTTTTCTTTGTTATAAGGCCTCCTGTAATCTAGATTACCACCTACTCTCATTCAGATGGGCAACATCTTAACTAAAAACATCTTCAAAAGGTCTAATAAGGGCAAACAATGGGGGTTTGCACCCTCAGGAGCGCCAATTAAAATTAAGATCTTGTGTTTGTTTGGGTTAGTACAACCTACCACTATACACAAACACACACACACACAGTGGTTGTCGCTGTTGTACCTGTCTCTAGTTCTTTCTAGAGAGGCCAGACTATGTTCTTATCCTTGGGCTATAACATCCCCATACAAGCTTATAAGTAATCCTTCACTTACATCCCTTTTAAAATTTCTGCTTCATTTAGCACGTGTTGTTATATTTTACTTGCTGTCAGTGAATTCTAACTCAAACATTTCTTCTCAAATTGCATCTGCCTCCTTCTGACTCTGCAGACCATAAAGACAACTTCCTTCAAGAATTAGGAGAGAAACATATTCTGTTTATTTTCTTATGTAGAATTATTTTGCCCACTTAATTTTGACAAATTCATTGAAAATTCATAGGATGAAAGTTTAGCAAACTATTGCTTGAGCTAAAATAAAAGACACTTTATTCCAACAAAACTGATGGCAGAAGCATTTATTCAATATGATTTTAGGGCCTAAGATTCTAAAAATAACTATATACGACAACACTTCATGAAATTTAAAATGTGCTGTGTCTAATCTACAAGAATAATATTGTATACGTTGCTAATTGGGAAGTGACTGAATTTCAATATGTCAAATACTTGTATTAAAACACACATGCACACACACACACACTGATCCTAGAAGTATCACATGGGAGATGTTAGTGAGAATTTAGCTATGTGAACAACACAACCAATTCAAGTCAGATGGGATCTATCAGAAGTTGTGTTATTATTTCTGTGGGTAAATGCTCTAGCAAATATGTCCCAATGCAAACTTGAGGAGAATTAAAATATTTATTATTTTTTCCATTGAAGCCTTTGGGTTTCTAGCTTAGTCATTTGCTATGCTTTGTTCCAGGTGGCTTTTTTGAAACATCTCTGACACATTCGTAGTACATTAGAAAACACATGGTAAAACCAAGTCTTTTGAGTAGGGAGCTAGCAATAATTTTACAATGGCAGACAAAAATGAAGAAAATTACTTCTCAAAGGAAATTTCTCTCTCGGATACCATACCATTTTTGGTCGCAAAATAGGGTTTCTTCTTAAATTATTTGTGATGCTCTCTAGATTATTGTACCAAGAGAGTTGTACCAGCCATTTTTTTTTAATGGGTGTTTCATTGACTTAACATATGTTGGACATTTATGCTTGCATTTATTTTACTTAATTATAATTCCTTTGAACTTTTTCCCTGAGGTAGTTTTAATGTGAAGGCCAAAAATTGAAACTTTTAATAAAATAAATAAAATTTTGTAGTCATATATTATTTTCCTGGAAGGGTAAATGCACTTCCCAAAATAACCCACTTAATAATGGATCTTAATTTTGCTTTGAGATTATAAGTAATATTTTTAATAGTTAAATGCAGGGAACAAATCTCATATTTATATATACATGCAAACACATTCAACATGTACACCAGCTCACACATACATAGGCATTTAACAGTTTTAAGTGCCTATGCTGAAAAAACAATTGGGGAAATATAAGAGCGAACAAGTCAATTGTGGTTTCATTCTCACCAACTTTATATTATAGTGGAAGTATGGATGGGAACATTCAATCAGCTATGCACACTGAGGAGATACTAGGGAGGGGTAAAGAGATTTACATGGCAGTGTCTGTTTATTCAACTACAAGTTCCTTCACAATGTAGCTATTGCCTTTTCACCTGCCACAGCTGTTTTCAATCTTAATTCTTAGAAATAATCTTTTCTCCTTTTCCAATATACTCAACTACGGCATCAAAAAATATAATATTTCTTACTTCTTTAACTATACATATAGACTATTTCTTCTACCTGGAATGCTCATCCTTCCAAATTCCTATTCACCATTTAAAACTCAGGTGTTCTACCAATTCTTGCAGTAACAGAGGAAATGTTACTGGACTTTTCCTTGAACCAAAAAAATATTAGGCAGCTGTTTATAGACGCTGGACAATAAGCAGTATAAGAACACGATGCCAAGAGAAGAGAAACACATAGTGAGCTCCAAGGTCACACCAGATTTCTGTTTGGGGGGTACTTTACTACCTTAGTAGAGGAAGGAGCTGAGATAATGGGAGAGAGGTCAGTTTGGGGTTGATGCAATGAATGGCTTACATTTGGGGACAGCGTTCCAGAGAAAACAGAGCTGAGCCATGGGAGAAACAATAAATGAAGTTCTTCAGGCTGAGGAAAATGACACTAGATGGAAAATTAGAGCCATTGAAGGGGATCAAAAGCATCAATCAAAAATAATGTTTCTCAGAATCCAACCTTATTTTCTTATTTATTTTCTGTTCACATAAGTGTGGTGAGGTCTGGGACTTTTATCTCTTTTGTTCACTGCTGTATCCCTAGTACAAGAGTGTCTAACACATAGTAGATCCTCAATAACTATTTATTGAATGAATAAATTAATCTCACACAACTGTAAGTCACAAGACAAGGAAAGCTCAAGACAAAGTAAAATTAGGACTTAAACCCAGTCCCTCCATGATCTCTCAGGTCAACTGTTGGACACATATCACTTTATTTACCAGCTGCCCTACCTTGTTTCCAAAATATGGATGCCAATTTCCCCTGGAAAAACATATTTCCTTATCTTCATCCACTGGAGGGGGGAAGTCTCTCTTTCAATTTTAGAAATCCATTCTCTCTCTTCTAGTTTGTTTAGACTATATTGTGACATGGATCTACCCATTGAAGAAATTTAATCACTCTTGAATATCATGCATTGTTCAGTTTAAGCCAGTTTTCTGAATCAAGCACTGGCATGATATGAAACTGAGATCCCCAGATTAGCATATACTGATCCAGATTCACATTGGGGCTAGAAATACACTCAGCTTTCCCTGAGTCATACAGGTAGTAGGGGGCCTGGATACTTGAAAAATCTCAGGCTTTATTAAGGAAGTAAAAGTGGGCTATGAATCCTGGGTAGGCAAACAATACTGTCCATTCTAGTTTATTTTACTCATTGTTCAAATATTTTAATCTTAGCAGTGCAACAAACATCAAAATAAAATGTTCAAATAAGGGATATTTCTTGAGAGCACCACAAAGAATCTGTTTAGAATGAAAAATGTTTGAATATGTCAAGAAAGTATACGTCATTGTTAGCGAAGTCTTATTTTAATTACTAATGCAGCTGTCTGACTGCCTGATAGTTATAAATACTGAGAGATAAAAAACTGTGCTTGATTTGTTCAACAATGTATTCATTGTCCTTAACACAATCCTAGGCACATGGAAAGTGCTCCATGAATGCTTGATGAATTAATGGACAGATGGATGAATGGACAAATGGATGGATGAAATGATGGATGGATGAATGGGTTCAGATGCTGGTGTAAAGAGAAAACCTCAAACCATATGAATGCTTATTGCGTCCATGTAAAAATCTTTCTAAATTATTCTAATTATGCACATGAATTGAGGTTTATCAGAGTGATTCTAGAAGAAACAGCAAGATGAGGGGATTAAAATCTATCATATTCCTACATTTTTTTTATTTGTTCATACTTTCCCTCTTTTTCTGCTTTCTCTTGGATTAATTGAACATTTTATATTATTCCATTTTATCCATATTATTAACATATATATTATTTATACATCCTTTTTAATTTTTTTTAGTTGATGATCTATGATTTTGATATGCATCTTTAATCGGACTCTTATTTCAAATAGTAGTATACACAATTTCATGAGTAGGATATGGACCTTATATCTCTTTATTCCCAATTTCTCCCTCCCATCCTTTGTGTTATTGAGGTCGTACATTTTATTTTATATTTTCTATAAACACTGAATACCTTGCTACTATTTTTCCTTTTGATTGTTGCCTTTTAGACCAATTTTTTATAAAAATAAAGAAATTGATTTAACTTTCATCTACCCCATTTCCAGTGCTCTTCAGTACTTTTTACAGATACAAGTTTGTATTATCATATTCCTTCTGCCTGAAAAGTTTCCTTTAACATTTCTTGTAGCTTAAGTCTGTGTGCGATGAATTCTCTAATGTCTACTTCATTTATGAAGGATGTTTTTTGCTGGGTAGAGAATTCTGGAATGACAAATATTTTCTCAGCAGTGTAAAGATGTCACTTCATTGTTCCTTGCCTTGCCTGGATTCTGATGAGATGTCAGCTAACAATATTGTTTCCCAATTGCATTGGATCTTCTTCTATGACTGACTGCAGTATTTCTTCTTTGTCTTTTGTTTCAACATTTAAAAAAAAAAACATGATATGCCCAGGTTTGTGTGTGTATGTGCTTTCTTGTGGGAAGAGTTTCTATCACGTTTGGTATTCTCTGAATTTCATGAATCTGTGATTTGATGCCTATCATTAATTTTTTAAAAAAATCTTGACTATTGTTTTTCAGATATTTTTTGCTATTTTTTTCATATATTTGTTCCATTAGGTTGACACTCATATCAAAATTTTATCTTTATAATGCTGTGTATATCAGGTAAATTCTTTAATTTATGTGAAAATGTTAAAGTTGTTTTGCTTCTGTTTGGTTTTTTGTTTGAATGACAAATGTTGCTGAAGATTCATGTTATTACCTGATTGTAGGGTATATTGTCTTCAGAGAAATTTGAAATTCTTTGAGAATTGTTGCAGAAATTATAATTGAAAGGAATAGAAAATGGCACAGGTGTAACTTTTTAAAAGCAGTGGCTAGTCAGGGGTAACTGGGTCTTTATATTCGTCACAAAGTTTTCCTGTGTGGCCAAATCAAGTGAAAACTAAAAGGGAGGGAACCAGCCATGGGTGTGAAGACTACGGTAGAAAAAGAGAGAAAGAGATTAATCAAATGAGTAGTTTGGGGATAGGTGTGGAATTAGTAGAACATAGAGAAGAGGAAAATAAATTAACACAAGGTACAGAGATTGGTTACCATGACATTTTGGGAGACCACTTATTCTTTTATTTTTATATATATATATATATATGACAGAATTCCTCCATTTGGCCCCAGATACTGTCTGGTATTAACCAACATTGAACAGCTGATGGACCTGAGGAGAAAATATGATCCCTGGTTGCCAAAAAAAATTTTGGTGATGTTAACCAAAAGCAAAAAAGAAAAACTGATGCCTTATCTTGGGCTTTGGTCCCTGTAAACAACTGAGGACCAGATAAGTGCCCCTTATCTGACTTATAAGTGTTTCCTGAACACCCTGAGGCTCCACGTGTTGAAAACACTGTGCTGTTCATGTAAAAAAAAATTACTGTAAAAGAAATTATTTTTCAAAAAATAAAAAGAAAATTACAACAGACACGTAGTGTTGTTGCTCCTGAGTCTATTTTAAGAGGGAGACACATGA
The DNA here is from genome assembly GCF_023851605.1 of Tamandua tetradactyla. Lineage (NCBI taxonomy): Eukaryota > Metazoa > Chordata > Mammalia > Pilosa > Myrmecophagidae > Tamandua > Tamandua tetradactyla. The sequence continues at coordinate 115,595,511 of NC_135329.1, read as the reverse complement.
GGAGGAAAATAATGTAATGGAGGCTTCTGCATATTACTTTGGCCCCCACTTTCTTTTGGCAGGACCAGCTTTAACTTTGCTTTCAGAAGCAGAGCTGAAGTCACGAGCTTATTACTGGAAACTAGACTGCCCCTAAACCTTGCATTCGACCAAACTTGAGTTTCGAAGTCTAGTGAGGAGACAGATGTACTGGAAAATTCCTGATTTAACCAAGAGGTCCTGAGTACATTGTAGAAGAATTCTGAGAGTTTATGAGAGGATAAATTCTGACATGATATTTATAGCCAAATAATTTGGAAATATTTACGTGTGAAATTTGGAAGAACTATAAAGATCATTATCCTGTCTAATCAGACCCAAATGTGGTTCATGGGTCACATTCACCAGAGAAACCTGAAAAACACCTTCAAACTCAGAACCCTTGGCCTCACCCCTGCAATAGGATTCAGTATATATTTTGTGATTACCTAGAAAGGAACCCTCAGTTTATCGTCTTTGCCGGAACTTTAGGACAACCACCCATGGTTCAACCTACATTCCAATTCTCTTATTTTGATTCATAATTTTAAATATGAAGCTTTCATCATGTGTATTTGTTATATCTGAGTACCTCTCTCCCACCACGCCCTCCTCCCAAACATAAGGTCTAATGTCTTAGAAAAAAAAATCGCTAACATTTTAGCTGGTCACTATAGAGTTCACCTGAAGAGAAGTAAGCTTCTGTTCTGTTATTAATTTGTAATACCACCATCTAGTGGCAAGTTCCTCCCGTGGCAAGCACATAGCCCCTAGACCCCCCAAAAGATTGCTAAAGACAAATGGACAGGCAAATTCATTTCAGATATAAGCTGAGACAACATGCTTTTTACTGTATCCGGCACCACTGCAGGAGTGGTCGTATTCTTAGGAGAACTTCTGAATCATGAACTAAGATCTGGGAGAGGATTAGTTGAACCAAGGTATATGATCAAACTGAATAATTGGATGGCAGAAAATGAACAATTGTATGTTTTGTCTTCTTTTCATTCTTTCCCACTCATATAGACAAAGCATTGTGCTTTTACCTTAACCTGGAGAAGGTTTATAGAATATGCAAGAGGAAGCAGGAATGAAGAGAGGGAATAAGAATAAAACTCTAAGTAGCTTTTCATTTCATTAACTTTACAGATTCTGTTCATGTCCTGCTAACCTAAATGGGAATATTTTAAAAATGTTTCTGTTGTGAAATACAACCTAAATACAAAGAAGAGAGAGAAAAAGCAATGATTTTCTAGGTATACATCAATGAGTAGTTACAGAAAGCCTTAGAATTTATCATGGGTTATCATTCTACTATTTCAGATTTTTCCTTCTAGCTGCTCCAAAATACTGGAGGCGAGAATTATCAATATAATGATTTAGCAGTCATGCTCAGTTGCTATTTTCTCTGTTGTCACTCCTCCTTCTCCTTTGATCCTTCTTCCAGTCGGTAGGGAATTTTAGACCTAATGACTGTTCTGACATTTTCCTGTTGAGAAGTGCATCAAGAATAAAGGATAGGGGGATATAATTAGTTGATAATCTTGGACAGGCTGATACCTCCAGGTTTCAGTATTTATCTGTCCTAGTAAACTTTGGAAACTATAGGTTCCAGGAAAGCAAACTTAGTGCATGAAACTTTTGTAGAGTTCGAGCCCAGGTGTTCTTAAGAATGAACAGGAGTGGTGTTGAGCATACCTTCATTTGCCTACCATGATTTAGCAAACCATGACAATTAGCAGTATCTATCTGAAGCTTGCATAAGAGTGGCTTCCAGAATAGCCTCTTGACTCTATTTTATCTCTCTTAGCCACTGATGCCTTATTGTCTTATACCTTTTTTTCCCTTTTTAGTCAGGAAGGTATGGTCGAGTCCACAGTGCCAGGGCCAGACTCATCACTGGGAGTCACACCCCATGTTGTCAAGGAGACTTTCACCCCTGAATGTCATGTCCTACATAGGGGGGAGGATGATGATGATTTTCCTTGCAGAGTTAGGCTTAGAGAGAGGCCATATCTGAGCCACAAAAGAGATTATCTGGAAGTAACTCTTAGGCATAGCTATAGGTAGGCTTAGCTTCTCCACTACATAAATAAGCTTCATTAGGACAAGCCTCAAAATCGAGGGCTTCATCTATTTTCTTGGGAGTCCCCAGGATTTGAGAGGGTATAGGGAATTTCCCCAATGGGAAAGTTTAATAGTTCCATATATATATATTTTTGTTCTTTGAATCCTCAAAGGACTCTACCAATACCTTTAATTACCAGCCCACTATAGTCTGAGATGTATCCAGGCATTACATTAAGGTATACAGAATTACAAGGCCTTTTTCCCATTCTGGACTCCAGGAGTTTGGATTATTTAAATGAGCTATCCAGACAGGTTGGATTAGATTGTGTGTTATAGAAAATTTATATTCCAGATATAATAAACCTCTATGCCTTTGGTCTCCTATGGTATGTGAAGGTCTAGAGTATATACACTAACATCTTTTACCCTGTATTCTGATTTACCTTAGTCCCTTGAAGATTGACTTCTTTTTTAACTCTAAATGAGGCCTGAACTCTTTTTTTAGTTACTCTAACTGTGTTGACTTTAAAGGCTGTAGCACTCCATTTCTGGATCTTAGTTGTCACAGAGTTCCTCAAAGGTCCAGAGAAACACAAGTTGATACACAAATACTCAGTATCTCATAATCTAGAAATACGCTTACAACTTCAGACTAAATGTGGCTGCTACAAGAACTTACAATCTAGGCTGCAATTGTCATATGTATTTTCTGAAAGAAACCTTAGCATAGTTTTTCTTTTGTTTTGGCTTATTTTGCACAACACATTATTTCCAAGGTTTTTCAGTCCATTGCATGCCTCTGGATGGCCTTCCTTTTTCTAGCCACACCATGTTGCATCATAGAAATGTACCACACTTTACCATTCTTCTTCTCAGTTGTTGTACCTTTCAGCTCCCTCCATCTGTTGGCGTCGTGGATAATGTCCAACATGAGCAAACCATGTCTTATGGCATGCTCATTTGGTTGTGCAATCAGCAGCACTCTAATTTTTAGACAATTTTCATTGGTTCACAGCAACAGAAAAGCAAACAGCCTCACCAAATATTAAATCAAAACTACCTGTTATCACTGTCCCTCCCCCAGTTAGTTGTCCCTGGTATGCTGTGGTATTGTTGATGTCTTCCTGTCAATTCTTGGCCATAGCATGCCATTTTAGTATCCTCCCTATACCCCTCTACTACAGACTCTGTCCAATATCTAATCTATGAAATAGTTCATGTAAAAACTTATTTATAATTTTAGATTTAATCAGTGGGATACATGGCATTATATATCCCCTTTCAATCAAATTCACCTTCAATATGCCAATTTACTTATAACCCCACTAATTAATTACCATCATTTCTATCCTTCCCCTTGCATTTAAACTCAACCTCATTGGGTAGCTGTTCCCCTGTCTCTATCTTCTGTGTACCTCTAGATCTGCTATATTGTACAATGTAACTTCTGAGATCACCTTTACTAGAGTCATAAAAGAAAAATCATACAGTATCTGTCCTTTTGTGTCTGACTTATCAAGTATTATGTCCTCCATGTCCATCCACATTGTCCACCGGCTTCCGGACCTCATTTCATCTTTACTGCTGCATAATGTTCCATCATATGTATTTACCACAGCTTGTTTATCCACTGTCTGTTGTTAGGCACTAGGATTGTTTCCATCTTTTGGCAATTGTGAATAGAGACACTATGAACATCAGTATGCAAATGTCTGTTTGCGTCATTGCTTTCAGTTCTTCTGGATATCGACTGAGTATTGTTATAGCTGGGTGTTTTAGTTTGCTAAAACTGCTGGAATGCAATATACGAGAAACAGAGAGGCTTTTTAAAAGGGAATTTATTAAATTACAAGTTTACAGTTCTAAGGCCATAAAAATATCCAAAGCAAGGCATCCAGAGAAAGATATCTTAACTCAAGAAAGGGCCAGTGACATTTGGGGTTTCTCTGTTAGTTGGGAAGGCTCATGGTGGCATCTGGTAGCTTTCTTTCCTGGCTACTCATTTCATACAGCTTCACTGGGGACATTTTCTTGCTGCATCTCCAAACATCTTTGGGTCAAATCGGAAGCTTTTTCTTAAAATGGTTCTCTCTTAAAGGATTCCAGTAAGTGACTCACCTTGAATGGATAGAGACAAATCTCCATGGAAACAACTTAATCAAAAAAGACCCTACTCAAAAGTATTCAATTAGGATTAAAGAACATGGCTTTTCTGGGGTACACAATAATTTTAAACCAGCATCCCAGGTCATAGGGCAACTCAATATTTAGTTTTCTGAGGAATTGCCAAACTGTTTTCCATAGTGGTTCCACCGTTATACACTTCCACCAGTGAATAAGTATTCCAATTTCTCCACATTATTTCCAACATTTGTAGTTTTCTGTTTGTTTAATAGCAGCCATTCTTACAGATGTGAAATGATATTTCATTGTAGTCTTTATTTGCATTTCCTTCATAGTAAATGAAAATGAGCATCTCTTCATGTGTTTTTAGCCGTTTGTTTGCTCTTCAGAAAAGTGTGCATTTGTATCTTCTGCCCAATTTAGAATTGGGTTGTTTGTTCTTTTGTTGTTGAGCTGTATAATTTTTTATGTACACAGGATAGCAAGCATTTATCTGATATGTGATATTCCAAATATTTTATTCCATTGAGTTGGTTGCCTCTTCACATTTTTGACAAAGTCCTTTGAGGCACAGAAGCTCTTGATCTTAAGGAGTTCCCATTTATCTATTTTTTCTTTTGCTGCTTATGCTTTACATATAAAGTGTAAGACACTACCTCCCATTACTAGATCTTGAAGACATTTCCCTACATTTTCTTTTAGAAGTTTTATGATACTGGTACTTACATTCAGGTCTTCAATTCATCTCAAATTAATTTTTGTATAAGGTAAAGTAGGGATTATTGAAAAGATTATTCTGTCGCAGCTCAGTGGATTTGGGGGTCTTATCAAAGATCAATTTTCCATAGATTTGGTTGTCTATCTTTGCACTCTCAATACGATTTCATTGTTCAATGCTTCTATCTTTGTGCCACTACCATGCTGTTTTGATTACTGTGGCTTTATAGTAAAATTTAAAGTTAGGAAGTGTTAGTCCTCCTGCTTCACTCTTCTTTTCTGGGATATTTTTAGCTATTTGGGGACTCTTTCCCTTCCAAATAAATTAGATAACTAGCTTTTCTGAGACTTCAAAGTAAGTTATTGGGATTTTTATTAGCATTGTGTTGAATCTGTAGATCTATTTGGTTAGAATTGACATCATAATAACATTCAACCTTCCTATCCATGAGCACAGAATGTCCTTCCATTTATTTAGGTCATTTTTAATGTCTTTTAGCAATGTTTTGTAGTTTCCTGTGTGTGGTCCTAGACATTCCTGGTTAGGCTTATTCTTAGATACCTGATTTTTTTGATTGGGTATCTTTTTTTTTTTGGGGGGGGGGTGTGGTCTGGGAATTGAACCCCGGTCTCCGGCATGAAGGGCGAGCATTCTACCACTGAACCACCCATGCACCTTCTGATATCTATTTTGGATGGGTTTTTTTTCCTAAACTATCTCCTCAGAAAAGTCATTGCTTGCATGTATAAATATTACCTATTTTTTACATCACCCTTGTATCCTGCCACTTTGCTGAATTTATTTCTTAGTGCAAGCAGCTTTGTCATAAATTTCTCAGGATTTTCCAAGTAAAGGATCATGTCAAATATTGAAAGTTTTACTTCTTCCTTCCCTTTTTGGATGCCTTCTATTTCTTTCTCCTGTCTAATCACTCCAGCTAGGACTTCTAGTACAGTGTTGAATAATAGTGCTTACAATGGGCATTCTTGTCTCATTTCCAGCCTTAGGGGGAATGCTTTCAAACTCTCAGCATTAAGTATATGGTTGCTATGGGTACTTTATGATATTAAGGAAGTTTCCTTTGACACCTACCTTTTGAAGTGTTTTTATCAGGAAAAGATGCTAAATTTTGTTGAATGCTTTTTCAGCATCAATTGATATGATCATTTGATTTGTTTCCTTTTCAATTTGCTAATGTGCTGTATTATGTTGATTGATTTTCTTGTGTTGAATCGCCCTTGCTTTCCTTGAATAAACCCTACTTGTTTGTGATATATAATTCTTTAATGTGAAATTTAATGTGAAAATTGCTAGTATTTTGTTGACAATTTATGCATCTATATTCATGGGATGGGGGTTGGTTTGTAATTTCCTTTCTTGTAGCATCTTTATATAGTTTTGGTATTAGAGTGATGTTAGCTTCATAAAATGAGTTAGCTTTTTTTTTTTCTCAAAGTTTTTGAAGAGTCTGAGCAGGATTGGTGTTAGTTCCTTTTGGATTGTTTCATAAAATTCCCCTGTGAAACTGACTGGTCCTGGGCTTTCCTTTGTGCGATTATTTTTGATGACTGATTGAAACTCTTTACTTATAATTGGCTTGTTGAGATCTATTTCTTCTTGCGTCAGTGTAGGTAGTTTGTGTGTTTCTAGGAATTTGACCATTTCAACCAAGTTGTCTCTCTTGTTGGCATTGTTCACAGTATCCTCTTATGATTTTTAAAATTTATTCAGGCTCCATAGTAATGGACCCCCTCTCATTTCTGATTTTGCTTATTTCCATCCTTTTATTGATTCTTTCTATTGTTCCTTTGTTTTTAAGTTCTTTATTTGTACTTTAAACTTTGTTATTTTTCTGATTTTATTTTCTTTGGATTTAGTTTGCTATTCTTTCTATAATTTCTCTAGGTGAGCTAGTTAAGTCCTTAATTTTTGTCATTCTTATTTTTTAATCAGGCATTTAGGGCAATAACTTTCCTTCTCAGCACTGTCTTTGCCACATCCCATAAGTTTTGATATGTTGTATTCTCATTGTCATTCATCTTCAGATATTTACCCATTTCTGTAGCAATTTCTTCTTTGATCCATTGATTATTTAAGAGTGTGTTGTTTAATCTCCATATACCTGTGAAAGTTCTGTTTTTTTGGTGATTATTGATTTCCAGCTTCAGTTTGTTGCTGTCAGAGAAAGTACTTTGGATAATTTCCATCTTATTAAATTTATAAAGACTTATTTTGTACCCCAGCATATGAATCATCCTGGAGAACATTCCATGTGTACTTGAAAAGAACATACATCCTTTTGGTATTATCTTTATATAGGTATATAGATAATACCAAATCCCCATACATTTTGGTGTGAAATGATTTACAAATGTCTATTAGGTCTAATTCACTTATTGAATTGTTTAGGTTCTCTATTTCCTTGTTGGTCTTCTGCCTGTTTTTTTTTTTTTTTTAGAGTGGTCATCTTTAATCATTCCCTCCACTCTGATGCTTACAGAGCAGTAGTCCTTGATATACTAAATTACACAAAAGTGGCATTTTCCAAACACTTCTATGGTCAACCTGGATTTTGAGGAGGGCAATAGGCAATACATGCATATTACATCATTGATTGCATCAGCTATGCTGTATCATGCTCCCCTGGAACTTATGAAGGCCATCTTAGCAGGCTGTTTATAATGAGCAATTTATCAAGGTCCCAGAGTCAACAAGATAACTTTGGGCTTATGGCAGGTTAGTTCTGGGTGGATCCAAGACCCTTCATTAATAAATATTATGCTTGGTTGTTTTATCTGTAGAGAAGAGTGGAGTATTGAGGGTTGCCACTATGATTATTGAAGCATTTATAGCTCCCTTCAGTTTTGCCAATGTTTGCCTCATATACTTTGGAGCTCCTTGATTGGGAGCTTAAATATTTATGATTGTCATTTCCTCCTAGTGAGTTGTCTGTTTTATTAATGTGCAGTATCTTTTGTCTTTTATGATATCTTTATATTTAAAGTCTATTTTATCTGATATTGGTATAGCTATTCCTGGTTTCTTTTGATTACAGCTTGCAAAGAACACCTTTTTCCATTCTTTCACTTTCAATCTATTTATGTCCTTGGGTCTAAAATGTGTCTCTTATAAATAGCATATAGATAGATTATATTTTTTAATCCATTTTACCAATATACATCTTTTAATTGGTGAGTTTAGTCCATTAATGTTCCAAGTTATTACTGTAAAAGCAGTTCTTGAATCTACCATCTTATCCTTTAGTTTTTATTTGTCAGATCTATTTATTATTTTTCCTCTCTTTTTATCATTTAAATTATGCTTACTGGTACTCATCAGTTCTGTGCCTTCCTCCACACCTTCCTCTCCTGTCTTTTTTTGTTTTTTTCAGCTGGCAGGACGCCCTTTAGTATCTCTTGTAAGACAGGTCTCTTCTTGACTAATTCTATCTTTGTTTAAAATTTTTTTTTTTATTAATTAATGGAAAAAAAGAAATTAACCCAACATTTAGAAATCATACCATTCTACATATGCAATCAGCAATTCTTAACATCATCACATAGATGCATGATCATTGTTTCTTAGTACATTTGCATTGGTTTAGAAGAACTAGCAACACAACCGAAAAAGATATAGAATGTTAATATAGAGAAAAAAAATAAAAGTAATAATAGTAAGAACAAAACAAAACAAAACAAAACAAAAACCTATAGCTCGGATGCAGCTTCATTCAGTGTTTTAACATGATTACTTTACAATTAGGTATTATTGTGCTGTCCATTTTTGAGTTTTTGTATCTAGTCCTATTACACAGTCTGTATCCCATCAGCTCCAATTACCCATTATCTTACCCTGTTTCTAACTCCTGCTGAACTCTGTTACCAATGACATATTCCAAGTTTATTCTCGAATGTCGATTCACATCATTGGGACCATACAGAATTTGTCTTTTAGTTTTTGGCTAGACTCACTCAGCATAATGTTCTCTAGGTCCATCCATGTTATTACATGCTTCATAATTTTATCCTGTCTTAAAGCTGCATAATATTCCATCGTATGTATATACCACAGTTTGTTTAGCCACTCGTCTGTTGATGGACATTTTGGCTGTTTCCATCTCTTTGCAATTGTAAATAACGCTGCTATAAACATTGGTGTGCAAATGTCCGTTTGAGTTTTTGCCCTTAATTCCTTTGAGTAGATTCCCAGCAATGGTATTGCTGGGTCGTATGGCAATTCTATATTCAGCTTTTTGAGGAACCGCCAAACTGCCTTCCACAGTGGTTGCACCATTTGACATTCCCACCAAAGGTGGACAAGTGTGCCTCTTTCACCGCATCCTCTCCAGCACTTGTCATTTTCTGTTTTACTGATAATGGCCATTCTGGTGGGTGTGAGATGATATCTCATTGTGGTTTTGATTTGCATTTCTCTAATGGCCAGGGACATTGAGCATCTCTTCATGTGCCTTTTGGCCATTTGTATTTCCTCCTCTGAGAGGTGTCTATTCAAGTCTTTTTCCCATTTTGTAATTGGGTTGGATGTCTTTTTGTTGTTGAGTTGAACAATCTCTTTATAAATTCTGGATATTAGACCTTTATCTGATATGTCGTTTCCAAATATTGTTTCCCATTGTGTAGGCTGTCTTTCTACTTTCTTGATGAAGTTCTTTGATGCACAAAAGTGTTTAATTTTGAGGAGTTCCCATTTATTTATTTCCTTCTTCAGTGCTCTTGCTTTAGGTTTAAGGTCCATAAAACTGCCTCCAATTGTAAGATTCATAAGATATCTCCCTACATTTTCCTCTAACTGTTTTATGGTCTTAGACCTAATGTTTAGATCTTTGATCTATTTTGAGTTAACTTTTGTGTAGGGTGTGAGATATGGGTCTTCTTTCATTCTTTTGCATATGGATATCCAGTTCTCTAGGCACCATTTATTGAAGAGACTGTTCTGTCCCAGGTGAGTTGGCTTGACTGCCTTATCAAAGATCAAATGTCCATAGATGAGAGGGTCTATATCTGAGCACTTTATTTGATTCCATGGGTCGATATATCTATCTTTATGCCAGTACCATGCTGTTTTGACCACTGTGGCTTCATAATATGCCTTAAAGTCAGGCAGTGCAAGACCTCCAGCTTCGTTTTCTTTCCTCAAGATGTTTTTAGCAATTCGGGGCACCCTGCCCTTCCAGATAAACTTGCTTATTGGTTTTTCTATTTCTGAAAAATAAGTTGTTGGGATTTTGATTGGTATTGCATTGAATCTGTAAATCAATTTAGGTAGGATTGACATCTTAACTATATTTAGTCTTCCAATCCATGAACACGGTATGCCCTTCCATCTATTTAGGTCTTCTGTGATTTCTTTTAGCAGTTTTTTGTAGTTTTCTTTATATAGGTTTTTTGTCTCTTTAGTTAAATTTATTCCTAGGTATTTTATTCTTTTAGTTGCAATTGTAAATGGGATTCATTTCTTGATTTCCCCCTCTGCTTGTTCATTGCTAGTGTATAGAAATGCTACAGATTTTTGAATGTTGATCTTGTAACCTGCTACTTTGCTGTACTCATTTATTAGCTCTAGTAGTTTTGTTGTGGATTTTTCCGGGTTTTGGACGTATAGTATCATATTGTCTGCAAACAGTGATAGTTTTACTTCTTCCTTTCCAATTTTGATGCCTTATATTTCTTTTTCTTGTCTAATTGCTCTGGCTAGAACCTCCAACACAATGTTGAATAATAGTGGTGATAGTGCACATCCTTGTCTTGTTCCTGATCTTAGGGGGAAAGTTTTCAATTTTTCCCCATTGAGGATGATATTAGCTGTGGGTTTTTCATATATTCCCTCTATCATTTAAGGAAGTTCCCTTGTATTACTATCCTTTGAAGTGTTTTCAACAGAAAAGGATGTTGAATCTTGTCAAATGCCTTCTCTGCATCAATTGAGATGATCATGTGATTTTTCTGCTTTGATTTGTTGATATGGTGTATTACATTAATTGATTTTCTTATGTTGAACCATCCTTGCATACCTGGGATGAATCCTACTTGGTCATGATGTATAATTCTTTTAATGTGTTGTTGGATACGATTTGCTAGAATTTTATTGAGGATTTTTGCATCTGTATTCATTAGAGAGATTGGTCTGTAGTTTTCTTTTTTTGTAATATCTTTGCCTGGTTTTGGTATGAGGGTGATGTTGGCTTCATAGAATGAATTAGGTAGTTTTCCCTCCGCTTCAATTTTTCTGAAGAGTTTGAGGAGAGTTGGTACTAATTCTTTCTGGAATGTTTGATAGAATTCAGATGTGAAGCCGTCTGGTCCTGGACTTTTCTTTTTAGGAGTTTTTGAATGACTATTTCAATTTCTTTACTTGTGATTGGTTTGTTGAGGTCATCTATGTCTTCTTGAGTCAAAGTTGGTTGTTCATGTCTTTCCAGGAACCCGTCCATTTCCTCTAAATTGTTGTATTTATTAGTGTAAAGTTGTTCATAGTATCCTGTTATTACCTCCTTTATTTCTGTGAGGTCAGTAGTTATGTCTCCTCTTCCATTTCTGATCTTATTTATTTGTATCCTCTCTCTTCTTCTTTTTATCAATCTTGCTAAGGGCCCATCAATCTTATTGATTTTCTCATAGAACCAACTTCTGGCCTTATTGATTTTCTCTATTGTTTTCATGTTTTCAATTTCATTTATTTCTGTTCTAATCTTTGTTATTCCTTTCCTTTTGCTTGCTTTGGGATTAGTTTGCTGTTCTTTCTCCAGTTCTTCCAAGTGGACAGTTAATTCCTGCATTTTTGCCTTTTCTTCTTTTCTGATATAGGCATTTAGGGCAATAAATTTCCCTCTTAGCACTGCCTTTGCTGTGTCCCATAAGTTTTGATATGTTGTGTTTTCATTTTCATTCGCCTCGAGGTATTTGCTAATTTCTCTAGCAATTTCTTCTTTGACCCAGTCGTTGTTTAGGAGTGTGTTGTTGAGCCTCCACGTATTTGTGAATTTTCTGGCACTCCGCCTATTATTGATTTCCAACTTCATTCCTTTATGATCCGAGAAACTGTTGTGTATGATTTCAATCTTTTTAAATTTGTTAAGACTTGCTTTGTGACCCAGCATATGGTCTATCTTTGAGAATGATCCATGAGCACTTGAGAAAAAGGTGTATCCTGCTGTTGTGGGATGTAATGTCCTATAAATGTCTATTAAGTCTAGTTCATTTATAGTAATATTCAGATTCTCTATTTCTTTGTTGATCCTCTGTCTAGATGTTCTGTCCCTTGATGAGAGTGGTGAGTTGAAGTCTCCAACTATTCTGGTATATGAGTCTATTTCCCTTTTCAATGTTTGCAGTATATTCCTCACGTATTTTGGGGCATTCTGATTCGGTGCATAAATATTTATGATTGTTATGTCTTCTTGTTTAATTGTTCCTTTTATTAGCATATAGTGTCCTTCTTTGTCTCTTTTAACTGTTTTACATTTGAAGTCTAATTTGTTGGATATTAGTATAGCCACTCCTGCTCTTTTCTGGTTGTTATTTGCATGAAATATCTTTTCCCAATCTTTCACTTTCAACCTATGTTCATCTTTGGGTCTAAGATGTGTTTCCTGTAGACAGCATATAGAAGGATCCTGTTTTTTAATCCATTCTGCCAGTCTATGTCTTTTGATTGGGGAATTCAGTCCATTAACATTTAGTGTTATTACTGTTTGGATAATATTTTCCTCTAACATTTTGCCTTTTGTATTATATATATCATATCTTATTTTCCTTCTTTCTACACTCTTCTCCATACCTCTCTCTTCTGTCTTTTTGTATCTGACTCTAGTGTTCCCTTTAGTATTTCTTGCAGAGCTGGTCTCTTGGTCACAAATTCTCTCAGTGGCTTTTTGTCTGAGAATGTTTTAATTTCTCCCTCATTTTTGAAGGATAATTCTGCTGTATATAGGAGTCTTGGTTGGCAGTTTTTCTCTTTTAGTAATTTAAATATATCATCCCACTGTCTTCTTGCTTCCATGGTTTCTGCTGAGAAATCTACACATAGTCTTATTGGGTTTCCCTTGTATGTGACGGATTGTTTTTCTCTTGCTGCTTTCAAGATCCTCTCTTTCTCTTTGACCTCTGACATTCTAACTAGTAAGTGTCTTGGAGAACGCCTATTTGGGTCTAATCTCTTTGGGGTGTGCTGCACTTCTTGGATCTGTAATTTTAGGTCTTTCATAAGAGTTGGGAAATTTTCAGTGATAATTTCTTCCATTAGTTTTTCTCCTCCTTTTCCCTTCTCTTCTCCTTCTGGGACACCCACAACACATATATTTGTGCGGTTCATATTGTCCTTGAGTTCCCTGATACCCTGTTCAAATTTTTACATTCTTTTCCCGATTGATTCTGTTTCTTTTTGGAATTCAGATGTTCCATCCTCCAAATCAGTAATTCTATCTTCTGTCTCTTTAAATCTATCATTGTAGGTATCCATTGTTTTTTCCATCTTTTCTACTTTATCCTTCACTTCCATAAGTTCTGTGATTTGTTTTTTCAGTTTTTCTGTTTCTTCTTTTTGTTCAGCCCATGTCTTCTTCATGTCCTCCCTCAATTTATCGATTTCATTTTTGAAGAGGTTTTCCATTTCTGTTCGTATATTCAGCATTAGTTGTCTCAGCTCTTGTATCTTATTTGAACTATCGGTTTGTTCCTTTGACTGGGCCATATTCTCAATCTTCTGAGCGTGGACCGTTATGTTCTGCTGCTGGCCTCTGGGCATTTAGTCAGATTTCTCTGGGTGTCGGACCCAACAAGGTTGAAAGATTTTTCTGTGAAATCTCTGGGTTCTGTTTTTCTTATCCTGCCCAGTAGGTGGCACTCGTGGCACACGTTTGTCTCACGTGTTATGAAGGGATCCCCCCGGTCACCGATCTCCGCGGCCTGGGGATTTCCGATCCAATTCTCTCCGTTGGTTCGGGGGGCCGCGCGTGGTGGGGGCGTCAGCCGCCGTGGCTTGAGGGGACCCCGTGGCTGGTCGCCGGCCGCAGTGGGCCCGGGGAATTCGCCACTGGACCAGGAAGTTGCCTGCGGGGGAGAGTCACCACGGCTTGGGTAGCCCTCTGATCCAAGACCCGTAGCCGGACCAGGAAGCCGCCCGCAAAAGAGGGGCGCCTGCCGCCTCGGCTTGGGAAACTTGCCTCTCCGAGACTCTCAGCCAGCCCGGGAAGGAGGGAGGGAGGAGCTCCGGCCGCCACAGCTGCCGCTACTCGGGAAATCGCGCGTTGCTTGGGGATCTCACCGCAGCCGAGTCTCGCAGTCAGACTAGCCAGTCCAGACTGGGGTACGCTGTGTGTCCATTCCCTGTCATGGCCCCGGGAGCTGTTCTGCACTGTTTCAGTTCACCTAGTAGTTGCTTTGGAGGAGGAACTAAGACGCGCGTATCTTACTAAGCCGCCATCTTGGCCCCCAGCAGCTTTTGACATTAAGTTCCTGAGAATATTCTGCAACCACCTTGGACCTCTTCGTTCTTTTCTTCCTCCCCTCTCCCGCGAGGTCGCGGCGGGCCCAACCGGATCCAAACTCCGCGCACCAAAGCTACCTATCTTTGTTTAAAATTTTTAATCTCTCCCTCAATTTTGAAGGACAACTTGGCTAGATAAAGAATTCTCAGCTGGAGGCTTTTCTCCTTCAAGATCTTAATTATGTCACACCACTTCCTTCTTGCCTCCTTGGTGCTTGTTTTGCAGTCAAAACTCAGTCTTATGTGTTTGCCTTTGTATGTAGGAGAGTACTTTTCTCATGCTGCTTTAAGGACTTTCTGCTTCTCTTCAACATTTGAAAGTTTGAGAAGTATGTGTCTTGGTGTAAACCTGCTTGGATTTAGTCTATTTGGGTTTGCTGGGTCTCTTTGATTTGTATATTTATGTCTTTTTTAAAGGTTGGGAGATTTTCCCCTATTATATCTTCAACTAACCTTCTAAGCTCTTTGCTCTTCTCTTCTTCTTATGGGGCACCAATAATTTTTATATTTGTGCTCCTTTTGTTGTCCATAATTTCTCTAAGCTCCAGTACCATTTTTTTCATCTTTCTTGCCATTTGTTCTTTTTTGCACTCTTGTTCAATTGTTCTGCTTTCTAGCTCACTTATAGTTCCTTTTGTTTCTTTGAATCTGCTATCATGTGTCTCTAGTATATTTCTAATTTGGTCTACTGTATCTTTCGTCTCTGTGAGAGCTTCCATTTTTCTATTTATTTTTTGAATTCTTCTTTATGCTTTTCTAGTGTCTACCTGATAGCCTGTATTTCTTTTTAAATATCCTTGGGTAGTTGTTCTGTGTTCCGTGTCCCCTCCTGTGCTTTGATTTGGTTGTTTGGCTAGGCCTCGTCTGCCTGGATTTTCATGTGCTTTGTGATTTTCTGTTGTGGTTGGGGCATTTGACTATCATAATGAGGTTATTTTGCAAGTTGGTCTCCTTCACTCGTCTATAGTTTGTATTTATTTGATTTTGCATTGAAGGTTCCCATTCACACTTTTTGCACCTCATTCATGAAGGCCCAGATCTAATGTAGAGGGTCCAGTTCTACTTGAGGATCTATCAAAAGCTATGCAGGAATGCACAGGTAGTTCAGTGGCAGAATGCATGTCTACCACACAGGAGATCCAGGCTCAACTCCCAGCCATGTAGCTCCCCAAAGATATAATATCAATAATAAAATAAAATAAATATTAAACACACACACACTCACACACAGGTGCATGCACACACACACACACACACACACACACACACACACACTTCAGCAACAGGAGACCCCAAAGTGAGAAGGAGACATTCCAAGATATATCAGGAATGAACTCAGACTGGTGCACACAGAAAAGAGAGAAAAGTTTAAAAATGATAATAATAAATAAAAAATAAAACATATAAATATACCTAAATAAAAATAAATAATAATAATAATTTTAAAATATAGAAAAAAGTATTTTTAAAAAATCTAGGCAGATAAGGAGTTTGCCAAATTGTATTTATCACTTCTTCCCAGCAGGCAGTGCTCCCAAGGCACTTCCTCCCCTCACACCTGCCCTTCCCTGACTTAGCAGCTGCCAAGTGGGAAGATGGTGTGGGCAGCAAGGAGGCTGCTCCTGGTGCAGAGTGCTAAGATGGCTGGTCCCAACTCATGGAACAAGGGAGATGATCATGGCCTGGAGGAGTAGCTGATTGCAGCATCTGGATCTGGCATTCACCATGCCTGCCAGGTACTTTTTACGGCACCCAGCCAGAAGACTGCTCCCTGCACCCGTAGGTGTGGCTTTTCACTGTGGATGGCTAGGTACACCTCTGGGCTTCCCACCAGTGTTGCCAGCTACAAAATTGAGTGGGGAATGTTCCCCACCAGCAGCTGGGGCAGACCAGAGCAGAGAGAGACGGTCAGTTCCCTCAGATCTGCAGGTCCCCCTGTGTGCTGCCACCTGTCCCAGGTGGGAGTCATGGCAATCAGACACACCTTGCTCTCCCCATCCTGATCCCCCTGTCTCTCTCCTCCCTGCGAATTATTGAAGACCCTCTTGATTGCTTACCCCTTGAAACTGAAGTTCTGGTTATTTTCTCCCTGTTCCCTATCTTATTTTATGGGGGCGGGTGAATTCAGCCTACTCCACTCTTCTATCTTTCAGAAGTCTGTATGGAAGTATTTTATACCTAGTTCTTGTCTTGACATAAATTTCTGTAAACTGATTTGAAATCTTCCTGATTAAAGAAGATTTATCCTATGAAATAATGTCACTTTTCCCATTCCTGCAATGTGAGATGCTTACTTCAGCTACATATTGAGATGCTCTTTTGGACTCAGGGCTAATCTGCTTATAGCTGGAATGAGCAGTTATCTATATGGTAGAGTTTGAAGAAAGTAAGGATATAACTACCTGGCCTAAAGTTCCAATTGTGTCAGGACTCTATAGTGCTGAAAACCATTAGTACTTTCCAGGAATCCCTCAGGATCGACATCAATTAATCTAGGATGCCATCAATTATAAGATAGCACTATCTATGTACATTATGTACAACTAAGAAAGAAAAAAATACTGCCAACTTAATTATGGCATGCCCTTAATTGTAAGATTTACCCCACTTTCAAAGATGACAAATTTAATTGTTTTTAAATGTGTTTGATTCCTTGAAATATGACAAATGGAAAGTCTGATAATGAAAGAGAAAATTGGGAATGGAAAGTATGATAATATTAATCCATATTTTAGCATTGATTTTAATCAGCTAAGGCAGAGCCCCAAGGAAATGGAACATGGGATACGTATGTTTTGATAGAAGAGAAGGGAGAGAAAGATAAACTCCAATGATTCACAGGGTTGACTAAGCCCAGTTGTCCTTTGAACAACTCCTTTTAGCTATGTTTATGTAAAGAGGTCTCTCTGAATTCCATAGCTGTTGACCCTTTGAAAAAATAACTGACTCTGAGAAAGGTTAGGAAAGGTGGGAAAAGTCTATGAATAAAACCTCTTCAAGCTAGAAAGAGGTCAAAGTACAGTCTGATCAAAGACATAGATGAAATGCAGAAGAATGTACATAAAGGTAAAATAATGCACACCGGAGTCACCAATAAAAAGAGAAATGCTTTCTTAAGTGGCTAGGTACAGTGGCATTACCCGTATAGAGCTTTCAGACTTACTGTGGGAAAGACTTAACTTATTACAACCAGGACATAGCAGCAGTAAAGAAAACAAACAGAAAATGGCAAATGCCGAGTTTCAATTCTAAAACAAGCAGACTTGCACTGAGTAGAGTTATAGGGACAGACTCCTTTTCCTCCCTGAGATGCAGTTTAGATTTTACCATAACACAACTTCATTTTAACGCATAGTAAAACAAAAAAGAAATAACATAGAAATCCACACTTCCCTCCACCTTGAAAGTTATTCGTACATTGAATTGATGCTAAGGACGAAACAGAATTTTATCAAATAAATATGTCAAGGGTATAGCTATGTCCACTACACATAGTATCGATAGAGTATCTACATGGTATCATTTGAAAGATTAAGGGAAAATCTTTCCATTTCAACCTGCCTTTGAGATTTTTTTCAAAACAGTCTTAAATTAACCATCAAAAATAATTTCTTTTGAGTTTCCCATATCTTACCATCTATCTATCTAGATGCCTATATAATTGTAAAGTTCCAACAGGACAAAAATATCATAGACACGGGGTGTTACATATTACACCATATTCCTTAGTAGGGTACTTTATTTCATATATTTCCTAAGGAACTTGAATATCCCCAGCATAATTATGCTCTGTGTGATCACTGGAGGTAGTAGATATGAAGAAAAGGAGGAAGAATTGGAATTTTAGAATTTAAAATATGCTAGATGCTGCACCAACCACTCTGTGAATGTGATTTCTCAATTTGCATAAGAGCACTGTTAGGTAGGTGTTATTGTTACCCTCATTTTACATAAGGAGAAACCGAGTTTCAAAGATGCTAAAACTGACTTGAGGCAACACAGCTAGTCAGTAGGCAAGTGGGTCCATTCAGGTCTGCGCATCTCAAACTTATGATGCCTCCTCAAGATAAATGAGAAGAAACTGACAGAATGGTATGAAAAGCAACAGAGCCAACTGTTAGCTGATAAAGCTGTATCTTTTTTTTTTTTTGGTTCTTAATGAAATTAGCTCGACTTTTTTGAGTTTCTAAATATCTAAATATCTATTATTTTTTATTTTCAGATTAGTAACCATGTAGGGTGGGATATATTAAATCATACTCATCACATTTAAAGCAAAGCAATCCTGTCAGATGGATATATTAATACTTTCATTCTCAGGTTTGTACAGCTTGTATATGACTGAGTCAGGGCTGCAACTCACATCTGATTTCAGATTCTGGGCTTCTTCCAATAAAGAAGAATACTTCAGACCCCTTTAGAACCAAAGGATTTTTTAAAATCTTATGAATTCTGCCAAGAGTACAAGAAGAAACAAAATATTGAAAACTCCTGCCTTCATGGAGTTTATCTCCAAGGAAAGTAAGACTGACAATAATGAAATAAATAAACAAAGCACAGAATATGCTGCATAGTGATAAATACCAAGGGGATAAAAAAAAACTAGGGTCCACAAACTTTTTCGGTAAAGGGTCAGATAATAGGTATTTTAAGCTTTGAGGGTCAGAAGTCACAACTCCTCAATACAGCCATTTTGGCACAAAAGGAACCACAGATGATATGCAAATTAATGGAAATGGCTCTGCTTCAGTAACATTTTATTTGTAATAACAGGTAGTACTTGATTTGCCTCCCCTGTCCATAGTAAGCTGACCCCTGAAAAAAAGCAAGGCAAGAGGATAGAAAGGGTTGGGGAGAGGACAAAAACAATATCACTGACTTGGTGACATTTAACTAAAGCAAGCAAGATGATAGAGAGGAAGGGGGTATTATGTGGGTGTGAGTGTCCTGGGGAAGAAGAGGCAGAGAGCTGAAACCAAAAGGGCAAAGGTCCAGGACAGGAGCCAATAAGCCAGTGTGGCAGAGAAGAGTGCAAGAGAGTAAGCCAGCGTAAAACAGGAGATATAGTAAGACCACATAGTCTCTTACAGAGTATAGTAACAAGTTTAGGTTTTATTCTGAATTGGGGGACTTGGGTTTTATTCTGTGTGAAGTAAGAAGACATCAGAAGATTTTTAAAAGAGCAGTGGCATTTTGTCTTATATTGTAAAACAATCTGTCTGGCTGTTGCATGCATATCCAGAAGAGGGTAAGTGTCTAGGAGAATGATTAGGAAGCAATATCAGGAATCCACATGAAAGGAGATGGTATCTTGGATCAGAGAGGGAGAAGTACAGTTGAAGAGAAGTAGTTGGGTCCTACATGGATTTGGAAGGCACCACAGGATTTCATGATGGAGAGATGTGTAGTGTGAGGGTAAAGAAGCCAAAGGTGGAAATTTGGCTTCAGCAACCGGTGTGGAAAAGAGTACAGAAGGTATGAAGATACATCTCTGTATCTCAGTTTTGAACACATAAAATTTGGAAATGTCAAGCTTGAGATCTCCCTTCAGGCACAGAAATTCAGATAGATGCTCTTAGTCCTTAATAGATAGAGATAAGTAGGTGTGATAATAAGCCACTTAGATTCCAGAATTTCCCTTTACTTACCAAAATTCATATAAAGT
The DNA here is from genome assembly GCF_023851605.1 of Tamandua tetradactyla. Taxonomy (NCBI): domain Eukaryota; kingdom Metazoa; phylum Chordata; class Mammalia; order Pilosa; family Myrmecophagidae; genus Tamandua; species Tamandua tetradactyla. The sequence goes on along the minus strand of NC_135329.1, from coordinate 115,575,412 downwards.
CATGTACAAGCACCACTTTGGGATGGTTTGAAGTAAGACATACAAACATGTCTTACATACAAACATAATCTTGGCTCTGCAATTTAATAGTAATGGAAGCATAGATTATCATTTAATTTCTCTATGCCTTAAAATTCTCACCTGTAAAATAAAAATAATAGTGTCACTTATAAGAGTTATGAGAAATAAAAGTGATGATGAATAAAAGACACTTGGCACAATGCTGGGCAAATAGTAATGTTCAATAAATATTTGACTTTCTTATTATTATCAGTAATGGAGAAGAGTAAGTAGGCTTCAAACCTAATGCTTTTAACTTAATATTCATCTTTAAAGTTATCCAAGAATATGATTAACAAATCCCTTTGGCTCAACAATACTGTGATCTGAGAGTTTATTCAATGATTCTAGAACACAAGGACTCCTGTTTATTTGAAACATTTCATTGTATTTTTGGGGGGTGAATGCTCCGAGAATCAAACCGGGGTCTCTCACATGAAAAGTGAGTATTGTACCACTGAATCACCTGTGCAACCTTCATTGTATTTTTACTCATTGAAAATTCAAGTCCTCCAAATAGGCTTGTTATTACTGTGGTTTTGTTCTCATTGATATTGATAGGTCAAATACTGCTGACTAATTGCCAGAACAATGCAGTCAGAAAGAAATGGAAGGAAGGGCAAGAAAGCAGAATAGATAGGTCTTCCACATGGCAGATGAGAATTCTACCACTTAACTACCCTTGTACCTCCCTATACTTAGTTTTTGTTTAGCCATATTAAGGTGCTGATTCACCTTTAATATCTTGAAAAGAAACAAAAATACAAACAAAGAAAAAATATTTTTAGCAAAGAGTGGTAAGGCAGTACAGAATATCAAAAGAAAAAAAGTGCCTAGGAATCTGAGTGATGTGGGTTTGAATTCCAGTTTCATGGCTCATTATGTGATCTTCATTTGGCAAGTTTCTTAACCTTTCTGAGCCTTATATTTTATATCTGTCAAACAGGTATAAAAACATCCTAAAACTGGATGGAAATATTAAATGGATAAAAAAAGTGAGATCCCCCTGTACAAAAGTATTATTCATTTGTTAGAATGATGAACTCTCATTCATCTTATTTAGAGAAGTAACTGACGTTATTCTTATTGAAGGAATATTCTAAACCAAAGTTGGAACACTGAACCTAATAATTTAATTAATTCCATATTAACTAATATAGTTATTATTAGCATTTTAAATAGTCGGGGTTTTAGTTCTTCCAAGAAAATAATTCAATGTGCTTTTTTCTCAAAATGGAAGATTCCAGTCATATCAAAACTTAACTAAATATTAAATTATTATTCCTTGCCTCTACAGAATAAATCTGTACAAAATCACCACGGATTTACGCAGAACAAAATTTACGTTCAATATTTCTCATCTCCTAGACAATGGAAATTAACCTCCATGAATCTAGAGGCCTTCCAAAGATGTATTCATGACATCACGTGGGCTAACCTGGAAGATTTGCCTTGTGATTAGAGAACTGTGCATATAGTGCTTGAGGGTATTTTTAGAAATTCGATTTATTCCAAACTTTAAGTGAAACAAACAGTCAATGGCAATTTACCTGCCACAAATGCTGGGGGAAGAATCCTGGATCTCTTGTAAGAAGAGTAACATTGGAATAAAAATAGTACAAAAATTATAAAATAGTTACTAGCCATTATACACACATAATCTTCTAGGTTCACTCCTATGGACTATTCTGCTATCCCCTTACCTGAATAGTTTATTAACTAGAGTCTCAATTTATTTTTTCCTTTTAGATTAAAAAAATGCTAGTGGAAATTTCATTTGTAACATAACTTAATTCTGGTAACTTAATTCTGGATTTTATTTTTAATTCTAGCCAGGGTTTACTTTGATGTTTTTAAAATGACTTTCAAAGACTATTTATTCAGTTAATTTTGAAAGCAAAAACATACTGAAAGTTTTACCCCACTTGGTAAGCAGCCATCCCTTAGCTTTGTCCAAGTTTTCCCATGAAAATGCCAATCGGGAATAAAACTGACAAATATATTCAATCAAAGATGGAATTTTTTTGCTCTTAAGTTGCAAATGGCCTCATTAAAATAAAAGCACCACCTTAGGGATTGCATAAAGCAAAGTATTGGTACCTAAATGGTATTTATGGCCAGGCTAAATGTAAAGTGAATTAAAATTTAAAGGATTATAGTCAGGTAGGCCACAGACATCTGTAGCGAAATGTCCATTAAGAAGATGAAAGAACCGGCCGTCCCTGGTGACAGGCACATGTCAGGTTAGCGGTCAGCCATACCTATACACTTAGTGCCACAGCAAATGAGAAACACATTGCCCAAGGAGGAAAGCCCCTTAAGAGTTATTTATTTTAAACTTAAAAAAAAAATTGTGAAGCTAACATTTTGGAATTCATATCTGTCATTGTCAAGGAATTAAAGCAAAAAGAATCAGCAAAATATAATGTGAGCTGATAATAAATATTATCACATATGTGTTTATAGACACTGTATATACTCCGACCCATGACTGTATTTATAGACTCAATTGAAAGCATAATCTTTTAAAAGTGTCATTACGTCTATGGTGCTGAAACCACAGAGAGATACTGCTGCTGAACTACAAATAAAGGTCTTGATTTAAAAATAAACACACACAAAAAATGGAAAACCTTCTTAGGGTGTTAATAGGTCAAGGGATACCTTCCTTTCATAATGTGAATGAGCCACAGAACCAGTCACCATTTTTGTCATTTTTACCACATATTGCTGTTCTATGCATGCAACATACCCTTTTTCTATCAAGCTTTCCTTTTAAATGTCCATTAACTGCTCTTAGGCAGTGGACACAGGGAATCCAGTGTCTTAATTTAAAAGGGCACCCTCTCCTCCCTCATTCAACTTTCCTCCCTTTCCCTCCTCTCCCTTCCCTTCCCCTCCTTTCCCTTCCCCTCCCCTCTTCTCCTTCCCTCTCCTCATCAATTAGGTTGGCAACACTCACGACTCGTGCTCATATAAAATACATTCAGCATTCTCTCATGGGAAATCAACTTTAGCATTTGATATAGCAAAAGATGGTTGATATTTATTGCAAGGGTCTCCTCTTCTAGCACTTATTCAGAATCCAAGAATAACCATCTCTGACTCTATAGTTCAAAATATAGTTGAGAAAGAACATTTTCCCTACCAAGTTTGCAACCCATATTACCTAGGATCCATGACTTCCAACTCTGTTTTTAAATGATAAAGTCCTTGATAAATAATGAACCCCAGATGTAGCATCCCCAAACTGAAGACATTCCAAAATCTGGACTTCTGTCTCCCAAAATATTGAAAAAAATGATGTTTCACAATTTTATCTTACCTTGGAATGGAAAGAGTATTTTATAACAAATGCTTTATCATGACTTCACTGGGCAGTTTAAACATTGTTTGGGGGGCTTTCCTTGTCTTTAAGATTAAAGTGATTCAAAGGTGCTAATTTTCTAGTAAAGTCTCTGTTCTCAGTGCACAGGCCTTTACATCAATATGTTTACTTGGTGGATTATATTTTTGAAAGTGGAAATAAAAGTTAGAGTATTCTGCATCTAAAATCACCATTTTCCAACCCTAGCATCTTCTAGTTTTGCTACAGCAGCACAACCACTCAGTGTTCTCTTTCTAGTCCTTGTAAAATTATCACCAATCACATCCTGGATTACTAATCTGGTTGATAACCCAGTGAAACAGGAGGGTATAGCTATAGAATGGTGGTGAACATTACTTTTAGAACACAGTTTGAGGCAAAAATGTGGTAAGCTGATGACAGTAAGATGTGATAGATAGATAGATTGGATGCATATCAGTAATCCAAGGCCTGAATTTAAGGAACAAATAACAAACAAAATCGGGCTAATCAGACCAGTATACCAGTGATAATTGGAGAGAAAACAAACTCCAATTTAATCAGAGAAAGAAAATGGAGATGATTGGATCCCAGTCATCAAGAAAACTCTTGTTCCAACTGTCATATATAGTGTATACATTTTGCAAATCTGATATTTTTTGAATTTTGAAAAAATATTCTGCTACTTATATTCATTCTACATTTATGTACCTTTCTCTTGGACACAAAGGTGTTCCTGGGATGGCCTATCAACTGTGCTCTCTGATTGAAGCCCAGACTATGGAATTTTCTGACTCTGTCTGACAACAGCATGAATTTGACCTCTGTGTCCTCACTGTAATATCTTGCTCTCAGGTTTGTTGGTTAGTTAGTGTTGATTCAAATTATCAAGATAATGGAAAAATGAAGTGGGTGTGTTTTCTTCATTCCAAGCTCTATATTGTAATATATTTAAAGATGTCTCAGATTAAGAAAATAGCAAGGACTTCAGGTGGGAAAGCTGGGTGGTGATGTAAGTGATTTGACTCTCATTGAAGCTTAAATCAGGCCCCATACAGCTGGCTCCTCATCTAGATATAGGGTGTTTCCTTCCAAATGATCCAGCTGAAGATATACTCAAAAACTCCTCACTGCACACAACTCCTTCTTAAACAAGTGACCTGCCACATCAATGTATGCTCATTAGTTTCATTCCAATATTCATTTTTATTCAATAAAAATTCCTTGTGAAATATCCAAAATAAATCGATGTATTTTGAAATAAAGAACACCTGTTACTGTGTTTTGGCTATGTCAAAACGTCTGTGCTTGATAGGGAAAATTTTCACACTACTCTGATACCAGACCTGACTCTTCAGGGAGCAATCTCAGATGTTTTCATTAGAGAGATGTTAAATTTGGGCTACACCTCAAATGGTTCAGAGTTTGATTTCAGCTGTTGTCTCAAGAGATTGTAATCTGAATCAGATAAATTGCTTGGAATTTATTTCTTTATCATTTCTCTGCTTAAAGTGTGTACTAAAATGGATGTAATGCCATACTTAAATAGAATGAGTCACAAAGAATGGGCCTTCCCCTGCTAATAAAAATAGTACCTATAGGAATATATGGTAATATGACCCACAAGCATCTAAGAGCCTGCTGTAAAACGTTTCCTTACCATCTATCCTGAGGCTTAAACTTAGATTCTGTCCGACGTGGAGAAAGGAAGAATTTGAAGTATGAGGGGCTCTACACTGGAGAGAAAAGTCCTCACTGGGTCCTGCAAGAATTCAGACTCAAACTCAAGCTGGTCTGTCAACCTCGGAGGCCAAAGGTTCAGCAGGAGAGAACTGAAGCACGTATCCAGGCCGGGCGTACTTGTCCTGTTTAAGAAACAAGCATTTCCTCTTTCCAACCAAGAAGTCAAGAAGAATCAAATGGGTTATTAGACATTTTTAAATTTCAGCAAAAAAAAAAAAAAATTTCTGAGTTAAAAGTAATAATTAACAAAATGTACGGAATAACTAAAGAGGAGAAAAAGAGTTTCTGAAATGTCTATCTTGTGCCATATCTACCCACTAGTTAAATATAGTCTTTATGTATTATACTACAGTATAATGAGATCAGGAAAGGTTCTTGTCTCGTTCCTATTTATAGACAATGACGGCTCAAACCAGACTTTTCTTCTTAAAGCAATATATCAGAAACAACAGAATTCCTGAGCCCAAATGTTACTCCTTTGTTCATACCACAAGCCTGTTTGGTGTTATAGCTATCACTCACAGGTGTGCACATGCATAGGTATACTCCATGCATCTATACTTTCTAGTTTTTATGAAATACTCTATGGATGCCTGTAATGAGCTACATTTGCTACTACTCACAAGAGTACTACAACCTATTTTATTTTATCCATTTTTTGTCAATTCAATATTAATGCTCTTCAGGTAGGAAATAACATTGCCATCATTCACAAATAAAGGAAGAAAATTTGAATCTTGCATTGAACCAGAAGTCCTCAACATTTTTGGACAAGAGTTGATCACGTTAACATCTATCAAAGAACCAGATGCTTCATATAACTCAAATCTAGATTAATTGAAAAGTAATTTTCACTCTACAAGATCTCTGTGCATGGTACTATTTTTAAACAGCAGATATTTAAAATACAGAGCAATTATTATTAATATTGGGATAAGAGGAGTAAGGTGTTCTTAATGAAAAAGCTAACAACATTTGTCCCTATAATAACAAGGGAAAAACATATTATTTCTATCAGGTTTTTCAGAAACAAAACTGGAAAAGTGCTAAAAAAAAAACCAAAACAAACACAAAAGCAAACGACATTTGGACTCAGCATCCAAACGCTTTCCTCATGAAGCTAAGAATTTGGATTGACTAGGGCACACCTGAACTAGCCCCAAGGTTTGGGGTCCATTTCCAGGCCAAAACCCAAGTTTCCAGTTCAGGGCTCCAGGATTCCATTAAGATTTCCCATGAATCAGGCAGGGCTAATTCAGTCTTGAGCAATCAATCACTCTCACTCCATTTTGTGAGTGGGAGTGATTGATGGTTCTCTGCTAGTCATGGCTGACCTAGATGTAGAAAGCAGACCTCTGCACGATGCCTCATGTGTGAGGGGCTTATTTGGAATCAGTCAAGTGCAAGAAATTCTCCCGTGTCTAACCTGGTTCTTTTCTGAGATAGACACATATCCTTCATGTCCCTCCTGCATGTTCTCTTGTTTGCTTCAAAGATTCTTGCCCTTTCCTTTTGCTCACTTTCAAAAATAGCTATATGTCTGTGTTCTGTATTTTTTTTTCCATGACCCTCAGATTAAGTAGACCCCAATTTTTCATGCAATCGTTGATTTTTTTTTTCTCTTTGATCTTCACTTTTTAAATTCTCATCTGCTATTCTACCAACTCTTCTCTTTTCTAAAACTTGGGCTTTTGCAAAGAGTTGTCCTTCCACCTGTTCCTTTCTTGTAGAATTGTTAATGAGAACAAGAAAAGAAATGTAATTCAAACTGCCTTTCTCCTTTTTCCAACATTGTTCTTTCAAGTAATGGGGATAAAAATCAAAAAGAGAAAAACGGCTGCATGGTTTTGTGAATCACCACGTTTTGTGTGCTGTGTTTGCAGCTGATTATCTTCCGTTCTTGGGAATATTCATGGTGCATGTCCGGGAACAGTGTGCCATTTTGTAGATATTATCATTACGGCCTTTTAGTCCAGAATTACCACTGCTGTTATAGTCGCTACAAGGAAATGCTCTCCCACTCATTTCTTTGATAAGAAGCTGCCTCTTCATACTTCCCATGTTCCACTAGTTGGATTGAGACATTTACAGCAAGGATTTCCTGAGTGAGACTAACAATCCACACAGTCATTAGGAGCTTTATTTTTCCCAACCCACTAAAGTTGTGTAGACCTTTATGAAAAGAGATTAAAGAAATTGTAAAAATTAACAAACACCAGGCAAACTGAAAGCAGTTCTTTTCACTATTTTGGTGATGAGAATAAGGGAGGGCCTGCTTTTTTATTCCATCTCATGACAAATCATATGATTCAGAAATGCAAGCACCACATACATTTATAGAATTATTGGCAGGTCCTTTTAAAGAGAACTCACAATGCTAACTATAATTCAGAGAAAAGTAGCTAGGGATTATCTCCTAGCAGAAATTCATTTTTTCATTCAAAATGAAGGACATAAATGGATGCATATATTTGCAAGATATGAGAATATTATAAAAATATGTTATTAAATAAAATTTTGAAGAATTTATATATATATGCAAACACATGTACATGGAATTCAAAAGAGCTACATATTTTGTTCAGATAAGAACATAAGAGCAGATTATACTCTAAACTTAGTTGAATCCCTTAGTGGAGGGGAAGATTTCTCTTGAGGGATTTTTCGAACTTGATTATTTTGCTTAAATTACAAATGCAATGCAAACATTCCATTGTGGTTGTTGCTTTTTAACCTTGTTTTTCTTTTCTGGTGTCTGCTGAGGGTCCAAATTGTTGTAAATAATGCAATAGCATCAGTTAAAAAGCCAAAAAAAAAAAAGAATAAAAGGGGTCCATGCTCCACTGGGCAGCCAGTAAGGATCACCCAGCTAGCAGGTAGACTCCCTGAGTCAGGGGCGGTAGTGAGGGAGGAAGAGTGGGCAGTACAGCCCAAGGGATAGCAGGGTTCTGTCAAATGGCAGTGTTGTATGTTTAGCCTCCCTCTTCAGCTCAGAACAGCAGAGACAATTTTCTACTGCTCTTGTCCTAGCATGGCACCATAGGACACATGCAAGGGGAGCCTTGCTCTGAGAGGAGGACTGACTTGCCTGTCTGGGCTGGTGCTGGCAGCCCCCGAGCACGCATTCTTCTACTTGTTCCTGGGCCATGGTGCTGCCACAGAGGCAGCATTGTTGAAGCCCTCAATGAATCACAAGGATATTCGCTGTCAGCCATGTCACCGCCCTTGGACTGAGAGCCAGACTCACCCTTTGGCCATGGGAACAAGAGGACTTAGAAAAGGGGGTGGAAAGGAAGCAAGACTTCTCCCACCACATCTGAAAGACTATGTTGCTCATTCCCTCCAAGACAAGAAGGTGAATTGTTGTTAATTATTTTATTGAGGAATAAAACCACCTTTTGGAATTATAACCACTAAAGATACACATGGCTTCCAGCAGAGCCAGATCCCATGATTCCTTACCAAATAAAAACTAAGGAAATACCCAGTTATTTTATATTATTAGTATCTGCACATCAGAATGTGCGTATTAATGTTATTGGTGAGATTATCGTTCAGGAAGGAATATGCTGGAAAGATATGATTGCTTTAAGACTGGGGACAGGCAGATGCGTATCAAATGTACATAAACAACTGAAAGCAGATAAGAAAATATTGGCCTTGCTTCAAATGAGATGGAAATAAAGATAGGCAAGAATTATTTATCAGAAATGGAGTGGAAAAAAGATCAGGGCCAGGTATGTAGAACCTCCAGGGTCCGTAGTTGCAGGCAAATGAACAGTAAAAATGTAGACACATGTTATCAAAATGCTGCTATACTTAGTTAAATAAACAACAAATGAAAACATATGAGAGTTTAAAATGTAAAGATGTTGTCCATTATTATATACAAGTAAACAGTAATTGAGTAAATTCTGAAGGATATATCAATTGTGAGGCAGAGCCAATTCTAAAACAAACTTATTTTTTGTATCAGTGACCTTAAATCCAGATGGTGACATCCTGTCACAACTCATAGAGTGTGAGAAACAATTTTTCTTGTAGGATGCAGAATACCTAGAAGCCCAGGGGTCTTGAAAGTTAAGGTGAGCAAACTTTATTGTGTAAAAAAAATCATGTTTCTAAAACATGACAGCATTGTGTTTTAATGGCATATTAAACAATTAGGCCAATGCCCCTTATAAAATGATCCTTAAACCACAAAGCATATTGAATCCTACAAATCTGTAGAAGACAGAAAGAAATTAACATTTAATAAACTGAAAGCAATTTCAACTTTCTAAAAAGTGAGGATTTTAGTTCACCTTTGAAGAAGACTTTTTTTTGTTCTAAGAGAAACACTGGGGTGGGCCTTTAGTTACACAATTATAAAGAAAACACCAGCACATTGTTCTTGGCAAAAACTCCAAAGTCACCACTGAAATTAATGAATGCAGATGCTCAGATGGAGTTGCTAACTGTTCAATTTGATAGTGAAAATTGGGTATAAGTTTCACAGAACTTAAGCAGGCCTTGTAACTTCAGGGATATGTTCCTTTTCTCTGTATGTATTTAGATTACCCTGAGCCTATATGTTATTGCTTATTTTGTCATATTCATGCTCAAAATCTGCAAGGATATGGAAAAGATCCAGAGCAGGTTTGGCCCAGTTTGACATAGACTGGGTTATTGGTGTTCAGACTGTGGAAGTCAAGGTTGACTAAATCAGATTTGAAAACAGTTTTTGATTTTCAAAATATTTCTGGAGCTAAATGACAGTATAATAGCATTTCAAGGTTGAATGTTGACATTGACAATTGTTTTAGGAAAAGGGCTACCTGAGGATAAGAAATGAGGATCTGAGAAGCAGGCCTTAGACTAGAGCTAATGGGAAATCTTTGCTTTCTCTGAAACCTCATGGGGTGGGGACTTGAGGAGAGGCGAGAGCAAGCCTGCTTGGGGGCACATCCATTGGCCTTGCCATTAGGAAACACTGCAGAAGCCAGGTCCCCCTGAGGCTCACTGTGCCACTCTTCCCTTTCATTTGCCTCAAGGGTTCGGGAAAGCTGACTTCCTGACTTGCTCTTTGCTGTCCTGTGGAGAATTAAAGGAAGGGTCTGTCTGGCCTTGGAACTGAGTGGCAAAGGAGAAAGCAGTGTGTCCTCCCTCAAACTCAGACAGAAGTAGCAGAACTCAGCATCTCCCCCCAAAAAACGTTATCCAGAAGGTTCCTGGCAGGAACACAACATCAGGGAGAGGGTGAAGTGGTTGCAGATGTGCCATGCCCTTTTCTCTTCCCCATGTTTCCTTCTTAGCTTTAACACTGGCATTATAAGATTAGGCTTCTCAAGTTCTATGTAGTCTCTGAATACAGGTCTAAAGCCAAATGTGCTAGTCTTAAAAATTTGCTAAGCAACCCTGAGGATTAATTGTTGTTTATACTTATCATCATCTTCAAGAGCTCCATTTTCCAGCAGTAGACCACTGACTTCCTCAAAAGTATATTGCTTACACATGGCGTGCAAGGAGAAGTCTGCATTTTAAGAAGATAGCCACTTGTGCAGAAAAGTCACAAACTAGGAGTGCTGCATATAATGTTTTTATAAATTCCTGTATGAACTGGGTGTAAAGTACAAAGAAACATAGGCGTTTGTAGTACATTCATTTGAAAAGCTGAATGTATCTGAAAAATTCTTAAGAGCAGCACCCATTTTGTACCTGTGTCTACTTCTAGATGCATACTTCATAAAATTCATCAAATTCCATCACTCCAATATCTGCCTGGACTTCCACAGGTAAAGACCAGATGCACTACATGGTCATTCTGACTCAAGCAGAAAATGACTGTGCTCGTTGGAGCTGCAGAGAACGCAGATTGTTGTTTGCAGAAAACCACATGCAGCAGCAGCACATGTGAAAACACAATCCAGTCCCCTCATCCCTAACTTTAAAGACCACAATCAATGGATGTGCCATTTGCTTAGTCTTTCTCTGGCTAATGAATGATGCTCCACTTTGAAGAAAGAAGACACATGGTAGAGATGCTATCACTTTGCACAGGAAACTAGCAAAAAGTAGTTAAATAAATTCCTAAGTTTACTCAGAAAGCCAGTAGCAGAATTAGGCCAAAAAGTCTCAGTTTTATTATTAACCTGAAACAAGGGCACCGAGCAAAAGGATTTGAAGGGTTAAGTATAAGGCTTCCAATCAATCATCTTTATCATTTTGTTTACTGTTCTGTCATTGTTCCCTTCTTGAGCTTGTTTGTAGCTCACAAATAGATTTATGAATATCTAGGTGCTTTTATACATTAGGAATGGGTTTATAATCTCCATTCCTTTATTAAAATTTAGTTTACAAATAAAAGTCCTTTCTAGGTACTTGAGCCTGGGGTTGGGAGGGTGGGATTTTTTTGGTCTCCTGCTTAATGCTCACTGATTTTTTGACTAGATAATCTAAGTGTGATTATCTTTTACCTTCTGATTCCTAGGGTTTCTGTATAAGCTTTTTTTTCATCTAATGAATAGTAGCAAATAACTGTTCCTTCCTATAGAGAAATTCAGTAAGCGTTTTGAAAAGCAGGGGAAAAGTGTGTGTCTGTCTTCCTGATTTTGGACAGTTATTTTTGCTTATTTTTCTCATTTCCCTATAATATAAAAGAACTACATTTTACTTTATAAAGGGTGTTTTGTCTGACTGTTTTCATATAAAACATATTAAGTTCCTTAGGTACTTAAAAGTGCATAATTACAAATGTATATCATTAAAGCAAAGCTATATTAATTAATATGAAGCTGCCCTGGGGTCTGGTAGTTTCAGGAGACCCCAGCAAAACTACTTAGATAATCCTCTTCTCCTTTGTCTAAGCATGTTGATTTCTTTCTCCAATTTTAATTTTGTAGCCAACACAAAGTACGTTTTGGAAAAAGGCAAAATTAGTTTGGACAATGTAAGTCAGGTTAATAAATAATAAAATAATATAGCAAAAATAATCACAATAGCTGTGGTTCTATCAAGACATTTTTTTTTCTGCTAGTGCATATTATACAATATTATCCTATTATTTTAAACCCCAACTAATTGGATATTATTATAGAACTATAACATTAGAATATTCAATTAGATTAAATGTGATTTTCTCAAATCAATGAAACATCTTTAAAATTTGAGGCAAATATTTGTAGAAATGGGACGCATTGCATAGAATTTTCTCTTAGATAACATTTAGTCTTGGGTTGGGGGGGCAAGTCTATATTTGTGAGATGTATGAATAAATACACATTTTTAAAAGAAATGCCGTTTGGTCATTTCCAAATATTTTTGGTCACTACCCTATTGGAGCTGTGTTATGGCAACAGATACTACATTTTCCCCTAAACTAATCCCACTTCTTCCATTAGATTTCTACCCCACTGAAAGAATAGCATACAGACAAATGAAATGATTTTTACCTTAACTAACCTAGGCCAACAAAGTAACTCCTAGTGGAAATCTTGGGGACTTGCTGGAATAACTCCAAAAGCATAGTTCGTAATAAGCATATTGATATAAGGCGAATGGCTGTTTTTTTAGAGATTTCTCAACCTTGAAACTGTTGAACTTTTGGGCTGCATAATTCTTTGTTGGGGGACACTGTGTCCTGCATTATAGGATGTTTAGCAACATCCCTGACCTCTACCACTGGATGCCAGTTGCATTCTCCCATCATCTGTGCAAACCAAAATTATCTCTAGTATGTCCCAAATGTCCCCTTGGGGGCAAAATTTCCACTGCTGTTTCAGAAGATGATTGGAAATTGAATTTAACTTCATGTTGAATATTACAGTGCTCTTTCTCTATACAAATTCACTCAACAAACACAGTTCTTCCTACAGTATACAAAGCTCATTTATCCCAGACTCTGAGTGAATTATCTCAAAATCCAAATTCATACAATCTAAATTAATTTATTTTACAGTAAAAACCTCAGAAGCATCACATTCACTAGAGGTTCAGATAAGTTTATAACACTTTTTTTGCCTCTATCAATGAACTCTAATTAGTATCTCATTGTCTAAACAAAGCTTTGTAAGGTATGATATAATACATATAACAGAGAAATTTAAGGATAAATGGTATTTTTGTTTTGGTTCAGCATATTTACCCACTAATCATTCTTGACTGTTATCAGATATTGTAATTGACTAGCTTGTGTAGCTGTAATTTTTCCAACAAAAACTAAAACAGTTATTGTTGAGGGAATATCTTTCATAAGAGTGCCTGAGAGTTCAAAGAAATATACATCATTTCAACTGATAGCAGCCAAATGGTTGGAAGGAATCACGAGAATGTGAATGAAACTGAGAGAGCAGTTGGGATAAGTATTGGGATTGATCAGGTGAACCACAGAAATTACTATTTTCTTAGCTTCTCTTCTTTTCTTATGTCCAAAACAAGGATCTGAGCTCATCTCTCTATGTCCCAGCTGTAACTGCTTCATCTTGTTTTCTGAATGCCTTCATTGGCCCTTGATTTTTCGAGTAACTCTAAATTCTTGCCTTCACACTGTTTGCCTATATAGAACATCTGTAAAAGATCTTTCCATGCACATGCTATTTTTTATAACTTCATTATTGAGCTCCTTTTCCAACTTCCTTCTTATTAACCTTAGCATTTCTAACAGTCACAGTTAAAAATCACAGAGCTACTTGCTTATTTACCAGATGTTCTTTTTTACTTTATAACAATAAAGGAAAAGCCTTGAAACCATTCATTTCTCAGCTCTAGCTTTTCAAAACTCATGGTATCATAAAACTGGACTTGACCTCAAGGATCATCTCCTACAATTTTCCACCTAATGGTAGCAGGAGGCTCAAATTCAAATCCGCCTGGAATAAAATTATGTATCCACTTCTTATTACAACAGGGGCCTTGAACAGGTTCTTAAATTTTGGAGATCTCAATATAACTTTGTTAAATGAGAATAGGAGTTCCTACCTTCCATGAACTATGGTGATTTGGAGCTGTCAATATCCCAGAGAAACATGTTCTTAAACTTAATCTATTCCCTTGGCTGTAAACCCATTGTAAGTAGAATTTTTGATGGGGTCACACCAGTTAAGATGTGCCTCAGGATGGGTCTGAATCCTGTTACTGGAGTCTTTTATAGACAGACTAAAATTCAGACACAGAGAGAGCGAGAGCCATGGAAAGCAAGGAGCTGAAATTCAACTGAACCTGAAAGAGAATGGAGAGGCCAGGAGAGGCCCCCATGTGCATTGCCATGTGAAAGAGAAGCCAAGGGCCAAAGAGCACCAGGAGCCAGTCTCATAATGCCACAGTGTTCGAGAAGAAAGCATTTCCTTGATGGTGCCTTGATTTGGACTTTTTTCCTGCCCTCAATACTGTGAGCCATTACATTCCTGGTGTTTAAGCTATCTCTCTGCATGGTATTTGCTTGAGCAGCCCAGGAAAACTAATAACTTATGAGATAATGTATTGAATTTTCTGACATAGAAAGTAGTCAATAAATATTTATTCCCCTCTCACTATTTCCACTGGAGTAAATCCTACAATAATATCTCTAACTGGGGATTTCTAACCTGTAAGGTAGCACTTTTATTTTAATTAAAAAGTTTTGATTCAGTAATTTATGCTCTGCTTATAAAACTCAGATGCTACAAAAATATAGTCAGTGAAAAGTAAACTTCTCCATGGGTAACTACTGTTAACCAGTGTTTCATGTAATATAGTTGTTCTATGTACACACAAACGCCTCCATATATGTACACACATCCCTGTTTGTCATACTTTATAGCATCCTACTCATTCTGTCCCTCACTTTGACTTTAACATGACAAAAATTTAGACATTTCTAAGTTCTTGGATTGCCCCTCACTTACTTTTCTGAACAATAAATACCATCAATTTCCTATAAATGTATTCATATTTCTTACACGTATGTTTTCTGATCATTGCTTATGGTCATACACCTCTTTATCAGTGACCTTCTTAAACATTTAAATACTATATTCCAAATGCAAACTACTATGGGTCTATATTTTAAATTTCCTATGTTGCTGATACAATTATATAGCTGTTAGCTACAATACTGTAGTTATATAGCATTTACACAAAAATAACTTTTTAAAACAACATTTTGTTCTTAAAACATCTTATTCAATTGGCGATAAAATTATTGAAGCCACCAATATTTGGCATGAATGTCACTTTAATTAAAGTAAAAGAATCAATAATAAATACTTATGATTTAGTGCGTCATAAGTTGAGTTTGAAAAATTATCTTACAAAGACTCATTTTATTTATACAATAATATTAATTCAGATAATTAACAGTAATCAAACTGACAGCAATTAAGATATGGTTCAGTCATTGAAGTTCCTCATGATTTCATAATTCAGATATAACTTAATGTTCTAGATTTAGAAAAGGGGGAGACTCATCCCAAAATTATGTGTTCCCCATGATATATTAAACGGGATTCTCTCTTGTAAAAGTGACAATGATTATGAAATGTTTCTTGAGGACATTGGGTGTAAAACTAAATTTTTGAGAAAGCATTTTCGTTTAAATTAATTGGCCTCCAATCTTAAATTATCTAGTTTTGCAGACTAAGTTTTGTTTATTGCTTCAACTGACCTTGTCTATTTTTCAATAAATGCTATTCAACTCACCGCAATATGTGATTGAGCCATGTACGTGGTGAGAAAAGAAAACTTCAAAATAAACTTGGGAATGACCTGTTTCTCCTATCTTTACTCTAGAGCAAAGGTTCACAAACTGGAATATAAGGTCCATTAAAAGAAATACCTGAGATTTTTGGGGAAATATACAATTGTATATGTGGGCCTTTTTTTCCCCCCAAAGCAGGAAATTCTCAAAGGAGGATCTGTGAAACAAAAGAGGTTAAAAGTTGCTGCTCTTACACACTAATCTTCTCAAGAGAAGAGAACCAAGCAGAAAAATTCTATCCATATTTCTGGGAGAGATTGGAAAGCATAATTCTAAAGAATGGGGAATACTCTTTTTTTTTTTTCTCCTTAGATGGCAATCTACATTAGAAATGGAAACAGTAAAAGAAAGGGTCAATGCCACTGATGAGAAATTTCTTTAAGAATTCTATCAGTGTAGTCTGTTAATTAAAGGGTAGAGGGACATAAGCATGGTGACAAATCAAGAGGCTTCTCTTAAACAGGTGTTCTAGAAGATACCATGCTTGGCTTAAATAAATTAAAAAAAAAAGAAAATACCATCTATTGCGGAGATCAGAGGTCCCGGTTGATAAAGTGTATGAAGACAGAACACATAAGGGAGGAGAGAGAACAGTGGAAGATGGCTTCAAAAATCCAGAATCTTTAGGGTTGCTATTTCAGCTCTCCTGACTATGGGAGATTCAAGGTTGTGCCCACCGTGATTCTTAATGTTGTGGAACATTGCAGTGACCTTTGTGGCTCAATGGACACTGCACATCTATTAGAGTGTAACTTTATTTTCCCATAATTGTAAAATATTGTAGCACGAAGTTTGATGAATCTGGAAAGGTGGTTTTCCTTTTCCTTTTTCTGGCAGAAAGGGGTCTGATCAAGTTAAATTTTATAAGGAGCAGTTTGTTTCCAATCTGCGAAACCAAGGAATTTCCCACATCATATGTGCAGTTCCTGCAGGTTCCTGGTCTCTGGCTCCTGAGAGACAACCTGAGAAAGTGATGCAGCTGGCTGACTGCAGAGCACAACTTGGAAAGATCCAAAATTTCCAAATTTTCACCACAGTCATTAATGGTGCCTCGTCACACCATATCCCCTTCATTTTGCAACTCTTTTCAGAACTAACCATATCCTGGAGGTCCTGGGGCAAGGGTGGGGTGCAGTGGAAAGGTGCCCCCAAAATAGCCATGCCTATTTCTTCACATTAGGCACAAGCCCAAACTGAAACTCAGAACATTATTTGAAAGAGTTTTGTTTGATATTTGGTCTGTGATTTGATTTTGTCCTTTGATTTTTACAAACTAAAAATCTGCTGTATAAGTCAAAAATAGAAAAGGGTACAAAGAGGTCACCACAGGGGAAAGTGGTGCGTTTTTTTTAAATTTTTTAAAGCTGTCATTGTTGATTTTGTATTTATTCATCATGGGAGGGCTTTAATAACTGCCATGCTTTGTTGATAGCATGACTGTGTTTTCATTGGTCTTTCTTCTGAATACCTAGGCAAAGCTCTTTCATCTTACTCACACATCGCTCAACCTTGGATCAATGCCAAATTCCCCACCTTCGTGAATGATTAACTCATGTTGCCTGTTGCTAATAATGTGTGCACTCGATGGCAGATGATATTTATTTTGGACAGAATGAATGCAGACCTTGAATGGGGATCATGGTGTAGTGGTCCATAGGGTGTGTGGCCACACTTTGCAGGGATGAGAACACCTTCTGCATCCTCAGGTGGCTCCTCATTCCCTCTCTAACCTGTCATAGGAAAGGGTTTTTTCAATTCACTTTATCATTCATAAATTACCTACAACTCAGCCTTGTCATTGCAATTCATCACACTTATACTGTATCCTTTTATGTTCTCTATCTCACTAAAGTCTCCACATACCAGGCTAGTGTCTGCAACAAACATCTCAAACATCGTGTAAAAGGAAGCTCTATAAAAGAGAGAAATCATGGTCACAGTTGCTACTAGAGGCTAATTTCCACAAACCCAGCAGGTTTTCTAACTTCAACTATAGCTGAATTGCAAGGGTAGCTATCAACCCAACAGTCCAAGGTATGAATATATGCATTACCACTTATCAGTGCTACCTTTTTGCCCCTCTTTATGGCAAGGCTCTCCTACCCAACATTCTAAACTTAAGAGAATATGTAGTTTCTTTGGTTTTTCTTTGCTCATTGGTGAAATCTATGAAGAGCACATGGAGAAGGCTGCCTGGCTTCCAGAGAGGCAATGCTTCTGTTCTTGGCCATGTTGGGGAGCAACCTCATGCATCTGGCAGAAATCCCCACACCTCAGTTGTTGATGATTCCAGTCTAAGTCTAGCCATACCTAAGATGCATGGTTCTTAAGTGGGCACCTTGCAACTGGAAGAGACTCAAGTGGAGAGTTTATTACAAATTCACAACCCCAGGGGCCCAACCCTGGAGACTCACAAGCAGTACGTCCAGTGTGGGTTGAGAGTCTGTATTTTACAAGCGTCACAGATGACAATGATCCACTGTTATGTGTGGTCTATATTACAATGTTCTTCCAGGGTGTATAAGCCTGAAAATATACAGGAATGGGACACCAAGGAAGAGCCTCAGTTGTTCATGTTGGGAAAGGGAGGAGGAGGAAAGGGGACCACCACAACGGAGCATAGAAAATGTGGTAGAGAATGTGCTAGGTGCATCATTTAATTCTGCAAAAGTGCTTAGAAGTAGACTTCATTACTCCACTTTAGTGTTGGGGGAAAAGAAAAGTTTACCATTTATTTCTTGACCTGAATTAGTGATGACATGGGTTTGGAAGGTGTTTCCTTTAATTTTTCTCGTTGAGCTCACTTAGCTATAATATTTAAACAGCAGAGAGACATGCTCTTCAGTCATCATTTTTATCTTCAGTCATCTACATTTATCTGGAGAAGAAGGTTCATTACATTTATGTTGTTACTTATCTGTCTCTGCCAAAAGAAATTACCACAAATTTAGAAGCTTCAAAGAGCACAAACTTATTTTCTTCTAATAGTTCAGTAGGTCAAAAGTTCAGGTGTACTTAGCTGGTTCCTTTGTTTTGGGTTCCTTCAAGATTGTAGACAATGTATTGGCCAGCCTGGGCTCTCATCTGAAGGTGCAGGAGGAGAATCCACTTATGAGATCATTTAAGTTTGTTGGAAGAATTCAATTCCTAGTGCTTGTGGAGCTGAGGTCTTCATTTCCTTGTTGGCTGTTGGCTGGGATTTTCTCAGCCTCTTAAGGCCACTTGCATTCCTTGTCACAATATCTCCTCCATCTCAAACCAGCAACTGTGAGTTATTTTTGCACTTCACGTATCTCTGACTGTTCCTTTTGCTGCATCTATTCTGTCTCCAGACAAAGAGAGTTCTCTGTCTTTAAGGGCTCATATGGTAGAATTGAGCCCACATGAAAAATCTAATACAATCTTTCTATGCTAACCTTGGCTGATTAGTGATCTTAATTACATTTGCAAAATCTCTTTCGTCATGCAAGGTAATATAACTGCAGGGGTGATATTGGAGAGTGAAGAGCATGGAAGCTAAAATTCTGCCTACTATGGCATGAACTAAAACCTTTTTCCATGAAGATTCCCTCCCACATTGCACTGATGACTTCAGAAAATCATATCAGTACTCTGAATATGTAGAGATTAAATATGGTGGATCTTTCTGGTGCCTGGCTCATATTAGGTGTTTAATAAATGTGTCTTTTTTTTTTTTTAAGTTGAACAAACACACATACCAATTTAGAAAAAAAAAGTAGATCAAAGATACTAGTTTTCTATCAATAGAGAGCTAGTGCTTTCACAGGTCTAGTCTTTTCTTTTATTTCTCATCACTTTGTTTTTTAAATATTTGTATCTTCTTTTAGGTATGTTTTCAAAGACAGTAAAGCAGATGGAGACCTATTCACCCTAATCGCCTTCTAAGACAATTTCTTCTGCCTTACTTGAATCCCTCTCCCTTTTCTTTCTACAATCATTTCAATACAGGATGGTGCTACGATTCAGTTAGGGCAGAATTGTAAAAGGAGGATTATGGAAATGTATTATGGAAATACGGTGAGTATCTGGAAATAGAACATTACTCTTCCTTTTCGGAGTCAAGATCTTTTGGGAAGCAATGCAAGTCTGGGCCTGGGGAATGGCTGGGGAGAGATCTGGCCAGTCATTAGCTCTAGGGGTTCATGTGGCTGCATTTCTGGGGGCTCCAGACTGAGAAGGAGGCTGCAGTAAAAAAGAGGCTGGGGAAGGAGAGGATGCCAGCCTGGGTTACCTGGTCCAGGTGGTCACAGCTGTTTCAGAGAGGAAGGGGAAGAGAAAAGCCAGTTACAAAAATCAACTCTGGTTTTGTCAATTTTATCTACACTCAGCCTCGCTTACTCATACATTTTCTGGTTACAAATCTAAGGGAAAACTCCAAAGCACATTTTGAATGCGCTTTCAAAATAAATGAATACTCAGGAAGTTGATGGGGAGATAACGTTGTTTAGCAGAAACACTTTTCCATAATCCTTCTTTTATCCTTTGGCCACCACAGCCACCCCCCCCACCCCCCCACCCATACACTTCACGTGGATCATCTTGCCTTCCTGCACGCTGTTTTCCATTCAGCTCACCCGAACGCAGTCTCAACTCAGTCTGATTAAAATCTCTGTTTTTCAAATAAAAAAAAAAATGAGCTAACAATTGAAAGTTGTGAGATTGATTCCCGGCCCATGCACTTCCCAAAACAAACAAACAAGCACAGAAACAAAAACCAAACAAACAAAAATGCAACAGATGGTGCTGTAATAATGGGATACCCACGTGGAATAAGAATGAAATGTGACCCCAGCCATACAACATACAAAAAAAAAAAAATTGCGAGATTGAGCATAGATGTAAATATTTACATTAAACATAAACATCAGCATTTAGCATAAATATTTGGATTCCTAGTTTCTTAAAAAATCATTCCTAGTTCTTTGAAAGATATGGCAATACTGAGCCAGTTCTTACATAGGAACCAACAAGCAGAACTGCACTATCAGCTGCCCCCTTCTCTTGGCAGGAGGTATTCGTCACCTCGCCGGCTTTTAAAAATCTCTCAACAAAACAAGAGTACAAGGAAGAGATCATGCTAATGGTGGGACAATGGGACAACAAAATATAAAGAACACCTCTTCTGGGATGTGTTCTGTTCTAGTTTGCTAGCTGCCGGAATGCAACACACCAGAGACGGATTGGCTTTTAATAAAAGGGGATTTATTTTGTTAGTTCTTCAGAGAAAAGGCAGCTAACTTTCCACTGAGGTTCTTTCTTACGTGGAAGGCACAGGATGGTCTCTGCTGGCCTTCTATCCAGGCCTTTGGGTTCCAACGACTTTCCCTGGGATGATTTCTCTCTGCATCTCCAAAGGCCTGGGCTGAGCTGTGAGTGCTGAGATGAGGTATACTGAGCTGCTTAGGCTGTGCTATGTTGAGCTCTCTCATTTAAGCACCAGCCAATGAAGTCAAACGTCATTCATTGCAGCAGGCACGCCTCCTAGCCGACTGCAGATGTAAATCAACAACAGATGAGGTTCACGTACCATTGGCACATGTCCACAGCTACAGAACTAGGTGCCTTCACCTGGCCAAGTTGACAACTGAATCTAACTACCACATGTTCTATCCCCAGAGGTTTAACTATAATCTTTCAAGACTTTAGATCTAATTTTGATTCTAGTAAAAATACAGGCTAGAAGAACAATCTAAAGGACACAAAGACACAATCAGTGAAACCCCAAAAGTCATTTTCTAGGACAATTAGCCCAATCTCTTCAACGTTAGTGTTTTACACACACACACAGGTTGTCCCAGAAATCCAGATTAAGAGGGTGAGAGTTACAAGGACATAACCTGATGTAATGCATGGTCCTGGATTGGATCCTGCTTGAACAAAAATAAAGGACTTTTTTTGGGACAATTGGGGAAACACAATTATGGGCTTTATCTTAGATTGAGAATATGTTGCTAATTTTAAGAGAGTGATATTTTGGAAATGTAGAAAAATGTTCTGATTTTCAAATACATATACTGAAGTAAAAAAAAATCTCAGTTTTCGCTTTATTTCTTCTCTCCTTACAGTTGGACGTGCCCTAATCAATCACAACGTTTTCAGATTTGAATGGTGAGGGGCGAATCCAATCATACTGTGAATTAGCTCTTTAGAATCACATCTGCATAGGCTATCAAATGTTTAATGTCTCTGGGGACAGTGGTGTGGTTTTATATTTAACTTAGTGTCCATGGGTCACAATAAATTTGCTTTGAAACTTGATGATAAGACTTAAGTATTTAACCAATGGCCTCTCATTTTACTTTTTTGGGAAGTAAGATCCTAGGTTCAAGGTCAATGGGGAGTTAGACTGCTCTGTTCAGCAACCAACAGAGATGCAGGCATAAGCGCATAATTAATAAAAAAATTTAACGATGATTACAAATATTGGGATAGAACACATATTTCCCCTTATATTTTAGTTTCGAAAATTTTTAAAAAGGAAAGTTACTTTAAATTGGGGTGGAGTGGAGGGGAAGTGTTTTTAATATGTTGTTTTGCTTTGAGCATTTTACTTTTTCCCAACCAGCAATGCAAATCCACTCCATTTTCATTTCTTCAGTGGGAAAAGGGCTTATTAGAAAAAAAAAAATGGATAATGGTAAAACTAAGGAAAGCAATTAGCTTTGTATAAAACACAATGTACCATAGTAGTGTTTGCAAACTCTAAATAAGGCTTTTTAGTTTAGAGCAACCAAAACACTTATGCCAACCTAAAAATAACTTTCTTCTCATTACTTTGAGCCCACAGTCAGCAACACCTAGAAGAACAAGAAAAAAACAACCCATAAATGGTTTCATAGATACCCTGCAGAGAGGTGGAATTGTATGTTTTTAATTATACGCATTAATGTCTCCTAGAAAGAAGTACCCAATAACAATGCTTCCTCAAAGGTAATAATACTCCAAAATAAACTCCAAGATAATCATTTGACTGCGTATTACATAGGAGGTCTTTGAAGCAGTGGAACATTTTCTAATTATCTGGCAAGTATTTTCAGAGTACATGCAAACTTCGCTCGGGAATTTCATTCTCTAGTGCGGCGTGGCTCCAGCTGCACCCGATAGAACGCATGGTCTGGCTAATGGGAAATATTTCGCCTAACGCGTGACACTTAAATAAATAAATGGATTAAGGATCATTCTCACACATTGAAGAATGAGCAGTGCCTACGTGGTGTGATTTATGTGCCACCTGTAGCATCCAGGCAACACTATAAAATATCTTTCCCTCCCCCAGCACATAATGCCATTAAGGTTTCATTCTTTCAGGATAATTTATTGTCTTCCCCTTAAATTCAGTCCCAGTTTAGAACAATTTTACACAGCTTTCTTGTTATAATGAAATAAGTCTATAGATTATTTCTAAATTGAAAGTTAACTAATGTGCCCTGCCTTGGACCATGCTTATAGGGGAGTGGATGGATGGGGAAGTTAAGAACATGAGTAAGTGACAGGCCAGGATGACGCACCTCGAAGGAGTAATTCAAGCAAACTGGGAGCTGTAGAAAGTCACTTATTACCTGAGGGACAGAAGAGGTAGGATAATAACGATCTTTCCTAGATTGTTAAAAATTAGGTGTCTACCTCCTGAAGCGCAGCAGAGAAAATTTGATTTTTTTTACCATTATTTTGATTTGATCTGAAAAGAATTGATTAAAAAAATCTTTATAACTTTCTAAAGTTCACTGCTACTCAAACTGCATCCTTACACAGAAAGGACCAGAGCCAGACTTTCTGAATGCATCGTAATAAGATTCTTTTGACTGAGCGCTTTACTCTGAGACATGATCTATGTTAAGCAATTGACATATTTTTTCTGGCTTACCGTTTGCATGTCTCTATTTAATTGTAGAAAATCCATACATTTGAATTAAACTTCTTCATAAATTTGCATTTCTACTGACAAAAAACATACAATTACTCATTTAGTATACTATTCCTTTTTAACTTTAAATAATGCCATTATGGGAAACTCTTATCTCCTCAGACTCAAATTTTCATTGTCATTTTAGTTTCAAGGTGACACACAGGTGCTGGAGAAAGCTGAGATAATGTCATGCTAGTGGGCTACCTACAGTCTGCCAGGAAAGACTGTGAAAAAAAGGGTAAAAAATACACTGAGTGTCCAGTCTAGCACACACCTCTGAGCATATGATTCTATAAACACCTACAATTTTCATTATCCTTGAGATATTTTACAACTCTTGTCCATTGTAGAAAACTGATACATTGTAAATAATTCTTGACCATAGAAATGCAAATGAATTTTATCTGCTGAAATGCAATTGATCATTGCCCACTAGCTCCTGAAAGAGTTCAACATTTATTTGCAAATTCTATTTAGCATTCCTGATTAGTTAAGTGTTTGTTTTTTAAAATTCTCCTTTAAAATAGTTGTAACATCATTCTCTGTTTCCGCATTAATTAGTAAAATAAACACTTGACACATGTTCATTTCATATTTGTATGCAAGCCATGATTTTTTTTAACTTTTATTAATTAAAAAAATTAACAAACATTAAGATATTATTCCATTCTACATATACAATCAGTAATTCTTAATATCATCACATAGTTGCATATTCATCATTTCTTAGAACATTTGCATCGATTTAGAAAAAGAAATAAAATGATAACAGAGAAAAAAAAGATTATACATACCATACCCCTTACCCCTCACTTTCATTTACCACTAGCGTTTCAAACTAAATTTATTTTAACATTTGTTCCCCCTATTATTTATTTTTATTCCATATGTTCTACTCTTCTGTTGATACAGTAGCTAAAAGGAGCATCAGACACAAGGTTTTCACACTCACAGAATCTCATTGTGAAAGCTATATCATTGTTCAATTATCATCAAGAAACATGGCTACTGGAACACAGCTCTACATTTTCAGGCAGTTTCCTCCAGCCTCTCCGCTACATCTTAAACAACAAGGTGATATCTACTTAATGCATAAGAAAAACCTCCAGGATAACTTCTCGACTCTGTTTGGAATCTCTCAGCCATTGACACTTAGTCTCATTTCACTCTTCCCCCTTGGGTGGAGAAGGTTCTCTCAATCCCTTGATGTTAATTCTCAGCTCATTCTAGGGTTTTTCTCAGTCTCTTGATGCTGAGTCTCAGCTCATTCCAAGATTTCTGTCCCACGTTGCCAGGAAGGTCCACACCCCTGGGAGTCATGTCCCACATAGAGAGGGGGGAGGGTGGTGAGACTGCTCGTCGTGTTGGCTAGAGAGAGAGGCCACATCTGAGCAACAAAAGAGGCTCTCTTGGGGGTGACTCTTAGGCCTAAATTTTAAGTAGATTTGACCTATCCTTTGTGGGGTTAAGTTTCATATGAACAAACCCCAAGACTGGGGGCTCAGCCTATAGCTTTGGTTGTCCACACTGCTTGTGAGAATATCAAGAATTCAACTTGGGGAAGTTGAATTTCTCCCCACTCTCACCATTCCCCGAAGGGCGCTTGCAAATACTTTTCCAGTCACTGATCAAACCACTCTGGGATTCATCGGGGCATCACTCTGGACAAACCAACCAAATCTCATGTCCTACCTGAGATTCCAAGTACTTATGACATTCAATCAAACTATCTACATGAGTTATATTAGGAAATGCAATGGTCAAAATATAAATTTTGTAACAAATAAACATTTTTTGCTTTAGTCCCACACATAAGGTGACATTTTAAAGTATTAATTATCTATTTTCAGCACCCTACAATAATGACATTCCTTTGTTCTTCCTCATGCAAAAACATTTTTAAAATTTGTACATTGTACATTTCACTATTATTATACACTCTAGGCATTCCTAGATTATACCATCTCGATCTTTACCATCTATCTTTCTTTCTGATTTCATTTACGTCCCCAGCCCTCCTCCCTACATGCAGCTTCATTCACTGTTTTAACATAATTACATTACAGTTAGGTAGTATTGTGCTGTCCATTTCTGAGTTTTTATATTCAGTCCTGTTGCACAATCTTTATCCCTTCAGCTCCAATTACCCAATATCTCACCCTATTTCTATCTCCTGATGGTCTCTGTTACCAAGGAAATATTCTAAGTTTATTCACTAATGTCAGTTCATATCAGTGAGACCATACAGTATTTGTCCTTTTGTTTCTGGCTAATCACACTCAGCATAAAGTCCTTAAGGTCCATTCATGTTGTTACATGCTTCATAACTTTATTATGTCTTACAGCTGCATAATATTCCATCTTATGTAAATGTCACAGTTTGTTTAGTCAACTGTCTGTTGATGAACATTTTGGCATTTCCATCTCTTGGTAATTGTTAATAATGCTGCTATAAATGGTGTGTACATTGGTGTGTAAATGTCCATTTGTGTCCTTGGCCTCGTGTCCTTTCAGTAGAGACAGCATATAGATGGGTCCTGTTTTTTTAATCCGTTTTAATCCATTCTGCCAGACTATGTCTTTTGATTGGAGGGTTTAAACCATTAACATTCAGTGTTATTACTGCATGGGTTGTATTTTCTTCTACTATATTGCCTTCTGGATTTTATATGTCATATCTAATTTTCCTTCTTTTTACCTTTACTCAGTCTTCCTTTCTACACTCTTCTCCACACCTCTCTCTTCTGTCTTCGTATTTGTCTCTAGTGTTCCCTTTAGTATTTCTTGCAGAGCTGGTCTCTTGGTCACAAATTCTCTCAGTGATTTTTTGTCTGAAAATGTTTTAATTTCTCCCTCATTTTTGAAGGACAGTTTTGCTGGATATAGAATTCTTGGTTGGCAGTTTTCTCTTTTAATAATTTAAATATATTATCCCATTGTCTTCTCACCTCCATGGTTTCTGCTGAGAGATCTGCGCATAGTCTTATTGGGCTTCCCTTGTATGTGATGGATTGCTTTTCTCTTGCTGCTTTCAAGATCCTCTCTTTCTCTTTGACCTCTGACATTCTGATTATTAAATGTCTTGGAGTATGTCTATTTGGATCTATTCTCTTTGGGGTATGCTGTACTTCTTGGATCTGTAATTTTAAGTATTTCATAAGAGTCGGGAAATTTTCAGTGATAATTTCCTCCATTAGTTTTTCTCCTCCTTTTCCCTTCTCTTCTCCCTCTGGGACACCCACAACACTTATATTCGTGTGCTTCATATTGTCTTTCAATTCCCTGAGTCCCTGCTCATATTTTTCCTTTTTTTTTCTTATAGTTTCTGTTTCTTGTCGGATTTCAGATGTTCCATCCTCCAGTTCTGAAATCCTATGTTCTGTCTCTCGAAATCTATCATTGTAGGTTTCCATTGTTTTTTTCATCACTTCTACTGTGTCTTTCATTCCCATAAGTTCTGTGATTTGTTTTTTCAGACTTTCAGTTTCTTCTTTTTGTTCTTTCCTTGCCTTCTTTATATCCTCCCTCAATTCATTGATTTGGTTTTGATGAGGTTTTCCATGTATGTTCGTACATTCTGCATTAATTGTTTCAGCTCCTGTATGTCATTTGAATTGTTGGTTTGTTCCTTTGACTCAGCCATATCTTCAATTTTCCTAGTGTGATTTGTTATTTTTTGCTGGTGTCTAGGCATTTAATTACCTTAATTAGTTTATTCTGGAGATTGCTTTCACTTCTTTTATCTAGGGTTTTCTTGCTGGATGAATTTGTTGTCTATCTGTTCTTTGACATTCCGTTCAGCTTTATCTGGACCTTTAGATTAAGCTTTGTTTAACAGAGGAGAATTTTTCAGTTCTTGTTTTCTTGTTTCTTGCCCTGCTTGTGTGGTGCCTTCCCCTGACACACACACTTAGGAGGGTCTACTTAGGTAATATACCCCAGCCAGATTTTCCCAGATCAAACTGGCCTCTTATCAGGAGGAAAGAGTCATCTGTGTTGGTTTTCCCTGAGGGTGCGACCCAGCAGGTTGAAAGACTTTCCTGTGAAGTCTCTGGACTCTGTTTTTCTTATCCTGCCCTGTTTGTGGTGCTTGTCTGACTGCAGGTCCCACCAGCATAAGATGGTGCGGTACCTTTAACTTTGGCAGACTCTCCCTGCTGGTGGAGACAGAGGAGAGGTTGTAGGCTTGTTTCAATGGCTTCAAATTACCAAGCCCTGGTGTCTGAATTCCTTGATGGAGGGATTCCACCTGAGTTGGGCTTCACCCCTCCCCTGGGGAAGGCACAGGCTCCAGACAAGCCCCCAAAAGAGCTCACTTCTGCCTATGCCTGGGGCAGTTGCAACCTGAAAAGTCCTGCCGCTGTATCCAGAGGCAGTCAAGCCTTTGCAGATACACAGCCACAAAAACCTCTGTTTCCTTCTTTTTTTTTCCCCCTTTTTCTGTCAGTCCTGCCCCCTTGGCGCCCGGGGCAAAAATGAGCAACCTCCGCTTTGATCAGGTTCACCTAAGCTGGGGGCCTATTTTTAGTAGTCAGAATTTGTTAATTAGTTCCACAATTGGCGTTTTATTGTGCCCAGTCCCTGCTGCTGGTAAAGGCCTTTCCTTTCCCCTCTGGGAAGCAGCCTGTGGGGGAGGGGCACTGGCCGCTGCAGCTTTGGGAACTCATGGTTCGGGGGGGTGCTTGCAGCCGGTCCAGCTGGTCCAGACTGGGGTACGCTGTGTGTCTGGTCACTGACGTGGCCCCAGGAGCTGTTCTGTACTGTTTCTGGTTATTTAGTAGTTGTTCTGGAGGACGAACTAAAACGCACACGTTGTTAAGCCACCATCTTGACCTGGAAGTCCTTGCAAGCCATGATTTTAACTTGAATGAAAGTCCTCTTTTGGCTTCCATCTCCTGCTAATGTAGGAGTAACTGATTTTCTGGTCTCTGATGTTGAGCTCGATTCATGCTGCAGCCACTGCTAAAGTGCTCACTGATGCTGTAACTCCAGGTCTGTTTTCTGGACACGCTTAGAGAGCAGGAGTCCCCAACTTGCTGATTTTTCCTTCTACATTCACTGGTAATGAATCCTCTTAATCTCAGCCATATCCTCCAGCTAGCCCCTGGCATTATGCTGTTGATTACCCCTTGCCATAAAGATCCCATGGAATACAGAGGAAACTCAATGTTATCTTCCATTCCCCCTGGGAAATACACAGCATTGTACAATGCTTACATCTCACAAGGAAGGAGAGTCAAAACACAACCTCTGACCTTTTCTCTGACTTAATTCATGTTACTATCATTCTTACTTTACTCACCTGTGTAGACATAAGGATACCACAAAGACTATTCCATTCCAGAGTTCCAAATGGAGATAGAGAAAGAAGAGCCTTCTTTCTAATTTCTCCTAAAATGGCCCATTTTCCTTTTGTATTTGTTGATCTTCCAGCCATTCTCCCTAAGGGACTGCTGGTAGCATCTTCACCACTCCTACTTTGCTGTGTTTTTCTCCCCACCATGCATGAGATTCTACCTGGCCTTGAGTTCTAGAAGCACTGTAACTACTTTCCCAGTCAGTGGAAATTTCCTTTCTGAGGTCTCAATTTCTATGTTTGGGACCCCAGTCTTTCTCTTGATATGCAAAAGGTGCTTTTGGAATTTAGATATTACCCCTTCTCTTGAAAAAACTGTTTTTTGTAAACCATCATTGCACTACCCTCTCAAAAACAGTCAGCTTTGAAACTCCAAATTGAAAACTGATTCCTTTATCTGAGGCTGCACTAACTTCCTACAATCCAGTGTTGAGAAAGCACATTGAAATAAGCCAGTTTATTTGTAATGAACAATGTTCCAGGAAATAGCTCAAGCATACCATATCTTATTAAAGCCTAACAACAGCCCTATGGTAACACTGTCATTATTTACTTCTATTTTACATGATAGAAAATAGACATATGGATGTTAAGTATGTTTCTTGAACTAATAAATGTACACAGCTACAAGTGATAGTGCTGAAATTTGCATGGTGAGCTACTTAACTCTATTCTTTTTCAGGAAGCTGCATTTCCTAATTTAATAAAAGAAAAAGGATTGTGCAATGATAGTGCCCATTCATATTTGTCTGTAAAACTGGATGGTAGTGTGGTAGGCAGTATAATGCCTTCCACAAAGATGTTTGGGTCCTAATTCCCAGAACCTAAGAATATGTTACATTATGTGGCAAAGGCAGATTAAAATTGTAGATAGAATTAAGGTTGTTAATCAGCTAACTTTAAAATTAAAAGATTATCCTGGATTATCCTAATGGGCCTAACATAATAACAAGAGTGAGAATCCTTAACATGAAGAGGGAAGCAGAAGAATCAGAACCAAGAAATAGTATCAAGAGAAAGACTTGACCAACTATTGCAGGCTTTGAATATGGAAAGGAGGCCACAAGCCAAAGAATGCGAGTAGCCTCTAGAAACTAGAAAGGTAAGGAGCCTCCAGTAAATTACAGTAAAGAATATAGTCTTGCTGATACCCTGACTTTTGCACAGTGATACCTACTTTGAATTTTTGACCTCCAGAACTATAAGAAAATTTGTCTGTAGAATTTTAAGACACCATGTTTGTGGTAATTTGTTACAGCAGCAATAGGCAACTAATTCATGTGCTAAAACAACTCTTTAGTCTCATATAGAGTTATATTGTGTACATAATTCTTTGACCTTTAATTATTTGGCAAAGACTGATAGCTTCTCACCAAAAGCTACACTCTTTTGTTTGTTTTTCTTGGGCACACAGTTAAATGCATTTCTTTGCCAGCTTTGGGGACAAATATGGTCAAGTAGCTGAGTTTAAGCTAATGGAATATTTAGAAGTCATGAGTGTAACTTTTTAGGTAAGGCTTTTAGGTAAGGCTTTTAAGATGCAAATTTCCTTCTCTTCCCTCTTGACTCTTTCACTTAGTAATGCCACTCGATACAAGGAGTGTTGGGGAAGCCACATGTTAACTAAAAATACTTCTACTGGACTTTTGTATAGGCAAGAAATAAGATTCTAAGTTGCTAAGCCACTGAAATGTGTGTGTACATGTATTACAATAGTATCTTTTACCCTAAGTAACTATTTTAAAAAACATATATCTTTCTTCTCTTATAGATATTAATTGATATTGTCTGGGATGAGATGAATGAATTAGAAATGATCAGTGCAACCTCCACTACAATTTCCTTACTTTACGACCACATTAATTTTTGCCAGAATTTAAGCCTTCCAACTTGGGTCCCTGACTCCAGTTTCACCCCATTCCATCCCATTCTCCAAATGACTAGAGGTATCTTCCATGTATAAATCTAATTGTGCCATTCTCCCTTAATTGTGCATTCTCCCTATTGTTGGAGGCTCCCCAAATAGTCTCCTTCTGCTCTTCATAGATAATCTTATGCCCTAGAGACACTATTTCCAACACTTTCTGAGCATCCTTTTCAAGCCTTCTTAGCTTTACAGGTATAGGAGTATAGTGAAAGTAATGGGATTTAAAATGTGTCCTCAATCAGGCTCTATGCTGCAAATTATGTGGCCATGAGCAAGTTACATGGGTTTCCCAAATCCCAGTTCATGACTGAGAGCTTGACTAAAATCCCCTTCGGGATTAATGAGCAGCGCCCCCTGGAGTGATGGTCAGTAACAGCACAGTGTGGGGAGGAAGGGGGGCTCGTCCACCCTAGCTGGCAGTTTCAAGACACCCCTCCTCCTTCCTACTTGGATGATGTCAGAGTAGTCCAAAACTTTTATCACTGCACAGCAGTAATGGGGTCACCTTGCTACACCAATATTAGTGGAGGTCACCTGGAGAGTAGTTGTGTGGGACTCCTGTCCCTCCCAGCCAGTGTATTACCAACTAAGGCTTAAGAGACCCAGAATTACCAACCTGCCAAGAAATAATCAGTAATGACACCTCTCCTAGGGTGTCAACAGAAACTGACTAGGGGACCTAAACTTCTATCCCACATGGCAATACCAAAGTAATACCCCCTAAAACAGATTTAATGAAATTCAGACTCTATTATACTAAAAATGTCCCCAGGTTTTGTTTGAATACTCACCTGTCATAGCAAGAGGTGGGAAAATCTCAACTTGAATGAAAAAAAGACAATCAATAGATGCCAGCACTGAGATGCCAAAGATACTTGATTTATCTGACAAAGACTTCAAAGTAGCCATACTCTAAATATTTCAATAAGAAATTACAAACCTGAAACAGATGACAAAATAAAAAGTCTCAGCAAAGAAACAGAAACTATAATGACCAAAGGCTAATTTTAAAACTGAAAAAAAAAATATCCTCCCCACCCACCCCGCCAAAAAAAAAAAAAAAAAACTAATTAGATGTTTTCAACAGCAGGATGGAGGGGAAACAGGTAAGAATTGGTGAACTTGAAGATGGGACAATAGTAATGACCTAATCAGACAGAGAGACAACAGAATGAAAAATGGTGAACAGCCTTAGGGACCTGTCGGGACTATAACAAAAAGTCTAAAATTCATGTCATCAGTATCGAAAAAGGAGAGAATAAAGTGTGCAGAGTTAAAAAAAAAAAGTATTTAATGAAATAACATCCATAGAGGTCCCAAACCTGTCAAAAGACTGACAGCTAAATTTCAAGATGCAGAGCAAACCCCAACAAGATAAATCAAAAGAAATTCATACGAAGACATATATTTGTCAAATTTCTGAAAACTAAAGACAACAAAAATCTTGAAAACAGCAAGAGAGAAGTGATGCCTTACCTACAGGGGAAAAGCAGTTTGAATGACTGTATGTTTCTCATCAGAAACTATAGAAGCCAGAAGAAAGTGCCAAGTGCTGAAAGGAAAGTATGGTTAGCCAAGCAAAAATAACCTTCAGGAATTAAGGGGAAGTTAAGATATCTTCAAATGAAGGACAACTTAGAAATTTCAGCACTAGTTAACCTACAATTAATGAGGAGCTAAAGGAAGTTCTCTAAATAGAATACAAATGATAAAAGAAGGAATCTTGGAAAATCAGAAAGAAAGAACAATGAAAAAAGTAAAGGTATGTGTAAATACAATATATTTTCCTTGCTCCTTGAGTTTTCAAAATTATTTTTGATGGTTGAAACCAAAAGTATAACAATATCTGATGTTTTTTTTAAAATGCTTAAAAAGGAAAAACATTATAAATGAGAGTGAGTAAAAGGATGTAGGGGCTATAATTTCTTTATTTCATTCAAACACCAGTACACTGGTAGACTGGGATGAGTGTATATAATGAAATATCCAGATAAATTAAGCACTAAAAAAGCTATACGAAGAAAGATACTTCAAATCTATAAATAAATCCAAACTAATTTCTAAATGATATTCAAATAAGCCACAGAAAGGAAATTAAAAAGAAAACACAGATAGGAAAAACATAGTGACTAACCAGAAAACAAATAAGAAAAAAGCACACTCGGCTATGTAATTAATCAAAGATTACATTAAATGAAATTGGTTTAAATCTACCAATTAAACTTAGAGCTTACCAGAATGTATTTAAAACTATGACCCACCTATATGCTCTCTACAAAGAAATTACTTCAAATATAACAATATAGGTAGGCTGAAAGTAAAGCACTTACGAAAAACAAAGCAGGAGTGGCTATATTAATATTAGATAAAACAGACTTTAAAGCAATTAAAATCACCAGAAACAGAGCACAACATTAGATAATGCTAAAAGGGTTAACACCAAGAAGAGTTAACCCACCAAGAAGATACAGCAATCTTAAACTAAACAACAGAGCTGTAAAATACATGAAACAAAAACTGAACTGAAGGAAGAATAAGACAAATCTAAAACTATAGCTGGAATCGTCAACACTGTTTTCTCAACCATTGATAGAACTATCAATGATAAAGAGAAGAACTTAATAGCAGAGTGAAACAACAAGATATAACTGACCTTTATAGAACAGCATATCCCAAAACAGTAGAATTCACATTATTTTTAAGTGTCCATAGAATAAATACCAAAATACAGCATATCCTGAGGAAAAAAAAAACCCTGAAAAATTAAAATAAATCTACACAAAGTCGTTTTTGTATGTTTGTTTACCATTATTGAATAAAATTAGAAATTCATAACAGAAAAATATCAGGGAAATCTCTAGACACCTCACCTAGCAGGAAAACACCAGAAAACAACCTAGAACCTACATATATATTTTAAAAGCACAAAACTTAACAGGACATTCACAACAAAGAATTGTCCACTTAAAATGGTTAAAATGATTTTTACATTACGTATATTTTACCACAATTAAAATAAATACAAGTGAACAAAGTACAAGCAGTTACGTTCTCCGAGACCTCTGGCGCACACTCGTTTCGGGCCCTGGGAGGCCCCGCCCCGCCCTGCTTCTGGGCTTGGACCTGCCCTCTTTGCTTATGGTCAGTCCCGCCCCCCAGCTCTGGGCCAGCTCCCGAGCGGCGCACTGGCCAGTCTCGTTTGCCGTGATTTTTCTGGGTGGCCCGTGCTTCCTCATGGACCTCAATAAAAGAAAAAGGAATCTTGAGAAACAAACAAACAAACTCAACAGTAAAAACCCAATCAACTAATCCAATAAAAAAATGGACAAAAGACTTGAAGAGACATTTCACTGAAGAGGATATACAGACTCCAAATAGGCACAAGGAAAGATGTTTGACATTACTAGCCATTAAGGAATTGCGAATTAAAACCACAATGGGAGATCACTACTCAACTATCAGAATGGCTAAAATAGATAAATACCACAAGGGTGAACGCCCCAAATGCTGGAGGAGAAACTCAAGCGCTCATATATTGTCATGGGAATATAAAATGATACAGCCACTCTGGAGTACTGTTTGGTAGTGTTTTAAAAAAAACTAAACGTACCACTACCATGCAATCCAGAAACTTGGCTCTGGGGCATTTTACCCAGGGAAACGAAAGCTACATTCATGCAAAAACAGGTACATTATTGTTCATATTAGCTTTATTTAAACAAAACAATTAGAAAGAACCCAAATGTTCTTCAAAGGGTGAATGGTTAAAAAAAGTGTGATATATATCATACCCTGGAATAAAATTCAGCAATATAAAGGAATGAACTTTTGATACATAGAGCAATTTGGATGAATCTCAAAAGAATTATGCTTAGTGAAAAAAGGTTATGTACTGTATGATTTCCTTTATATAACATTTTTGAAATGACAGAATTATAGAAATGACAAGAGATTAATAGTGTGCCCAAGGAGAGTGTTTATGAAAAACCAACATAAACGATGCTTTTGATGCTAAAAATGTTCTGTTAGTTGACTCAATCACTGTCAATTTCCTAGTTATGATATCATCTTATAGGTACACTATTGGTGTTATCACTGGGAGAAGGCAGGTAAAGGGTCCGTGGGTTCTGTTTGTATTATTTCTTACAACTGCATGTGAATAAATAAATGAAAAGTTTAATTAAAAAAAATATGCCCAATGGGCCAGCAACCTCAGCAACATCTATGATCTTACTTGAAATGCAGAATATCAGGCCATATCCCAGCTTTAGTAAATCAAAATCAAACTTTCCCAAGACCCCCTGGTGATTTATGCACACATTACATTTTGAGAAGCACTGCCCTAGAAAATATCACACATTTTGGCATTGAAAATATCCTGATATTTTGATGGTTTTGCATTTTTTTACAGTTTGTATTCTTTAAGTAAGGTTTTCTTATGCATGATAGACAAATCTTCCCTTAAATGAATTTTTAAAAAAAACTTCAAATCTAAGATATCATATCTTGAATTCTTTTCAAGTATTTTGATTTATCAATTTATTTTTCTTCCCCCCCCAACTTTACCACAACGAATCCTAGTCACTCTTCTAATGATACCATTAAGTTGCTAAGAGATACTTTTTAATCTTAATTTAGAGATTGTTAAACTAACATACAACATAGTTTAATATTTTTCTAGAAATTTCACGTACCTAACTGATTAGGCTGCAGGGCTATTTTCACCAAGTGGTCTCTAGAGAGATCCTAAAAATAATTGTACTAATTTTTAAATTTTAATAGGATTTTTCCCTGTAATGTATTTCCATGTAAAGAAAGCACACTCCTTTTCCTATTCTTTGGACTCTGAAGCTATTTTAGTGACTTTTTGTACACATCTAAGTGGTAGCAAAATTCTACCCCTTCATCCATCGGAAACCCCAGTCTTGTTACTTTTTCTCTAGAGCTCTGAGTCATATGCCTCAATTTGGTCCAAGTTCCCATTCGATGTGAAAATTGTAACCAGGTCCTTCTGTGTTCCCACACTGATCTTTCAAGCACAAGGCTTTCTTTATTCAGAATTCTTTATTCCTCAGCATTGCAAAATAAAACCCGTGTTTCCCCTGGCCATGGGTGCCAGGGGGTAACAATGAGATCAAAATAGCAACAACATTAAAAAGCACTTTCCTTCCCTACCTAGGGGAGCTTTGATCCATGTTTAAATTTCTTCCAAATAGTTCTGAGAGTTCAGGACGATGGAACCTGTATTTATTGCCCAGAGCTACTTCCCCAGAATATGGAAAATTGCTAGATTCAAATTAATTGCTTAATAAATACATAAATATCTGTCTGACTTGCTCACCACCAAAGTAGGCCACATGTATGTGTGTGTATGTATATGTACATGTACCAAATTGTCACCATATCTAATTAGATGAATGTAGGCACCGACCCAAGGACAACTGATTTTTATGCACTAAGTCACTTACGGACTTGTAGTCTGACTTGTAGGTCTGACTTGAAATGATGACTCAGGCTAGTCAATTTCTTTTAAGAGTATAAACTAAGAAATACAGAATTAAAGTGCCATTTGTTACTGTGAACAAATTTAAAGACCATGATAGGGAGGTAGGAAAGAACCCAGTGAAGCATCTATTAACCATGGTTGTAGTTACAAAGCAATAATAGTATCATTTTTGTCATAAGTGACATTTCTTGAGAACTTACTATGTGCTGTGCCTCATTTGAGCTTCACGAAACTCCTATAAGGTACGTACAATTATTATTCCATCTGTACAGAGGAAGAAACAGAGGCTCACAGAGGCGAAGAGCTTAGCACAGGTAAGTAGGAGATCCAGGATACCCTACTTCGTCTAATGCCAAGACTGAGCTCTTATTAAACTCTAAGGCACTGTATCAGAGAACACTATCTGGTCGTGGGATTGAAATGAGAAGGATTTTAGAATGTGGAGAATAAGTCCAGTTGGGAAACCTTACAATAAAGATGCCTGAACTGAGGTCTTTAGTGTTTTGGAGAATCCAGAATTCCTGCAACTCCAGTCTCTGTAAACTCCCATGAAGTCTT
Source organism: Tamandua tetradactyla (assembly GCF_023851605.1). Lineage (NCBI taxonomy): Eukaryota > Metazoa > Chordata > Mammalia > Pilosa > Myrmecophagidae > Tamandua > Tamandua tetradactyla. The sequence continues at coordinate 115,538,278 of NC_135329.1, read as the reverse complement.
TTGCTCTTGAATATTCATGAGCTGTCATTCTTTAATTCACAGCACATAGTTCAACTTGTTGGGGGCTTCGGTTGGTCTCCCCAAACCTTACAACATTACCACCCCATCAAAATAGGTCCAGGATTGCATTTTGGTGTTAAGGAAGCAGTCCTCTGGCAACCACATGCATCTTCATTGCCCCTTTCTCTTACTCTGGATCTTTTCAGTGATGTGTAAGCCATTGTAGTGTCCCCTACTCTAAGCTGCCGACCATGTTCTTGTTTTGACCCCACATCATTATTGTCTGCAGAAAAGCCTCCGAGAGGCATCAACAGTGAAATACCATCCCCAATTCTGCATTCCAGTTGTCAGCTGATCCACTCCTCAGACGCTGTGACATGTTCATGCTCAATAGAAACCGTGAATTGGGAAAAGTACCCCATTCCTTCCCTCCCTTGTTTCCACTAGGACAGAGGTTGCAAAGTACTATTGCCTTGGGCTTCCAAAATCTTTCAGAGTCTAATGAAAGAACTCTTTCAGCTTTCAGTCAATCTTAGCACTCTCCCCTCCCCCACCTCCCCCACCTTCCCTGGGAGCCAGGCGTGAGTCCAACCAAGCCAGAGGACGATCTGAGTGACCAGTACCCAAACCCATGGAGGATTCAAAATTTCCCCCTCCTCTAACACTGACCCATTGTCCTTGGAGCACACTTGTTCATCTCTTGGGAGTTATTTTTCCTCTATATCATATAGGCCAGTTGAAGAATCACTTAGGGTTAGGTTCTAAACTGTATTCTAATTGATGGGAAGAATGTAGCTTGAGAGGGAGGTTAAGAAAAGCTGTTTCTGTCATGACAGATGGTTTGAGTGAAAGCCGGGGGGTCTCGGGTGAAGTGACATTGGCCCAGAACTAGAAGTTTCAAACATATTTTTAGTAGTGGAACCCTTTTGTTTCAGCAAATTGCACTGAAGTACTTCAGTATATAAAACATTTCAAAGCAGAATTTGGCAATGTCTTTTCTAGTTCAGTAATCTCTTCTTGATCTCTATAAACTATCACATTACTGCAAGGACCCCTTCTGTATAAAGAATTAGAAGAAGGAAGAGAAAATAATGTTTAACAGGACATTATGATGCATCAAGATTTACAGACACTACCACATCTAGTTTTTATAGAGCCTTTCTTAAATGTAAGGAAAATAAGACACAGAGGGAAAATAATTCTCAACAATTACTTTTGTTAACCATTGCATTCAATTTCTTGTGTTAACTATCCATAGAACATGCTAAGAGTTTTCAATAATTATTTAGCAAAAAACTTACTTCATTTTAGGAACAATACTTCTATTTATAGGGTGTATGGGTAAAACTTTCCATTTTAATAAACCTAAAAAGATGAGGCATCTCAAAATAATGCTTTTTGAGATATAAATAAATCACGTATTTATGACTCTATTTGGTAATTTTTTTGTATACTGTATGGTAGGGTCACATTTCATTATTTTTCCATGTGCATATCCTGTTATTGTAGCACTATTTGTTGAATTTTTGTTTGTTTGGTTGGTTTCTTGTTTGTTTTGCTTGTTTGCTTGTTTTTTGGGAAGTGCATGGAATGGGAATTCTGCATGGCAGGCAAAAATTCTACTACTGAACTATGCTTGCATATTTGATAACATTTTATTTTAAATTTACAGAAGGAAATTTTGCTTACTTGCATAAATTTTTACTTACTGGGTGTGGTGGCATAGAATTATGTTGCCCAGAAAAACATGCTCTCAGTCCAATCCTGTGTATGTGAACCCATTGTCGACAGGATCTTTTAATGAGGTTACTGCAAATTTGGTGTGACCCAGATGAAGCAGGGTGGGTTTTAATCCCATTCTTGAAGGATTTACAGAGAAGGCCACAGGGAAAGAAGCCACAGGGAGCAGTCAGAAGCTGCAAGTCAACAGAACACAGAAGAATAGTGAGAAGATGCCTACCTCCATGTGCATTGTCATGTGGCGGAAAAGCCTAGGGACCCCAAAGATTGCCAGAGAGAAGTTACAGATCCTGGGAGGAAACAAGCCTTCTAGTCTCTGAAACTGTGAGCCAATAAATTCCTGTGGTTAAGCCAACCCATTATAGGGTACCTGTTTTAGCATCTAGGACACTGAAACACCTGGGCTGTAAATCCTCATTTTCAAAAATCTGGTTTATTTTAGGAAGAGTTGCTTATATTATACTAAAAGATTATTAAAAAATGCATGAGAAAGATTTGTAAATGCTGGAAATCTGAACTTTGATATTTGTAACACTATAAGCTATATTTAATCTACTATCCTACTTAAGGATCAGGAAAATACTAAAGGAATTTCAGCAATATACTCTAATTATGAGAAATACTTGCAAGTGCTTTATAGCATGGGAATAATCAACTAGCACTGAGATACTATTTTAGGATCAGCTAGATAAAATGGAGAATTATATTCGTTTATTATCTCCAAGATCCCCAGTTTCCCTCTCTAGCTCCGTATGAGTAGGTGTAAATTCCTTATAGACATTTCAAAAATGTATTTATATTTCTTTATATTTCTAAATCAAATCTATTACTGAGGCTTTAGTTTCCAAAACTGATGAGAAGTCCAATAGCATTCATAGTTTTCAGTGGGTGGAGAGGGGCTGTTGCTCCTTCTAACTTGAGTCACATCAGAATCCGGAGCTTTCGCTGCTCAAGAAAATGAGAGGAGGAGAAGGGCATCTCTGTGTTTCCCTCTGTCCTGTTCACTCTTATTATACTTCTGGAAATGACAATCCTGCCCATCATTAGATTTGGGTAGCCTCAGAGTTGCTTTTCACAGCAGCTCTCTTCACTCACTACTGTGTAACCCCATTTGGTCCTGGGAATGGCCCCTTGGCAGGAGTGGTGACACAAAACATCCGCTGTTCCTGCCAGCCAGACCCAGTTTTAGATCCTGACACCTCTTGGGTACAGGTGGGAAAGAACATTAGTTTTTCTGGGAGCTGAAATTTATACTATTTTTGGGGAGAATTTTTAAGGAATTAAATGCTAGTTATAAATCAAAACTAGTTATGGAAGTAAATAATTATTTGTGGTGAGAAAAAATTACAAAAAGGGTGGGAAGAAACTGACGAACAGAACAAACTCTTGAGTGAATATTGATCGAGGTGTGGAAATGAAGATTTATGTAGAACGAGAACAGAATTCCTAACGAATTGCGAATTGGTAAAACACCTTATAAATAGAACAAACTCACAAAATCCAATTAAATAAAATGATTCTTGTATTAATTAACACCTTTATAAATGTGTCTTTTTCCTTGCACTTCTTTGGAAGAGTATTTTGATCACCTCTTCATATGATAATGAATTTGTAGTAATTTGTAATGCTTTCATACACATATAGAAAGTTTGGTCTTTGCTAAAGAATTATTAAAATTTGATTTTTAGCAATTATTTCATGATTTTCTTTTAGCTTCATAACTTGTTATTATTGTTGTTATGCAATATTTTAGGAATGCCATCGTTGGTTTTCCACAAAGTATCTTTTTAGCTCCAGACTTTTCAAACCTTGTTTTTGCTCCACTACCCACATACCTCTGGTGCTGAGTTCTGCAGGAAACTATAATCTCTATGCCTCTTTTTTCTGAGTTGAGAAGGTGGTTGCAGTAGTATTCCCAGAAGACATTCTTATACTGGGACAGCTAAAAATAATTTAACTGTACACAAGAGTGTCTGGAAGCCACAACACAATGCTCCAATGTGCCACTAAACCTATACCTAATGCCAATCGAACACAACTTCTCCTTAGTCAAATCCCCAATAAATCCATGTCTATTCTTGCAATAGCCAACCTAAGAGGAAGTATGGCAGAGGAAAAGGGTAGCAAACATAAGTGATATTAAGTGATTACAATAGAAAAAAAAATACTTCTGAAAACTTTTTTAATTATATGTCCATGTAAATGGGTTGATAGGGCCTTTCCCAGGCCTTAGAATAAGACTTGGTAAATGAGAGACTGTGAAGACCAATCTTCACAAAAATATCCCCCAATCATAAGCATTACTCCCAGTTATTTTTGTTTTCTTAAGGATTTTTAAAGGTTATATCTCCTCTTATTCTTCATATTCTTACTTTTTCTTATAAAGTAAGTGCTTATATTCCAGGGATGTGTGTGAAGTAAGGTGGGTTCACTATACTAAAATTTAGGTACTTGGAATTCATGTGGTCTTTAGTACAACTCAGAGCATGGTTTACTATTAAGTTCTAACTTCTAAGGCTGAGACAGGAAATTTCAAACTGCTAAGTCATGTAACAGTCAAGTCAGCCCACACAGCTCATGCAAGGTCATGAGACTCTTGACCTGAAATTCTTTTAGTTCTAAGTAACAAAAATTCAACTGACACCAGTTTAAGCAAGAGGTTTATGGCAAGGATGTTGGGGTTGATCACTGAATCAAAATCAAAGGAAATCTGTGGCAACCAAGGAAAACCCAAGAAATCTGGGACAAGAACCAGAGACAACACTGCTAAAACCGCTTCTCTCTCAATTTTTACCCCTTTTCCATCTCTCCCTCCTTTTTCTTTTATATTTCTCAATTCATGGCTTTATCCTTTCTATGGGAAAATTTACTTGTGGAGAAAAAATACAGGTAGACTTAGGTGTATCTCTCTACTTTGGTGATGAGAGATGCAAGAAAGTTTATTTGCTCCAGATCCATGAAAATTGAAAGTTTTAGTAAGGAAATTGATTTTCCTGGCTTGGCTAATGCAACTGTTTAACCACAGTTGGATTAAGTTAAGTTTAACAACTAAGTTTTTAAATGTTAAATTAAACAACTAAATTGTAGGGAAGTTGGAGTAATATGGTCGCACAGCTGACACTAGCCATTTGGACCTAGCTCGATGGTCACCAAGGCATGCGCCATGTTATAGATGGGGAAAGATTCATAAACATTATGGCCTCATAAAAAAGAATCCATAAGTAACTTTATTTATTTATTATTCTCTTTTTCTTTGCCTTTATATTATTTCACATTTGTATTTTTCTCAGGTTAATCCAAAATGCAACAAGATTACCTTCTCTGCCTAACATTTAATTCTTCAACACACACACACTTGCTTTTAGGGGCCATTTTAATTGCAGTTACAAATTCCTTCCAATAATCATGTATCAATTTCTCAGTACATGTTCCCAAAATACAACATATATCGCCTACTATTAAAGTTTTCAACACATATTTTCAGGCTAGCCACAAAATAAAACTTTTCTGGGTATTGTGATTAAATTACTAGTTAATGTTTTTGACATTATGGTTTTGGTTGACTCTTTACCCACATGTCTAATTTGCATGATAAATTATCCTTTGACTGGTATTATGGATTGAAATGTGTCCCCCATAAAGATATGTTTAAATCTTAATCCCTGGTCTCATGATTGCGACCTTATTTGGAAATAGGACCTTCAAGGTGATTATTAATTAAGGTGAGGCCAAACTGAATTAGAGTGGGTCCTAAACCAAATAACAATGTCCTTATAAGGAAAGAAAATTTGGAAACAGAAAGAAAGAAGACAGTCATGTGACAGAGGCAGAGATTGAGTCATGTCACAAACCACCACCTGAACCCTACAGGTTTCAGAGAAAGCATGGCCCTGCCAGCACCTAGACTCAGATTTCTACGATCCAGACATGTGCGACAAAATATTTCTATTGTTTTAAGCCAATCAGTCCATGTACATTATTACAGCAACCTAGGAAAATAAGAAGACTGATTCAGAGTATTTTGCTTCTCTTGAGATACTCTGCATGTATCTAGATTTCCTCTTCATGGATGTGTCTCTGGAAGGAGAAACCAGAAAATACACTCAACAAATTATAGATATAATTTTGCATCTTTCTTTTACTGTCTTTATAAGTACACTTTTTTTTTACAAGTACTGATTTATCATGTTCTTTTTTTTCAATTAAGGAAGACTGTAAGTTATAACTACACTTTTTTTCCTTAATGGATATCAAGGGGATGTAAGGTTTACTGTATAGCTTTCTATTGCTTTAGAGTTGTTATAATTGTAAATTACAGAAACAGTGTGGAACTAGCTGGGAGTAGATTTTACAGCATTTAAGCAGTACCTTTTTAGAGGCTTAATTATTCTTTTAAATAGTTTATTATTCAGTACATCACATTTTGCTGACAATTGTTATTTGTTAAAATATTTAAAAATTCCAAAAAAGAAAGCAAGGCAATAGCTGATAATGTATATCTAAAGCAGGAAAGCAATTTTTTATTTCCTCCATACACAAATTTTAGAACACAGTAAAATGGCTTTTTAGGAAAATGCTTTAACAGTCATTCTGTTTTCTGAAATTCATTGCCTGAGGAATATTATTATATATTTTAAAAATAGTTCTTAGAAAGAATTCTGCTCACTTCATGAAGAGTCCAAAATGTGAGAAAGATATACTTTTAGGTGCTATTTCTAAAGGCATGCAAATAAGCATTATTTCTTATAGACATATATTAGAGACATAATAATGTGCCAGAAACAAATAAGCTTCTGTTATCAATGAAAAACTTACTGATGATATCAAGCAGATAACCAATAATGTCTAACACTAAGGGATAATAATAATACTTACCCCATGAAATATTGTATGGATTAAATGAGTTAGCATATACAAAAGATTCAGATTAGTCCCTGGGACACATTAAGTGGTCAGTAAATTTCTGTGGTTTTCTTTCTCCAAAAGTAACACTTCTGGCCAAGATGGACTGAAAGACTAGATTCACCTTTCCACCTGTGCTAGTTTGAATCTGAATTCTTTAATCTTCATTCAATATTGCTGGGTGTGATCTTTTTTATTGTTTCCTTGGAGATGTGACCCACCCAATTGTGGGTGGTAATGTTTGATTAGATGGTTTCCATGGAGATGCATCTCCACCCATTCAAGGTGGGGTTGCTTACTGGAGCCCTTTAAGAGGGAACCATTTTGGGATTCACCCAAGTCCCTGGCACTTAGATTCTTGATCTTCTAAGATCAAATCTCAATGGTAGGACAAGATGATGGCATAGTAAGGTGTAGAATTTGGTTTATCTTCCAGAGCAGCTAGTAAATAGCCAGGAACAGTACAGAACAACTATTGAGGGAATATCAGTGATCAGACACCCAGCATGTACCAATCTGGACAAACTGGACCAGCTGAGACCCCACACAGAACTGTAAGTCACCCAAGCCATGGAAGCTGGTGCCCCTCCCACATAGGCACAGCAGCCTGGTTCCCTAAGGAGAAAGGTAGCAGACTTTACTAGTTGCAAAGGCTTAGTTCAACCAAACTCCAATTGCAGAATTAATTAACAAATTCTGACTACTGAATACAGGCCTCCAGCACAGATAAACCTGGAATTAGCACTAGAGCAACTAGGAGTTTTTGTCCAAGCAGAGAAGGGGTGGGGTTGATGAAAAACAAAAACAAAAACAGAGGTTTTTTGAGTTGGACAACACAAAATACTGAAATAAAGGCTGGACCCTAAGAAAAGGGGGCACATAGAGCCTGGAGATACACAGAGCCATGTACTAACGTAAGCTCTTAATTAACAAACCCAAGGAGTGAAGGATCTAGCTCTGAAAAGGATTTTTGCTTCTTCTTTTTTTTTTTTTTTTTTTTTAACTTCTTAACAGCTCATTAGATAGAAGTAGAAGCCTTCTCAGACTCCAGCACTGCCCCAGGTAAGATGGAACTAAATCTTATCTGAAAGACAAAGTAACTAGTCAAGTGGAAGGGGTCAATTGCCTAAAGGGTATTTCTTCCCCAAGGAAAGGGAGACAGGGCCAAGCTCAAGTAGCATCTCTCTGAGCAATTTAGGCCCAAGGGACTGGAAAACAGAAACAATTAAAGCCATCCTACTACCTCACCTCTGTCTCAACCATGCCCCTAGCAGGAAGAATCTGTGAAATTGAAGGTACCACATCACTTTAAGCTGGTTGAACGCCATGGGCAGACAAGCACTACATGTTGGGCAGAATAGGAAAAGCACAGAGTCTAGAGGCTTCATAGAAAAGTCTGACAACTTGCTGGGTTATCACTCTCAGAAAAACTGATGCTGGCTACTCTTTCTTCCTGAGACATGGGACTGTCTCGCCTGGGAATGTCCGAATGAGGTCTATAATATCTGAGGATACTCTTCTGAAAAAAAAAAAAAGGCTCCATATAGGCAGGGCAAGAAGCAGAAAAACAAAAGCTGAAAAATTCTGATCATTTAAACAGAACCTATGCTAGAGGTAAAGAATATGTTAAACAAAATGTCAAAGAACAGATAGAGAACAAAATGATCCAGCCGGAAAACATTAGGTAAAAAAAGTAAAAACAACCTCCAGAATAAACTAATTAAGGAAATCAAATGCCTAAATGCCAGCAAAAAGCAATGAGTCATATTAAGAAAATTGAAGATATGTCTCAGTGAAAGGAACACACCAACACTTCAAATGAGATACAGGAGTCTAAATAAATTCCGGATGTTCAAACAGACATGCAAAATCTCATCAAAAATCACATCAGTGAGTTGAGGGAGGATATTCTTTAGACACTGGGGGAACAAAAAGAAGAACTTGAAAGTTGAATAAACAAATCATAGAACTAATGGAAATGAAAGGCACAATAGAAGAGATGAAAGAGGGAACCATTTTGTAAAAAGCTTTAGAACCAATAAAGCCTACACAGCCAGGGACATTTGGAAATAAAGACGGAAAATACCCCTGGGTTTCTTCATGAAACAAGAAGCTGGGAGAGAAAGCTAGCAGACATCCCCACGTGCCTTCTCACCTGAGAGAGAAACCTTGAATTTCATTGGTCCTTTCTTTGGTGTTATCTTTCTCTGGATGCCTTAGCTTGGACATTTAAATGGCCTTAGAACTATAAACTTGCAACTTAATAAATTCTCTTTTTAAAGCTGTTTCATTTCTGGTATATTGCATTCTAGCAACTTTCACAAACTAAAACACCACTTGAAACATACAACGAAGGCAACAACTACAAAAAACTTACAACAGGCAAATTACATGAAAGAATGATTTTCAAAATCTGGATATCAGGCAATGAAGGACAGTTATCCCGAGAGAAACAAGGTGAGCCCTAAATTTGCCCCAATTTGCTGCCTTAATATCATCCTGGCAACAATACGGGGAGAGGAAACCTAGGCAAAGCCTCAGAAAGGATTCTCTGAGTTGAAGTAGAGCTGAGAGTCCAGAGAATCCAAGAGAGAGATTTTATGACAGTAATGCAGAAGGAGAAAGTGGCACAAAAAGAGAGGGTCCTTCTCCAGTGTCTGTATGTATATGTGAAGAAACTAACCAAAGCTAGAGAGAGAAGCATCCAAAAAGTTTAGAGGGAACAGCGCTATGTGTGTACACAGGCTGAGCAGTGCCTATTCCCACAAGACAGACTAGAAAAATTCATAATTCACAGAGTACTCAGGAAGGTCTTTACTTGGTAGTGAGGAATAATTATCCTTGATGACATTTCTCCAGACCTGAATAACAACTTTTAAAAGCAAGACATGAAAGAATCAGACTGCTTCCAATTAGCTAAACGGCACCACAGAGCAAAACTGAAGACCTACAGGAATGAAAATATATCCAGCATTCAACAAGGTAAAATGTTTGATATCCACTCAATTAACAGGCATGCACAGAGACAAAACCCAAGACTTCTAATTAACAAGTAATTATTCAATTGAAACTGACCCAGAATGGACACAGATATGAGTTAACAGGAATGACATTAAAACAGCAATTATAAAACAAACCAACAAACAAAAGAGTTCTTACAACCTCATTCCATATATTTCAAGAGTTAAATAAAGACACGCATGATATTAAAAAGACCCAGATTGAAATACTAGGGCTGCAAACTGCAATGTCTGGATGGGATTACACAGATTGAGCATTATGAAGAAAAGACTACTGAGCTTGAAGACTTTGAAATAAAAGTGATCAAGAATGAAACATGGAGAGTCAAAAGAGAAATAATAGCAAAAAGAAAAGTAAAGAGCACCAGTGAGCAAGGAACAACTTCAGGTAGCCTGGTTTAGGGGTGGTTGGATTCCCTGAAGTCAAGGAGAGAGAGGCAGACAGAAAACGTAATTGAAGAAATAATACTCTAAAACTCTCCAAACCCAAAGAAAACCATAAACCCATAAATCCATGGAACCAAAAGTTCCATGGCTTCCATGGAAATATGAAGTAAACGATACTAAGGCATATCATAATAAAATTATTCAATACTGATGATAAAGAAAAATTCCTAAATGCAGTCACACAGAAAAGACATATTACATACAGAGAAACAAAGATAAGCATGACCTCAGATTTCCTGTCAGAAACAAAGCAAGTGTGAAAGCACTGGAGCAACACTTTTTAAGTACTGAAAGATGAAATATGTCAACCTAAACTTCGATAGATGGCAGAAACTGTTTCCAAATATTAAGGCAAAATAAAAACACTTTTAGATAGACAAAACTTGAGGGAGTACATCATCAGCAGACCCATCCTACAAGAAATGCAGGTAGAGGGGAAATTATAGTGGATAGAAAACTGGTTTAAACAAAGAATAGAGAGAACTTCATTCTTTAATGGTAATTTTATTATCTATTTTTAAATGGTAATTACATGAGTAAAATATTTCCCTTATTATTTAAATATATTTAAAAGATACCTGACTACTTCAATTTAAGAAAAACATTAAAAAATAATGTGTTGTTGAGTACATAACATGAAACGTAAAATGCATGACAACTGTTCTGTTATCTAGACTTCCTTTGGGGAGCCTAGAGACTGTTTCCAGCATTAAGTAACTCAACTGATAATATTGTTATACATAAAATCATAAGCTAAGGATTCTGCATGTAGACCCTTGTATGGAAATTCAGAATTAAAAAATGTAAATGGGTACAGGGTTGGCACATTGAAATCTTTGCCATAGTGTCATAATGTGTTGCTCATGGGCCCTTGATGGTTTCTTAACTTCTGAGTCTCAATATCTGAGTCTCTAAAATGGGGCCATTAGTAACACTAAATTTGTTAATAAAATGTATAAAATTAATTAAAAAAATCTATGGTTTGATTTGCCCCATATTGAGGGCTGAAACGATAAGAAAGGGGACACTACATTTGAAATGATGGCCCCCAAAATATCATTATAAAGTTGTGTTCCCTATGTTGTGCCTTACAAATATGGAGAGAAAGAGATCAAATAGAGGAAAATGAAGGGACGGATGTTACTTTTGAACATTTGCACAAGGAAGATTACAGGATAACTGGAAACTGAACAAAGGCCCTGAAATTATAGATTGATTTACCTGTATATTTTCACAGCCAAGTAATGCCTACCAGTCCAGGGGTGGGGGAGATTAAAAAAAAAGGCATAATAGTAGTTTTTTTGCCATATACAAATGATAAAAGAAAAGACATCAAAGTGAGTAGCCTTTCAACTCATGCTCAATTAGAATAAAAGTTTGGTTGATGTTTTAAACATTTATGGCTAACTAACTGTGACAGGCTCTCAGCTTTACAAACAGGATGATTTTCAGTTGACTTTTGATCTGACTGACAGTTCCTTATACACTCCAGTGTTAGTTTATAACACACGAGCCCATATCTGAATACACATGTGACTAATTAGGAACTGTTTATGGGCTATCCACACAGATTTAACACACAAGAGTGAAGGCATTTTAAACTGGAGTTCATGATTTTAATGAAATAGAGTTAATTAACAAAGGTGCTTGACCTATTTTTTTTATATTGTTAAATTTAAAAAAAGATGAATAAAATCTGAAGTGGTTTGCATGTATATCTGATGAGGCAATTAGATCATTTAAAAAGCCAATATTATTAAACAAAACAAAGATGATTAAGTATTTTAAAATTTGGGTTGTAATATAATAAACGAGAAGTGCGGATAATACTCTGGATCTTGATTTCCAAGAAGTCTGTGTCTGAGATCTCCCAAGAGGCATAACATGCAGTGTTTTAGAGGGCTGACTCAGGAGCCAACTGTCAGGTCTGAATTCCAGGTTTGCTACTTACTAGCTGGGAAATCTTGGTAAATTACCTAACTTCACTGTATCTTCATTTCTTCATTTGAAATATGGAGATCATAGCACCTATCTCAAAAGATTGAAACATGTGAAACACGTAGAAGATAGGTAAAACTTGGGAAATACAACAAGGCTATTTATTATTATTCAAGAAAAACATTAACTGTCAGGGTTACAAACTGCTTAAATTGGTCTTAATGTGACTTAAAGAGGCTTAGTTTACAAACAGGACAATTCTAAAAGAGTAGAGTAAAAAAAAAAAAAAGGTAGGTTTTAGAAATCAAATTCATTAGTGCAATACAATCGATTTAGAACTGTCATTGCCCCAAAATCACCCCTTGATCTATTTCACACTGTGAAGAGCACTTTTTTCAAGTGGAAGTTTCCCGAAGAAAGAAGCTACTTTAAATTCTATGGTATGATAATCTGGATGTTACCTAAGAAAGACTGCTCATGATGATTTACCATCCCAGGTATAGTGAGAAGACCCAGTATTTCTCCAAAACTCCTCACTCATCTTTGGATGGGGGCTCAGCAGTGTTCACCTTTCCACTAGACACATCTGGCTGTGAGGACTTGCTTTGGCTGAACTAATTCATTGCATGCCCTGTAGCCCCAGCTTTTGAATCCATGCTGTATTACACAGTGATGACCTTACTTCTAGCTCATCTCTGTGTTCAACATCACATCTTCTCAGACCATGTCAGATTTCAACTGCAGAACATTCAGTCTAACCTAAAACTGCTGGTATCCTAGCTCAGGAGTTATTGAACCATTCTGCATTCTGTCATCAGCTCTTGTTTGCTGGTATGGGAGCTCGCTGACCTGTGCACAAGTATAGAATGTAGGAACAGAGAAGAGTTAGCATCTCTGAGGACGACTCTCATCCAATGGGGGACAGCACCAGTGGACAAAATGATCCAGACTCCTGTCTTTTGGGGACATCTTGCACATTTCTCGGAGACCATTGATGGAACAAATCTATTCCCTACCACACTCTAATCCTGTGATTTCCTCTTACCTCATCTCATTCTCCTTTCTCCCTTGCTTCCATTTTCTGAAATCATTTCTTAAATAAACTATCTGGGTCCCTGCCATTCCCCCAAATTACACTGACATAAGCCTTTCAATTGCAGTCTTGTCTGGGTTAGATTTTAAGGATCAGGATTGCAGAGGAAATTTATGTAAGGGAATTACAGACAAGCTTAGGTTGAATAATTGGACATTCCAGGTCTTAAAAATACTGGGAACTTTCCATGATTAGAAATTTTCATCAGGCAAATTTTCATTATAGATTCATTCCCATCTTCAATTAAATTCCATGGCTCTTCCCTTTTCTCTTCCAAAACTCTCTTCTCTTTTATTCCCCATTTTCATCCCTGAATCCATCTTAAATTCACAAGCAGAGCTATTTATGCATTACTTTGTTTTTCTGGTCCATTGTATCATCTGCTTAGGAAATCTCTTTATTCACATATCAATCAGTCTATTAAAGTGTTTCCCTGATCAAAGCTGTTTATCCATTAGAGGAAATCTCTGTGACAAAAGATCGAAATAATGATTTTTCAGCCCATTATATTAGCATTTGTCACTTAAGTAGATATTCTAGTAGGACATCAAGTGAAATGGAAATTTTTTTTTAAGATTCCCAGGAATAACTGAGTGGACACTAGCCATCACATTAGAGCTGATTTTCTTGGAATCTCCCACTAATATTTGTATGGTTCCTATTGACCTGGAGGAATAGATACCAGGACTTTTTGTGCTTGGCATAGTTGGCCTCTCCCAATCCCTTTTGCAATGCAGGAGGGTTGCTATATTTGCAGAGTGGTCCTGGATTCTCTTGAGATATCCAATTTTAGCTGAATTTCTCTGATTGACTGTAATGTTCCTAATTAAGTTTCCCGTTTCTGGAAATGAAACTAAATGCCTAGAAAAGAAATAACCCTATGAGAAATCAAAGCCTTAAGCCTAGGATTGAAACCTGGGCTCAAAAATCAGGCTGTGGCTCTTCATATTGGGGAAGGTTTAGAAGGTCCTGAGACCCTGGCATAGTGGTTATGCTTTTGAAACAATGACCAATATTTTTTTAATTATAGAAGTTGTAATTTACAGAAAAACTATGCAGAAAATAGAGAGTTCCTATATGCTCCCTCCCCTCATGCAGTTTCCTTATTATTCATACACTGCATTAGTACATCTTTCTTATAATTGATGAAACAATATTATTATAATTATGCCATTAAATGTAGTCCATAGTTTACATTAGGGTTTACTATTTATGTTGGTGCATTCCCATGTTTGTTTTTACACTTTTTTCTGGCAGCATATATATACACTAAAATATCCCCTTTTAACCACATTCAAGTATATTAACACCACTGTTAATACCATTATTCAGTGGTATTAATTTCCCCATGTTGTGCTGCCGTTACTACCATCCATCACCACATTTTCCCAATACCCTAACTTTTGAAACAATGACTAAACTTTTGAGTATAAACTAATATTTATTTAAATCTTAATTTAAGTAGCACACATTAGAGTGCCATTTTAACCTAGTAATGATACCTCTGTCATTGTTCCAAATTTAACAGAGAATTAGAGGCAACAATGGAAGGAATGAAGGAATCATTGTAGTTCCTTCTCACCTCCAGTCCTCTCTTTTCCTTTCCCCTCCTCTTCCCTCTTCTCTTTACCCCGCACTTCCCTTCTTTCCCTTCCTCTCCTTCTTTCTCCTTTCTTCTCCTTCCCCTTGATTTCTTTCTCCTCTCCTCTTCTCTCTCACTCTCTCTCTCTCTCTGTGCTCTCCCACATATTTGGATGCCTGATTAAATGAAATAAGCAGTAACTATAGTTCCTAATAAATACACTTAAATCTAAGTGATAAATTTTAAAAATGCAATGGGATCTTATACTGCAAGCTAATGGAAAAGAACACGCTTGTTACACATTATTTGCTCTATAGACTCTGTAAGGGTAATAACTTTTCCTTAATAGTGTTGTAACCTTGTGGTCACAAATATCAAGTTGTTATTCAATATGTGTTAAATAATGACTACATAAACAGAGCACAGAGATTGGTCAGCTATGCTACCTTATGCCAGCCTCACTCATAGAAATAGAAAGAGACAGATGAACCCCTGAAAGAGAATGCAATTCTTTTAGAAAAGTAAGAAGGAAACCAATAAAGTGCAGCTTCCCAAGATGGAAGGAAGCAAGACTTGAAAATTAAGAAGGTGATTGATGGTGTTATATATTGAAGAGAAAGATTCAATATAACTCATGATGCCAGACTTCTACGTCTGAACAATTGACATAGTGGTGAAGGTTGTGGACTCAGAAACCAAACTGAGTGTGACTCCCAGGACTACCATTTGAGCTTTGACAACTTTTCATCTCAGTTTCTTCATTTGTACTTTGTAAATGAGATAATCAATGTGTTAAGCATAAAGCCTTTAGTTTAAGGCAAGACTTCTCAACAGATGTAATTCATTATACAATCTATGATCGTCAACAGAATTTTTGGAAGATGGGATAGAAACCATTGATAAGAGTTGGAACATACCCTTGAGAGTTATAGAGGAATATGTGAATGAGAGTTGTAACTAAAATATTGAAAAACTAAAATCATGATTTGAAGGTTAGAAGAAATGAAAGCACATTTGTTGAGGCTACTAATACGTATTTTCTCACCATTTTAGAGTTCAAAATAAAGTTTCAACTTGTTTAAGTCAAATTTCAATATAAACACCCCATTCAGTTAATTATCCTTCTAGATATACCTTCACAAGGAATTTCCAAAACCTCCTTGGGACATAAGTACTTCAACTGCTTAGGTTTCAGGAATTATGGCCAATCCACTGTTTCAGTTCCTCTTTCCCAAAAGCCTTTGGTACTGAAGTTGCTATATGACATTGCTGTGGAAGCTCTGTATGCAGGAGATTGCCCAAGCAGGAAATTCCATGGTGGTGGTGGTAGTGGGTGAGACAGTGTTCTATCCACTGAAGCTGTTAGATCTGCAAAAATTCCACAAGGGGCTGGAGAAAATGATAGGGATGTAAGTTCAATTGATAAAAAAATTAAAAACTAAAGCAAAAGCAAAATCCCCTCTTCTTGTACATCTGATCAATTAATGTGTAAAAATGAAAACTTGAGACCATGATGGACCAAAAAACCTAAATGGTATATTTAGAAAGACATGCTTTAGAAAGGAATAGTGACAGCGTTTTTGTTTGTTTCTTATTGGGCTTTTTTGCTGATGGAGAGGATGAAAAACAAAATAATTTGCTGGAGTTATTTCCTCCCTATCAAGTTTTATGTTGAGGCAAAAATTGTGCTATGGAATGAAATGTTATTAGAGGTACTTGAAGATATAGTTATTAGAAAATTGAAAACTTTCAAAGGAGGATAGGCCTATTAGAGTTCAGAGTGTCAGCATATTAATGTCCCATATCTTTGGGAAGAATAAGTGCTAAAGTACTATAGACAGTGCCTCCCAAATTTTAGATTTTTAGGCCCCACTTTCATTCTTTTTGGTCACAGACATGTGCCACATATACTAGCATTTCTTTAACATCAGCCTTGGGATCACTCATTTTTAAAATGTTAAGTATTTATATTGACTGTCTCTCAGCAATGACATTTAAGGTACTTTTGATGCACAGGTTTTCTTTTATATAATGCATGTTAAAGTAAATGTGGAGCTCTTTAATTTTCTATATAATAAAATTTATGCATACATTTCCTGAACTCATCTCATAAACCATCAGTGAAAAGCTTCTTATATGAGAGAAAACATTATAATAAGGACTATAACAGGGAAAGAAACTGTGCTGGCATGAGAGGATTATGTGCCCTAGAAAAGCCATACTTTAATGTTGATCCAGTCTTGTGGGAGCAACTGCTTCTTTTCATCTGTATCCAGCGCTATAGGTTGGAAACTTGATTAGATCAACTCCACAGAGATGTGGCTCACCCTATTGTGGGTATTAACGTTGATCAGATGGAGATGTGATTCCACCCATTTCAGGGGGGTCTCTGATTAGTTTTCTGGAATCCTTTAAAAGAGTAAACATTTTGGACACAACAACAGAGCCATGAGAGAGCCATGGGAACCACGAGAGCACATGCATCCAAGAGCCCTTTGGAGATGAAGAAGGAAAACACCTTTTTGGGAGTGTCATGAAACAAGAAGCTTGAAGAGAAAGCGAGTAGACGGCACCATGTTTACCATGTGCCCTTCCAGTTGAGAGAGAAATCCTGAACTTCATTGGTCTTCTTGAACCAAGGTATCTCTCCCTGGATGCCTTAGATTGAAATTTTCTATAGTCTTGCTTTAATATTGGACATTTTTCATGGCCTTAGAACTGTAAAGTTGCAACTTAATAAATTCACTTTTTAAAAACTCATTCCATTTCTGGTATATTGTATTCCTGCATTCCGGCAGCTAGCAAATTAGAACAGAAGGAGTGGAAATTATCCCTTAAGAAATAAAAGAAGGGGCAAAGTTGAAGAAAACTTTGACTTGTTTTTTGCCTACTTTCGCAGAATGCCAAGCTGCCAGGGTAATATGAATCTTTTGTTCAGAAAAGTTTTGCTCATGTTTAGGAATAGAGCAAGAATGTGATGCTTTTACCAGGATATTACTATATAATAATCAGTCCAAAGTGTTGTCTAAGATGTGACTCTCCTAGATTGCAAATTTTGAATGGATATCTGAATATAATCTTGTATATACTTTGACATCCCTCTTCCACATCCTTCATTAGGTTTAAGTTCTTCAAAAATGAGTGCCTCTAATGCAAAGCTTCAAACGTTGCTATGTTTTCTAGAGAGAAGCAAGTGAAAAAGAGGAAACCATACTTGTCCAAATTATGCCCTTCAGTTTATATTTCAGGTTACTTTACATAAGTTATATCTAGTACCTCATACTGCAAAGTATCTGTGAAACTTCCCGAGAATCTGCAATGAAAATTGTTCAAGTGCCTAAGAATATAATAACATTTTCTTGATAAAATAATGTTTCTGTGTCACATAAAATGAAACTGTCAGCATTCCTTTGTAGGTTTCTCTCAGGCTTAAGAGCAGGTCCTTGACAGTTCTAGGATTGCCTTTAAAATCTTATTGAAATGTAGATTAATGCTGCAATGTCTTATAATGGTTGGAAAACCTTTTTCCTTTAAGACTTGTAGAAAAGAGAGTATTAATAAGCATTAACATTAGCTGCTATATTTTAGCATTTTCTTCTAAAGGTTTGTCTTCCCTTGAACCTAATATTTAGATTTATAAAGTACAGCAAATTACCTAATACTGTAAAGTATACTTTGCAATTTAAAGCTATGTGGATAGAAATGTCTTGTGAACATCAATTTTCACTACTCAGTTGTTACCAAGATCAAGTTAAGAATAAAAGCATTTGCTCTTTCAAATATCTGTAGATTTGAATGGATCTAAATGTGACAAAAATGACATTATACACCATATTATTTTATCATTGTCTTAATTTAGCAATGTTCAATAATATTTGCTTATTAATTAAAAATTATAATCAAGTCTATGATAATATAAATGCATATTAATGTGTGAGATGTCACATTTTGGCTTTCCATTATTCTATCTGGAGAATGCTGCCATTTTCACTCACCATTGCCTGTGTCCTGATGGTGGGTAGGATAAGAAGGGGTGCCTAACTTATTCCTCAAACTTCCCTGAAGCTCCTGGCTCCACAATTCTACTTCCTTTCTTTATACTGAATTCATGAACTAACAGAATACACATTGGAAGAGCAATCTTATCACTCCCACCAGCAGTCAGAGTATATTGATCATATCTAAACCAAATAAAGACCTGACAAAACAGACCCCTAAGTGAATGATTCTTAATTTTTTCTTTAATAAATGCCACAGGTTTGTAGCTTTTCACTTCCAGCATTGTCAACGGGACTGCACAGTAATTCTTAATACTCAATCAGGATTTCATGAATATCCTGCATGAGAAAGTACATAATTATTGGATATTTATCCGCACTTAGAACTACACTAGGAATTGTGAAAGATGCAAGGGGCTTAAGGCATCACTTTGTCATTGTGGAGCCTGCAGTCATACGGAAATATTAGATAGATGTGCTTCAATTCAAGTAGAGAAGTGCAGAATAAATAAATCATCCCATCTAAGCTTTTAAACACATAGTAGAAAAACATGGAAAGAAACAGAAAATATCATATTGGCTGCATCTGGAGGAAAGTAGGCACTGAAGAATTAGGAGGCAAGATTTAGGATCAAATTTTTTTCTGGAAATTATACTGGTGTTAATTTAATATAGGTCTCAATTATTGGAGAATCCAATAGAGAAATTCATGTAGGATATATAAAGTCACTAATGAGACACACCACTTCAACCTTAACAGCATCTTATGATTGCAATATCTAAGTTTTCCAGGAACTATCTATACAAATATTTGATTACATTTTGGGATAGATGTCAATACATACATACAGAGGAGAGCAGTCTGCTAATGAAAATACTGGAGCTGTGGTGTTAGAGCTAGTGCCTTTTCAAATTTGTATGTAGAGAAGGATTTTTCTAATAAATTGTGTTTTACATTATTTGTTTCAATAAATTAAAAATTCTACTTACATGTCACTTTGAAGTAGTGGAATGAAATGCAAAATGTATAGCCACCACTTACCCTTATCCATTCTTCTATATAAACATCTACGCATACACACATATGTTCATACATGCATTCTTTAATTGTACAAGGTTAATGAAAGAACATCATCCAAATACTCAGATCATGAGAGTTTATTCATCCTTCCAAATGCTATATAACTAAGTAGCCTAATAGCTTTTCTTTTTATTTTTCTATCAAACTAGTAGATCTTGAAATATGAACATTCTTTGGCAAAACGGGTGTTAAAAAGAGACTGTGTAGCAGAAATTGAATTGCTTCAGTACTAGAATAGGCAGATGCATATCAAATGTATATAAACATCTGAATACAGATAAGAAAATATTGGCCTTATTTCAAATGAGATGGAAACAAGATATTTAAAAAAATTATCAGAAATGAAATGGAAAAAGATCAGAGTCAGGTATATAGGACTTCAAGGGGCTCTGATCAAAAGAAAAAGCTATTTAACTTTAAAATACCCCATGAAAATGACCTCATTCTTATGGTAAGTCTTAAAAATACAAAAATATTAAATGTTTAAATTGTAGAAATAATTTTGTTCTTCTATGGTATCTTATAATGAAAAGGCATTAAATAGTTCCTTGGGAAATATTTCCTCTCCCCATAAAGTAGCTTATGCTTGAACTTTAAAAAGGGAGATATAGTTGGTTGGCTTAATTAAGGTTAAACTTGGTAGCTGAAGGGGAAAAAGAACCAGGAAAAAAAAAACAGGTAAGGAAGTCTTGAGCAAAGGAACATATTTCATGAGCACATTGTGAGTCCTTGATTTACATATAATAGCTGAATTAAAATGGTTTGAGATTACTCCATTTCTTCTCTGCATAACCTAAAGAACTAGAAGATTAATTATTCTAATAATCCTCCTTTTAACCTAGAAAATAAGAACCACCAGGGAAGATCTTAAAAATACAGCTATATCTTCTGAAATTATTTTATTTATCCAATATTTATTTAGCATGTATTATGCTCTATTCACATTGGTAGGAGACTGTTTCAGTTTGCTAAAGTTTCGGGAATGCAATACACCAAAAATGATTGGTTTTTAAAGGGGATTTATTAAGTTACAGGTTACAATTCTAAGATGTGAAAATGTCCAAATTAAGACACCAAAAAGATGTTACCTTCCTAGAGGAAAGGCATCTGGCAAACAGGATATCTCTGTCAGATGGGAAGGCATGTGGCTGACATCTAGGTTCCTTGCTCTGGTTTATTGCTTTCAGCTTCTGATTCCAATGGCTTTTTCTCTAAATGTCTGTGGGTCCTCACTTAGCTTCTCCAGGGCTGTGCTGATTTGAAAATGTTATGCATCCTAGAAAAGCCATGTTTTAATCCAATCTTGCTGGAGCAGTTCTTTCTTTTAATCCCTATTTAGGACTATAGGTTGGGAACTTGATTAGATTATTTCCATGGAGATGGGGTGCACCTAATTATGTGTATTAACTTTTTTCCTATATTTTTCTTTTTTTTTTTTTGCCATGGGTAGGTACCAGGAGTCGAACCTGGATCTCTGACATGGCAGGTGAGAACTCTGCCTGCTGAATGACCATGGCCCGTCCACGTATTAACTTTTAATTATATGGAGATTTGACTCTACCCATTCCAGGTGGGTCTTGATTAGTTTACTGGAATCCTTTAAAAGAGGAAGCATTTTGGAAAGAGTCCCTTTTGGAACCATAGCAGAGCCATAAGAACCACAAGAGCCCAGGAGAGAAACACAAGAGCCCAGAGACCTTTAGAGATGAAGAAAGAAAACACCCCTGGGGGAGCTTCATGAAAGAAGAAGCCTGGAGAGAAAGCTAGTAGATGTCACCCTGTTCAGCATGTGTCTTTCCAGTTGAGAGAGAAACCCTGAACTTCATCAGCCTTTCTTGAGTGAAGGTATCCTCTTGTTTGTGCCTTAATTTGAACATTTTTATAGACTTGCTTTAATTGGGACATTTTTACAACCATAGAACTATAAAATTGCAACTTAATAAATTCCCCATTTTAAAAGCCATTCCATTTCTGGTGCATCACATTCCGGAAGCTAGCAAACTAGAACAGGGGCCAAATCTGGATTTCATCTCTTAGCTGCCCTTGATTCTCTCTAGGTTGTGGCTTTTTCTGTGAGTTCTTGCTTAGCACCAAGGATATTTTTGTTTGCATCTCCAATCATCTGTGTTTGCTCTGAGCTCTTTTTTTCTCCATGAGCTCTTTTGAGGGTTCCAGTAAACTAATTAAGACCCACCTTGAACGGGCAGGGCCACATTTCCACACAAACAATCTAATCAAAAGGTTCCACTCACAATAGGTCTGCTCCTACAATATTGGATTAAAAGAATATGGCTTTTCTGGGGTACATAACAGTTTCAAACCAGCACGTTCCATTTTCTGGACCCCCAAAAGACAAGTTCTTTCCAAGTACAAAATACCTTCCTTCCATCACAATATTACAAAAGCCTTAAACTATTTCATTAATAGTAGAAATGCAATGCACAGTTAAAATAAAAAAAAACAGTTCAAACTCTTCAAAGTCAGTTTCAGGCATGGTCTGTCCTCAGGCGAAAATTGTCTTCTGGCTATGGACCTATGAAACTTAAAACAAGTTACCTGCTTCTAATACAAAGTGGAAGGGCAGTCATATGATAAATGTTGCCGTTGCCATAGGAAGAAATTGGAAGGAAAATAGAGGTCACTGGACAAATAGTTCTGAAAACCTGCAGGGCATACTCCATTAAATTTCAAAGTCTGAGAACCATCTACAAAAAACATTTTATTCTCGGGGCTTAACAGAGTGGCAGTCCCACTCTTTCTAAAGGCTTATACATCAGCCCTGCTCTCTCTAAACTTTGGGGTGAGTATTCCAACATATCTAAGCATTGGGGAGACTACCTTGTTCTCAACCCCACACTCTTCAAGCATCTAGTTGCCACCCAGACTTTTTGCTATGTCTGGGGCACATGCTCAACATCTTCAGAATAGTAGAGTGGTGGCCAGATTCTCCCTAATGCCTGGGGAATTTGCTTCACCCTTTCTGAGGCCTGAGGCAGCAAAATTCTTCCTGAAATTGAAGCAGAAGGCCTGTCCGCTGCCTCCATGACAAACTCACCCTTTCCGTGTTCATGGGTGCAACCACTCTCCTGGCCTGATATTTCCTGGCTCCATACCTTAGCTTCCATGGTTCTTGCTTTGAGTTATTTTCCTTCAAAATGCTCCTATTATGTTTCTTTTAGTTCAAACTGGCAGTGCTTCCATTCATATAGATCTCACACACACAAAAAAATTGTTGACTCGGTGTGCAGCATACAGTGGTCAAAACTATCAGACAATAGGACTTTCCACAAATCCTTTCTGAATAACTGCATTTCCAGTCTTGGCTTTTCCTGAGGTAGCTGACTGTTTCCATGTCTGGTTAAATTCTCATGTGTGGCACTATTCTCTAGAGTCTCACTTTCTAGAACCCAGAATTTTCCAGACTATAAATTTCTCGTTTCTTTGTACCCAAGATTTCAGTTCTCATTTTATCACTTTTCTTCTCACATTTTACTATCAGCTACAAGAAGAAACCCGGCTGCATTTTCCACATTTAGTTGGGAAATTTCTTCAGCTAGATATCTGAGTTCATCACTTTCAAATTCTGCCTTCCATTCAACATCAGTTCTCAATTTTGCCAGATTCTCTGCTACTTTAAAATGAAGACCACCTTCTTTCCAGTTTGAAATAACAGGTGCATCATTTCTCATAAGCCTTTATTTGAATTGCAAGTCTTTATTTCTCATAAGCCTTTATTTGAATCACCTTTAGCATCCACATTTCTACCAACAATCTCTTCAAAGCAATAGGCCTTTCCTATTCACCTATTCACAATTCTTCCAGAATCTTCCCCTTATCCATGTAAAAAGTTGTTCCAACATGTTTGATATTTCCAAACCACAGTACCCCACTTCTCTGGCACCAAAATCTGTTTCAGTTTGCTCTAACTGCTAGAACGCAATACACCAAAAAAATGGATTAGCTTTTATAAAGGGAGCTCAAGCAAGTTACAAGTTACAAGTCTAAGGCCAGGAAAATGCTCAAAATTAAGGCCCCAAGGAGAGCACACCTTGCTAGAGGAAAGGCAGCTGACATCTAGAGCACCTCTGTCAGCTGGGGGTACTTGGCTCATCTGAAGCCTTACTGGGCTGAATTCCAAGATGGCTTTTGGAAGCACCTTGCTGGAGCCTTACTGCCTCTTCAAAATGGCTCTGTCTCTAGCAGCATAGCCTAGACTTATTGCCTATCAGTAGAAGCTTGCAAGAGAGAGTGTCCCAAGGGTATTAGAAACAAAAGGAAGAAGAACTTGTTCCTTTAAAGGTTTGACTTAATACTGGCATAAAGTTACTTATGCCACATTTTCTTTGTCAAAGCATTCATAGGGAAACCCATTGTCAATGGAATAGCGAAAGGTCAGGTTCACAGGTATGCCACATGTGCAGTCACACAGAGGTCTGTGCTTAGAAGAGCCTCAAGCATGGTTTAATGGTCTGCTATTGTTGTCTTGAAATTCTTAATAATTTTTTAACATATTTTCACTCAGCATTTGGTCCCAAAGGTTAAGTTGTCCATCTTAGGATAGAGGGATAGGCTTCACTTCTCAATGAGGAATAGTGTACACATAGAGAAAGGGATGGAATTCATAAGGGCCATCCTGAAAATAAACTACCTCAGGTATAATAAGGAAAGACAGAAGGAATAGTCTACTACTGTAATAGTCCAGGTAAGAAAGACAGAGGATGGAAGAATAGTCTTATGTCGAGTATTATCAGATTGTCCTCCCATACCATTAGTGACCCCAAATACTGTGATAATCATGGTCAACATCAAGGGGTTCCTTTTCCCTTTGACTTCCCATTGGCTTTAGCTGATGGGTCATAAGACTAGACATTGGAGCAGATTGAGGTTGGTCATCCCTCTGCTTCTTCCTTGCCTTGACATTTTCTGTCCCTCTGTAAAAGGTCACAGCTTGTTTTAGGTAGTCCTTTGCACTGAGCCACCCTCTCTTAGTTTGCACAACTGCTTCCTTCTTTTGGCTTTCTATGTAGGATTTTAAAAGACTCTTTTTGCTCCTAGTCCAGAGATTCTGAAGTATTTCTTCCTAGTTTCCATTAGCTTTGCCATATTGTTTAAATAAGGCATTTGATAAACCCTCTTCTAATGATACACTTTAAATGGATCACTTGTTCCTGTCAGGATCCTGAATGACACATATGGCAATTGGAGGCAAGACATATAGGCAGATTTAGATACATTTGGTGCATAGAGAAAACAGGACTTGGTGATTGATTAGAATCAGAGAGAAAGGAAAGAGAGAGCTTCCCAGAGGAGAATGGCTTCTGGGTTTCTGGTTTGAACAGTTAAGTAAATTGAGGTACCATTTACCAGAAATAGGGAGAAAATTAGAGAATCTATATAGCATGGAAGCAAGTCAAGAGTTCACCCTGGACCACACTGAGTAGAAAAGTGGGGCAGATAGTTTGAACTTAGTGAATAATTTAGAAGAGAAGCCTAAGATGTGGATGTACATTTTGTTGTGTGAATATAACAATACTATTTCAGTGGAGTGAAGAAATGAATTAGATAGACAGGGTGGAAGTTTTCATGGAGGTTATGGTCTACTGAGGGATTTAGACGTGAAAGAAGTAATATACTACAGTGTTTAATTAATGCTACACCAAACAGTGCAGGGAGGTATAAGACAATATAATGAAAAGACAATCTATTTTAGATGTTGAAAGAAGTGGCAGTTTAAATTATGTGCCAAAAGACATGTTGAGCAGGTGAAAAGAAGGAAGAATGATGTTCCAGGAAGATGAGACAGTATTTGTTTTAAATCCCTGTGAAGATAAAGAAATTAGAGATACTGAAAAGTGACCAGAGTAGCTGGAGATTAGTGAGTAAAGGAGGAAGTGGCATAAGATTAGTTTTCTGAGGTCGATAGAAGATGAGATTATTAGGTCATATTAAAGATGGGTCTGTTAAATTCTAATGACTAGAATACTATTTGCAACTAGAAATAGAGCGGCTTAATTCCAATGCAAATCCTAAAATGCCTCAGTTCTCTTGAAAGCTCTACTTTTAGGGCTTACCCCAGGCACGTGGTGTAAACCTGGGATAGAAATGGGATACTCAGTAGCTTTCAAATAATTGTATAGTTAAAGCCCTTTGGCTTTTCTGTTCTATAGTTAGGCTCCATGGGGTCAGGACATCATGGCAAATAAGAATGCTTGATATATTAAATCACATGGAAAATAAACACCCACAATTCTAATATTTACATGTATCCTTATGTATGTAAATTTAACAAGTGGATTATTATAATTACAGGTACAAACTAAGGCTATCATATGAAACCTTCGGCATCTGAAAGTTACTTAAGGCTTCTTTGGGAAACCTTCACTGGGACTTTAATATTGAATCAAATTATCCATACCTCTTAACAAAGGCTAGTGTTTTCACCAGCTTAGTTAAATCTGTTCCTAGCTTAATCCCAGGATGTTCCACAGTTGCTTACTCTGGGACACATTTTAAAAATGCACAGTAAACAATACACATCTATTCATGGACCACACATTTCTTCCACAAATGGACAAAACATGTTAATAGTTTAAGTAATAACTAATTAATAGAGTGTTGCTATATGCCAGACACTGTTCTATACTAATCAAACATATTAACTCATTTAACCCGTGTAACAATTCTATGAAGCAGATGCTATTATTAAAGCCATGTTTAGAACGGGGAAGCCAAATCACAGGTGATAACTTCCCTAAATATGCTCAGCCCATGAGATGGAGCGCTTGAATTTAAATGATACAGCCCTGCTTTAGAATCCACCTTCTTCACCTCACTATTTTGTATTCCATTTAATGAGGGATCCATTTGGAGGCCTCTTAACTAGGATTTTTGTTGCAGGTAAGGTCCCCAGAAATGACTGAGTCAGAACTTTCTTAGTGATATCTTCTCTGGTGACAGCCTCAATTTTTTTTTTTTTAGTTATGCATGTTACACAACTTCCTGAAACTGATCAGCATTTCTCATAACCAGGAATATTTCAGGGCACACAGATAAAGTGATATTCAGCTCTGTGTTTTCTCTATTTAACCACCTGTAGAATTGAATTGAGTAATGATTTTGAAGCAGTTGCTGATTTGAACTAAAATATTGTTGGTGAAACCGAATGGAAAATTGGCTCTATACTAGAATTATTTAAACTAGCTTTTAAATGATGGAAGGAAATCTGAAAGAGGAAAGAAGAAATATATGTCTATATCTATATCTAGCTAGTTGTTCCATCCATATTTTTTCTAATGTAAGAGCAAAATAAAATCTGAGTTTAATGAACATCTAAGGATATATGACAACTTTGTTTTTGAAAAATAAATTTTCCATTAATTTTCTAGAGTTGCTTCTTAATTTAAAAATGTCGGTGAATAATAGAAGACATAAAATCTTTATTTTGTGAGATTTTTGTCTAAAGTGTCAAGATGATTTGTTTTGAGAAGTATCCAAAGGTCTATAGGCCACTCGCTGTTTTAATAACTCCGATTGTTCTGCATATCATCAAGTCACTTGGTCTAATTTGGGCAGTTTCCTTTTATACAACTATAAATATTTCTCTCTGTCATTATTATAAATTGATCTCAATGGGAAAATGTTCATCACCATTATAGGAACAACAACAGCAAAAACCCTCAGTTAAGCATAGATTTCAAGCATCCTACAATAAAATCACACACATCTAGGCCTACATTTCTAAGTATGATCCAAACTATAGAACTTTTAAGTGCTAATTTAGCTCTTGATATTTTCCATCAGTTTAAATATAATATACAGCAAGAAACATGGTTTGATTGTTGCTGAGCACGTCTTTTGTGTAGGTTGTTGTCTTTTGGAGTTTCTCTTACGTGAGATATTCTGGTGTTCAGAATTTAATTCTAGGATAAAGTGTCAGAAATGAGGTTGCTGGCTATTTAAACACTGACCCCAGGGCCCAAATGCGATTTGAAAGAACAACTCAGGTGAGAGTAAATAAATAAATAAAAGGTTTGGTTAATGTTGGACACTTGCTTGGTACCATGTCATTCAAAACCCTTCCCATTTCGCAATAAAATTTGCAATGACATAAGAATGATGTACAGTGCAGTGTAATTACTTATGGGGTCTTTGAAAAGAGAAGCCTCCTTCTTTTTCAAGTGATCTGACTTTGAAAGGGAATTACTTCCCAGGCCCTATAAATATTATTAAAAAGGCATTTTATGAGGTTTTTTTTTTCCCCTGCAGATTCCTACACATGGACAGACTATTGTGTGTTCTAAAACCTGTATTTACATGACACACTTTTATGGTCCAGTGGGCAAACACTACTTAGTCCCAAAATAACATCACAGTAATGACTACAGTCAAGACAGCAACAGCACCCCACCATTATTATCCAGATCAGACGGCACCAGATGGGGTATCCGTGGAGTGCTGACAGTGGGGGGCGTTGAACAACTGCTTCTGGTATTTGTCTGTACTCTTAGGCATGCAACATTATGTCCAAAATAAGTACATAATGTACAAGCTGTCCCATTTGGAAGAAGTATACTGTATTGCATATTTTTTCTTCACCTGAACTTAGTGGAGAAAGAAATGACACAATTGCAGGTAAGTTATGCTAATATGTTTTCATCAAATTTCACTAGGTCTAAGGCAGGATTTCTCAACCTCAACTGCACTGACATTATGGGGTTGAATCATTCTTTATTGTGGGAGGCTGTCCTGGGCATTGTAGGATGTTTAGCAGTATCACTGGCCTCTATCGACCAGATGTCAGTACTTCTTCCTGCCCCTTTAATTGTGAGAAACAAAAATGTCTTCCTGGTTGAGAGTATAAAGGAAGGCATATGGACCATAACTATATATACACTCTTTAAGTATACTCTTTGGCCTTATTAATACCAGGCTTTTATTAGTTTTCAGGTACAAGGTATGTATTTTTTTCTCACAGTAGCCCTCATTTATATATATGTATATATATATATATATATATTTTTTTTTTCTTTGCAGTCATGGCTGCAGTATGAAGAATTTTGCAGCTATAATATTATTTCATGCATTAATATTGATAGTAAGAAAATAAAAGAGGATCTATTAAAAGCCAAATGTTATAAGGGAGCACCTTTCCAGGAAAGGCCTCAAGTGTCTGTCCGGGAGCACAGAGAGGTCATACCAGTCCTCTTTGGATTATGGGTTTCTGGAAGCTTCCATCTCTTGCATCTTCTGATCTGCATTCATGACAAAATACTTCCTGAGGAAGACTTC
Source organism: Tamandua tetradactyla (assembly GCF_023851605.1). Classification (NCBI taxonomy): domain Eukaryota; kingdom Metazoa; phylum Chordata; class Mammalia; order Pilosa; family Myrmecophagidae; genus Tamandua; species Tamandua tetradactyla. Next base: position 115,509,189 of record NC_135329.1, on the reverse strand, counting down.
ATGATGAAAGCTGAAAACTTCCTGACAAAAGCTGCACCCTCCTAGAATCAGTGAGTTTTTTGAGTTATTTTTCTCATTGTCATATGCTTTTGGAATAGAGAGGCTGCTTCCACGAAATAAGGTAGTTGAAAGGAAGAAAGGGACAAGATTATTTACCACATCACTGATTATAAACATGACTTGAAATGTAATCAGAAGCAGAACAGAAGTCAAAATCCCTGCTTCTGCATGATTGAGAGTGTCCACCAGCGGTCTCATTATCATGCCACGACTGTCGATTCTGCCATTAGGTGTCTTCAAGGACTCATTGTTCTAGCTAATCAAATATTCTGCTTTGCAGAGAGGAACCATATATATAAGAATTATCCATTTTCAAATGTCTGGAATATAATAAAAGTCTGCTTATTACTATTTTTTTTCTGATATTACTTAATCTTTCTTCTTTGATAATTTAAAAGGGATTTCAGGGGGTTTTGTTTGTTTTAGGGTTATCACTATAAACCTAAATTATCATTTCTCTGCAGTTATGAAGTGTCTTCTGATAAGGATTTCTGGCTGACCTAATGCCAGGAAAAATAGCTTTTAACATCCAGTATTGGCATTGAAATATTGATAAGCACTAAATGAATGCAATGACAAAAGTAACAGACTCTATTATATATACATTGTGTTCTGGGTAATATGCAGTACCTAATGTTGTAAACATTCAACAAATATTGAAAATGCTCAAACATGCAGCTATCCATAAGTTCTTACTAAATAGCCACCATGTCTAAGTTGTTTTGCTAAATATTGTCTGGTTGATGATAGCAGCAGAAAAATAATGTGACTATGTTTCAGAAAGTGCATGTTTAACAATGGAAATTGTGATTTTAATATTGCCCCAATTTTGAGCATGTATGTAATTTTTTTCCTTAAGCAAAATTACTTAATGTGCCCCAAACCTACCTATTATTTTATCTTTTTTCAAAACTGCAAGACTTAAAAACAATTCGAACTGTTTATTTAGGATTATCAAGGCTTCTCTGAAACTACAAGTGGAAAAATACAAATTAAAGCCTTGAAAGGTTAGGAAAGAGAATGAGATCTATTTGGATGAACAAACACATTAAACCTCTAAGTAAAATTATGCTGTAAGAGATAGACATATTGAACAGGCTTTGTCAATTTCTAATTTTAATTTTTTTAATTTTTAACGTATATATTTTTATATTTCTCAAATGCATGGAGAACAAAAGAAGAATAATCCTTCAGTTAATTTTCATGCTCTCATCTGTCAGTAGCAGAAGACTTGTTGCTTAGTGGATACAATGTTAGCTTTATATTCCAAAGGACAACTTCAAATCCTGTTAAGGTTATATTTTTATTAAAATTTCCATTAATTTTTCCATCAATGTGATTATAGATTAATGTTAATTAATTCTTACCATTTTTTGAAAGAAATAAATGGAGCCATATCTGATTCAAAGTTAAAGAAGACATACTATTCAGGCTTTCTTGGTAACCCTTTCCTGGGGTTCAGAATTGGTTGGGGAGAAAGGGAATAAGATATCTTTAATGGCATTTTATTGAACTTAGCAATTTAAATGGCCTACCCTGATTTTTAAAGATATCAAATTACCATATGGATGATGTCTTTCTCATCAAATCTGGCTCTCAGTGTTTACCAAGAAAATGACAAAGATAATTCTTAATGTTGGATGTAGGACTTCTGCATATGAGTTACTGATATTAATGAGAATTCTGGGATGAGGCCTCTCTATGCTGAAAACTGCTACATCGACAAATTGAGTCATATTATAGAAACTGAAAACAGAAACCACTGGAATTGCTTCCTTAGAATTTTAATTCATTGTTGTAGCAAATGAAAAAATATCCTAGGAGGAATCAAGTCTTCATTCGCCTTGGGTAATCCTCAGATATTAAGGTGGGCTACCAGGTATCCTCTTTACATTAATGTATTCTTAAAACTCTTAGGAGAAATGGGAAGAAGTGCTTTGGAACTGAGAGTTCTAGACCTGGGTCACTGGGAGCAAGTTTTACAAAAAGATTTTTGACACCCATTTGGGGAAAGAAATTTATTCAAAGTGGGATGCAAACTTATGCTAATAATATACCAGTGGATTAATTTTAGTGCTTGATTCTCCATGAGCAAATAAAAGTTCACACTCAACCCCATCTCATCTAATAGAGTGGGGGCCGGAGGGTGGGGAGTGCAGTATTTTAGGACTCAGAGGTGGATATAGGGCTTACGTTTTGGAAACTGACACTATGCTATTAAAATGCAAAGGAATGGGTGGGCCACAGTGGCTCAGCAGGCAAGGACGCTTGCCTGCCATGCCAGAGGACCCAGGTTCGATTCCTGGTGCCTACCTAGGTTAAAAAAATAAAGTAAAATAACATAAAATAAATAAAATGTAAAGGAGAACTCTAGAAACCAATATTTCTTTATATCTTGCTTTTTTTTTTACCTGTCAGGTAAAGGGAAATTTTTAACTCTTTAGAAAAAAAAAGGACAGTGTCAAAATACATAAAAAATAATCCTCAATAGGTCAAATCAAAGTAAAAAGGGCAAAAATCCCCTAAACACTGAAATTATTGTATTAAATATTTTATGCTATTTATTGAGATGCTTTCACAGTGCGAAAACTATTAGACTAATATTTTTAACAATAAAATAAGAGCCAGTATTTACTGGACATTTTTTTTTGTGACAGGTACTGCCAAGAGCTTTTAATTGCATTGAATCCTATCAAGAAAGCATTATTAACTTTTTTTAAAACTGAGTTTTAGAGAGGTTAACTAGAAAAGACCAAATATTTAGCAAACATCAGAACCAAGCAAAATACTTTAGTAGGAAGTCTCAGAAGTAATGATTTTGTAGGAAAGAGAAGTGAAAGTACTGTTTTCCTGGAAGCACACAAAAAGTGAGACTTTATCAATTGTCCATATTGTATTGGGAGAAGGGTTGCAGTTTTTTCTTGAAGTTGTCCTGCAGCCTAGATTATTACGTTAAGGCAACAATGTTCTAACAATCCATACATAGATATCCAGAAAGAGTAGAAAAAAGGCCAACGTGCCCAAATCTCTCAAAAAACACATGCAATCCATATGGGGCCTGGGTGATTCAGAGCAGGGGTTCAGCACTTTTTCTTTAAGATTGGGTTTCATTCTGCTAACAGCGTCCTGGCTGAATGCCCACCAGCAAGCAATTAAGACTTTGTGCTTGCCTGCCTTTTAGTAGCTCTCCTCATGAAACATGCAGCCACATGGGAGCAGAAGCTTTGCCAGCATGGGTCACGGTCTGGGAGCAGCATCAGGAGAACTGCTCAGCTCTAAGGACTCATAGTCCTCTGGGAAGTCGAGGAGAGGATGGATGATTGATTGGCTGTGCCTGTGAGAGAAGATCAAGAACTGAATTGTGAACAAATGGAGACTGGTGGGAGATATCAAAATGGAGTTAGGAGAAGAGAGCAAAAAAATGCCACCAAGGACCTAATGAAAAAGGAGATGAATCCATTTCAGAAAATTTAGAAGCAATTGGATTAAATAAGAAGAAATTAAAAAACTAATTGCTGGTGTGAGTTCCTTACCATTGAACTTGGATGCCTTTATTTATCTTCTTTTGTTTGTTTGTTTTAGTAACTAGCACATTTGTGCTGCACACCCAAAATGTGTAATGTACTGTGCTGGGGTGGGGATGGGAAGACAAAGACGCATCTTCACGTGAGGATGAGTGCCAACATGGGCACAGTCTCTGTGCACACCAGACTCTATGACATGGTATCCACACAGCCTCTGACCTAAAGCGCATCCTGCAGGAGTGAAGCAACAAGGTAACCCATACTGCTTCCATCTCCCCAGCCTTGCTTTAGCATTATTTGGTGCCAGGAATGAATCGTGACTGGCCTTGACCTATGATGTGGAGCCTCAAAAATTAGCAAGCTTTGTATAAAGGTAAAATAACTTCCTTGGGAAGTGACAGGCACTTCATTTCTGCAATGAAATAGGCAAAATTAGTGCTTTCAGTTCTCATGGACTGTCTGCAAAATCTCCTGGGCAGTATAGATTTCTGCTCCCCAATCCTGAAAGTTTTGGTTCAACAGATCTAACCAGAGTTAGTCTCATGATATAAACATTGTGCTGAACAGTTTTGAAAAAAAAAATTCTAATCACCAAAACCATGTTTCTCTTCTTCATGACAGACCTAATCTAATTTCAATTTAGATTAGTATACATGAAGAACTACTAACTCTTCAGATATACTTTGCCTATAATCTACAAAAATCCAAATTTGTGCAAAACTGTTCTTCAGGTAACTAATATGGTCTTGAAGACAAGCAACCTCACTGGTGTATATGAAAACAAATTTACACACATTAATTTCAGGGGTATGTCTATTGCATTAAGTGAAGCATAAATGTTTTTAATAAGTAATTTATATTTTCTTACTCTTTGGAAAGTTGAGTGTAAACTAGGTTCATGCTGAGCACCATTCTCATTACGACTAAGTACCTTCGTTCAGGGCAAGAGGTCAGGGCACAGCAGAGGTGACAGGCCCAGAGCCACCTCTTTGGCCACCACTGTAGCTACAGCAGGTATTCCTAATGCCCTTGCTTAAAATCCTGGGGGCTCCATAGAAAACAGATGGAAAACAAAAAGAACGCTATGTTAAACTTCATTTCCAGGGAAATTCCCACAAGTTGAGGATCATACTAGCATTCCACTAGATATGTAGCGTTGCTCCCTAATTAGTTACCCATTTGAGTTGTATTGTCCTAAAGCCTTAGGCTAGTCAAGGTACTATGCAAACACACACACACACACACACAGAGTCCACAAGCATGGCAGAATTTATACTTTGGGGTCACTCCAGTGGTGCCCAAGGAGTGGTGCAAAGATCAAGAACACAGACTTATTTGTCAAACCCAACAAGATTTGAATCTCTGATTTCCGTTTGCCAGTTAAATTACCTTGAGCAAGTTAGTGAAATGTTCTGAGTCTGCTTTCTTTTTCTTATAAAATAGAGGTAATAATTTCTCCCTTACACTCTGGCATAGGTTGTTTGTCTTTAGCAAAAGGACTGAAATATGGTACTTCTTTTCTTGCTTTCTCTGAACAAATCAGGTTCAGAATTTGGGAAATTGCTCTCTTTCAAGGCTATTCATTTCTTTACATGAAATGGACTCCTTCTGATACAGAATAAATAAATACAAAATAATCTTATACAAGCAAGAAATTACTCCTATTTTTACCATGGAACTGAGTAGAATATCTTGTTCAATTCCAAGTTCTCAAATGTGCCAGTCACACCTCAGTTTACAATTATTATCATAATTAAATAAAACTTTAAATATGGTATAGAGTATTGGATGTGTATATGTTTGTGAATCTATATGTGTGTGTATGTGTGTGTGTGTATCTTCCCCTCGAGACTATAGGGAAAACAAAAATAGCATCAGCAACAACTGTGAGTGCCCCAAAGGTAGAAATTCCATCTCATTTTAGAGATTAATTTTTAAACTGTTCCAGGCAAAAAAAAAAAAAAAATTGTTGACTTTTCTCAGCTTACTACAAGTTATTTCCAAAGTTCTCAGCCAAAGGGGGTAGTGCAGTGACATATCATACATATATAATTTTTGTCTAAACCAGACTTTTCTGAGACATGAATGCACTGCAAATATAAAATGATTAAACTTAAATATTTTAAATATTTTTTCAGATAGGACACCATCACCTGTTTAATCAAATATATATTTCCCTATTGAGAGAAAATCACCCCTAAGTTCTACCGTAATAACGTACTTCACAAGGATTTTGCAAGCACCAATTGCAGAGAATCTGGCATTTTATTTTGGCAAAGGAAATTTTGTAGAAATATTTGCAATATTTTCTGCTAATCCCACCACAAGTCACTTTGACGTGGCAAATATTTGTTCTAGCAGACTTTACTACAGCTACAGAGTACATCAATCTGTTGTTTTAACCTTTTGAAAAATAACCCTTGTGTCTTCTTGAAGAAAATAAAGAGTCATTGATGAAACCTTTTATGTTTTCAACTTCTTTGCAGTGAGGTGCTGGGGAGAGAAATCAGCATGTTGCCTCAAGGGAATGGATTAAAGGGGACTGAAAGCATCTCTGCTTACTATCTTGGCTCATCGCTTTATGGCTGCGTGGGACCTAAAAAAGTAAATGGTGGTCAAAAAGAACAAACACATTTATTAGAGCAGTTAGAAAAGACTGTTTAGATATTTGCCAAGTTCCTTCTCAATAACATGTTTGGCAGCTACCAAATGACATGGCCTGCCCAGAGTTGATTTTGACGAAGCCTCTGGGATGTGTTAAAAAGTAAACCAGAGCAAATCACATACTGGAAAGCATAACTCAATCAAGGAAAAATGCATGATTAAGGGCGACATGGGCAAGGAAAGCTTTGCCAGACCTCAGGGTAAATATTTGTATCAGTGTGAAGAGAAAGCTTCGTAATGCTGATGTCAACTAGCTGGAATTTTCATTGTTTATAAACTTTTGTTGTTTGAGTTGAACTCTGGCAGAAAAGGTACCAAAGAAAGAGCAGTTTCCCGGCATGAAAGTTTGAATTGTGATAAGGCAGCTTAAGCAGATATGAATATAAAGATGCAAAGTTTCAGCCACTTTCCTCTTCCACAATCATCTTGCCAAGGAACAGCCTTCTTGTCTTAAATATCACTTTGAAAAAATTCATCAGGGTTAGCAAATACACAGATATTGTTTTACTTTGTTTTATTCTGTTAGGATGATTTAGAGCTTCTTTTTCCTTAGGAAGATCATCCATTAATGGGAAAGGATATAAATGGATTTGTTGTGCATTTTATTCTACCAAAGAATATTTGCCATATGAATCAGATACTTCAATGAGTGAAAATAAATGACTGGTTTCAGATTAAACTCAATATTTTGGACAGAGCCCATTAACTTCATGATGCTAAGTTATTTATTTTTTAACTCATTGTAGATCACTGCATGCTTTCAAACAAAATAATTTAGCAAGTTAAAGGATTTGGACATTGGATTTAAATCACCAACTACTCTTATGAAAAGGAAATCTGGTATTGTCTCACTCAGCCATGTTTTGCTGTAATTTTTAGAACATTGGAGGTAGCCAAAAGTCAGAAATCATACAATATTAGAAGGACATGGACTTGCGTAAGAATTTACAGTAGTTCAGAACAAATGACTCCCCTTTAGGCAGAGAAAGAGAAGTAAGAACTCCTAGAAATTGGTCCCTCCACTCTGAAAACTAAGCACATAGAAGGTGCTCTTATTGGCAAAGAGAAGACACACTGAGCTTTCCCATTTTCAGAGACGGATTTCTGCTAGAAACCTTACCTGCAGCCTGCATATTCTCATACAAGTACTGCTACTTCAGGGTAGCCTGGAAGCTGCCAATCAGAAACAGTTTCAATGAGAAGATGTAATGAGAGTCACTGACCAGAAAATAAAGACAACCCAGATCCTATCAAGTTTATCCTCTCTTTTAATAATTGCATATTTTAAATGTAATTCAGCCTGATTGGCCTCAGACATAACACAATAAGACTTAAAATGGTGTGTTGCTTTCGAGAAGGCTACAGTACGCACATACAGGAAGGAGACCAAACTTGAGAGTCCCTTCACTTGTCCACCCCAGCCAACCCCCAGGATGAATTGAAGGCTATCCCTGCAGATGTAGAAAAAGGACATATCACAAACATAAGCACATTACTTAGCCGCACGAAGAATAGAAACCAAGCCCCTGCTGTTGTAATTAAGAAGTCTTTGCTTCTAGCCCCTGGGCTTCAGAGACCTGTATCACTAACTAATGTCAGTTTAGAATGCTTTTTTGATAAGGATTTTTGTAACCTAGGAAGTAAGCTGAATATGAAAACTTTTCAATGTAATTTTCTGAGTTAGCATGTCCCTCTTGCGAAGTAAGATCTCTGGGTTATACTGGCCAAAGAAACAGCCTTCAGAGAGTGGCTCTGTCTGCTGGCATTGCACCAGAAGTCTATTTTCAGGAACTGAAGAAATGCTCATGACTTCCACCTAAAGTGTTTGCATTTCCCTCCCATCACTGAGCAGTTGGAGCCTGTGGAACTCATGGGAACACACAAAAAGTTAAGGCCATACCTAGAGCTGAAAATCCTACCAGGTGGAAGCCCTGGACTTGGACCCAGGTTTTAGTTATACTGTATCACACACAGATGTAAGAGTGGCTGAATTGGGGATACTCTGAAGACAACCAAGTTATTCCTATCTTATCCCCCTCCTACCTCTCAATGACAGAACATTCTCTAGGTCATTCTGCCTTGTGGATTGGGACCCTCTGGTATTATATTTTAATTAAATGGTCAGATTATTAATGCATGAAAATCAGTCACTGCAAATATTGAGCTAACAAGTTTTCATACATAATGTGCCCATATCAATATTATAACAGCCATATACTAAAGATTGACATGGTCACTTTTAAAGACGTCCTGATAAATATTTGAGTTAAAGATTCTCAGGGTCATATTAAGGGACCGAGAGATCATGTCTCATGGCTGATTTTCTTCCTCTGTTTTGTGGTCATAAAGAATCCACTAAGCTTCTCTGTTTGAAAGCCCATTCTAGAGCTTCGACAAAAGTAATGATCAGTCATGTATTTATTGTATATTAATATGCATTCAACATGGTGATAAAAGAGGACGGATTCAGATTTTTTTTTAAACATGCCTATAGCCTAATACCAGTTGTTTTCTAGCCTGATATATCTTCTTTTTGGATACTTGTCCCCCTATATTTTAGGGATTCTCCTTCCTCTTATGTTCAACCTTATATTATTATGGAAGCCACTATGTTAATAAAATGTTTACCTGTGGCCTAGTCACATTTGATTGATCTAAGCAAAGGAAATCAAAATCCTTCCTAGGAATTTGAGATAAGAGTAAGAAATCCCAGTTCAGTTTGGATGCTTTCTTGAATGGCAGAGATATAACTTGTGGCCTGTGGATGCCCTTGTACCTCACTGTAGACTAAGAGTGAGACAGATTCGGACTGCAGCAAGAGGAAAGAATGGTACAGAGACACCCAGAGAGCAGAGAGAAGCAAAGAAGAGAGAGGTTAATGTTTTTATGTCCCTGTTACTAGCTTACTGGGGTTGGCCATATCCCTGTCCAAGAGATACACCAATGTTTTTATCATTGTTGTTTTTGTTTTTTTTTTTTTTCAAATTTCTTCTGTTGAAACTAATTACCTAGTTTTCCAGGGCTATTTGACTAATACCACAAATTAGTTGGCTCAAACAACAGGTATTTATTTTCTCACAGTTTCCGAGTCTAGAAATCCAACATCAAATATTGCCAGGGTATGCTTTCTCCCAGAGTCTGTAGAATTCAGGTGCTGGCTTGCCAACAATCCTGTGTTCCTTGGCATCCCTTGGCTTGTAGATGAATCTTTGCCTCCACCACATGGTGATCTCTCTTTCCTCCTCTGGCTCTCCCAGCAGATGGTGTAAGAATTACGTCTGCTTATAAGGACTTCAGCCATATTGAATTAAGGTCCACCCTCATTCAATTTGGCCTCACCCAAAATAGGAATTTCAAAGATCCTGTTTACAAATAAGTTCACAACTCCAACACCAGGGTTGGGAGTTAAATATGTCTTTGTGGGTATTTCATTTTCCTTGGCTGTTTAAGCAAATACCATGAAATTGGTTGACTCAAACAATAGGCATTTATTAGCTCATGATTTTGAGGCTAGGAGAAGTCCAAATCTAGGCATCATCAAGGTGATGCTTTCTTTCCAAGGACTGACATTATGGGGCTGGCTGCTAGTGATTCTTGGTCCTGGGGTCCTCTGTCATATAGCAATACACATGACGGTTTCTCTTGGCTGCTCCCTTTTCTTCCCAGTTCAGATGAGCTCCAGCTCCTTGCTCCCATGGCTTTCTCTACTTGTCTGAATTGCATTCTTTTTATAAAGGACTCCAGTATCAAGATCAAAGAGTATCATGATTGAGGTAGGTCACACCTCGACTGAAGGTCCCTTGTCAAAGGTGCTACTTACAATGGGTTCACACCCACTAGAATGGATTAAGCTTATGAACATGATTTTCTGTGATGTATAGCTCTAAACCACCACAGTGGGGGACATTATTCAATCTACCACCAATAGTTAAATTGGGTTCTGTTAGTTACTATTTAGGGCTTAACTATTATAGCTACTACCCTCAGGGAAATGAGAAAGGCATTTATTGAATACTGCACCAGTTTGAAACTGTTCTGTACCCCAGAAAAGCCATGTTCTCTGATCCTGATTCAATATTGTTGGGTGGGATCTTTTGATTATGTTGTTTCCATAGAGATGTGACCCACCCAACTGTGGGTGGGACCTGTTGATTATGTGGCTTCCATGTGTCGTTTAAGAGGGAACCATTTTAGAAAAAGCTTCAGAGTCCACACAGCCAGACACCTTTGGAAATGCAGAAGGAAAACCCTCCTGGGGAAGCCTTATGAAATGAGAGGCCTGGAGAGAAAGATAGCAGACATCTCCATGTGCCTTCCCAGTAGACAGAGGTGTTCCAGATGCATCAGTCTTTCTTGAGCCAAGGTATCTTTCTCCAGATGCCTTGGCTTGGACATTTATATAGCTTTAGAACTGTAAACTTGCAACTTAACAAGTTTCCTTTTTATAAGTCATTCAATTTCTGGTATATTTCATTCTGGCAACTTTAGCAAATCGAAGCAGATACCTGGTATATGCTACTTACAATCATTATCCTATGTAATCCCTTTACTAATCTTAGTTCTTTAACCTTATTTTCACTTTACAGATGGATAAACTGAGGATCAGAGAAGTCAATTTACTTATGCATGAACACAGCCATTCAAATCAAAGTGAGTCCATGCTCCTTTTTGCACCATGGCCTGAACATTCCCTTAGAAATCTAATTGAGGAAGAAAAAATTCCTGCATTATATAATTATAGACAATACTAAAATTCTGAATATTATAAACAATACATCATTATGGATAAAGGGATGCCAGTGCAAGATGGAACAACAAGGAAGCATGTATCACATAGAACTCTTTCAGTTACAAATGACAGTAAATAAGTTCAGCCTCACTTACTGATTCAAGAGTCATTCTCCACTCACCCACAGCTGGATCTATTACTCAAAGGAGTGCATCAGGATTCTGTCTCTGTCCCTTGACTCTGCTTTCTTTTTTGTTGGCCTCATTCTTAGGCAGGCTTTCTCCAAGCAGTGGCCCTAAGCTCGTTCCAAACACTCCTAGGGCTTAAGGAAAGTGTAACATTGGGTCCTTGGGCCTGTAGACCTCCACTCCTACCCCAAAGGTGGAGATTAGAGAAGAATCTATTACAGGTTGTTGAAGTTGACAGAAAACTGTTTGGCAGAATTTGGGCATAGAGCATAGTTTAACAAGGCAGACAATGGGCTCCAGTTTGACATGACTTCTGGACCCCTTAGGGAAGGATGCAGCAGCAGTACAAGAATGGACCCCAGATGGGGTCCCCTGTTGCCCACATCTATGGCTAGTACTCTGTGGCACCCAGAAACCTCAGATTTACAACTAATCAATATCAAGTCCAGTGGAAAGATAAAGTGGAAAAACAAAACCCCAAAGCAGAAGCCCTAGAACTGAATTCTATTGCCAGACTGGGGTCATATGTCTATCCTTTAACCAATTTTTGCTGCCAGAGAGGATTGGACTATGACCAGACCTGGAAGTTCATACCTAGAAAACACACGCTGGGGTTAGCCCCACAGAATCAAATGGAATGAGAACAATTCGGTGGTTATGTTGGTGCCTAAAGCCAGGGGATAGATGCTGGGCAGGCAAAAAGAACATACCCTGAGTGAATAAGTTTCATGGAAGAGCTCTAACATGACATGTCAAGAACTATAATAATAATAATATTTCTGGATTAAGTAGTAACTTAAAAAGAATAACTGCCATTTATTGAACGTTGAATATGTGACAATCACTTTGTTAAGGGCTTAAAATATTCTACCTTATTTGGGTAATAATCTTGTTGTATGGAGACAACATTTTTTTTTGTATTAATTTTTGTTTTTCACATGAAGAAACTAAGGCTTAGAGATATTAAGCCACTTGCCCACTTCGTATAAGGCAAAGTGAGGAGTAGAACACAGGATGTGTTATATGCAAGTCTTGCTATATACTTGTCAGTATATGACAATATGTACTGACAGATTCATTTCTCACACATTTACCCCTAAACATCTGGCACTATAAAGGAAACATCTTTAAAGAAGCCTTGAAGAATTGCAAGGTGCGATCTCAAACTCAAAGCAAGTCAAAGGTGAGCAGAAGAGGGAAGACAGGCTCAGTTACCTTTAGTGCATGAACCTGTTCTTTCCTAAGAATTACATCCTTGGTCCCAGCAAGTAGAACTTCAAGTAGAAGCAGGCGGGCCGTGGGAGGCTGGCGATTGTCTCACCTTGCAGAATCAGAAGCTATCGATTATTGTTTTCATTTCCGCTTCTTTTTTTCATGGCTTTGACTATAAACTGTGTAATTAACTTTGTTTGTCAAGGAAGAAATTTGAATTAAATGCAATAAGCAAAGCTTAAAATTTCTGCTGAACCCTTTAGAGGATATCTTTGTAACTCTTTGAAATTCAAAGCTGAGAAAAAATTATTCTTTTGCTCTTATTATTCTTTCCTATTGTAGTTTTTAAAAATTACTAAAGTAGTAGTAACAGTCAAAATAATGCCTTAATTTTTTTGGCAATTTTGAATTGTTAATACATTTAATGGTTCAAAATGAAATCAATATAAAATTTACACATTAAGCCCTTTTGCCTAAAGTTGGTCATTGTTATGAGTTTCTAGTACTTCTGCAGTATGACTAAAATTATTATGTAATACTCTATCATATCAGGTACTACTTTCATGTCCCCATGTTTCTTCCATCAGGTTTTTCATAAGGAAGTCTTTCAAAATCAAAGAGTTCATGCTAATCTTACAGATGCAGAGCGAGAGAAGCATGGATGGAACGAACCTTAGCCATAATTATGAGGGTTTCATGTCACCTCTCCACCTTTGAAATCTTATAAAGCTGATTTCATCTACTCTTCAAAATACAGACATGAGAGTCAGAGTCCCAGAAATTGCTCAAAGTTTGGGTGCCAAACTCTACCTCTAGGTGTAAGTTTAGCTGCCGTGATGAAAGTTGATATCCTGCTGGATGCAGCACCTGAGGAATAGCCAACTCCTGGAGTTGGTCTTAGGACTCTGGGAATGAAAGAAATAGGATCTCCAGCGTGGGTAGTGAGTCATTTATTTTCCCTGTGAGCCGCCACGTCGCATGAAGGGAGAACACATCCTGGAACTCAAGCCAGTAGGATGACGCCATTAGTGGGTGTTATTGGCTTGTGGACTATGGTTCCACCTCGAAAAGCTGTGACATCAAAGCTCATGGACATTTAAGACCTTTGTGGACCCTTCTTCTATACTCGATCCCAAATTCCTGGAAGGCAAAGACCCTGGAAATGCTGTTCACCATAATAGCCACATTATCCCATTTGTGTGGGACCTTCAGCAAGCTTGGGACGGGCCGCTGGGAGGGGTCGAGGGCTCTTCTTCTCTCAGAACTTGGATCACCATCCTGCCAGCAAAGGGTGAAGAACCTGTCTCTTGAGTAGGTATCCAACTCTAAGTTTCTGTGTTTCTCAGAGTGACACAGTGAGTTACATACCAGATTGCTCTCAGCAAGGGCAGGAAATGGATGGCACACAAAGAACCAGAGGGCAGGCCCTGCAGGTGCTGTGAGAAGTGTGGGCTGGGCTGAGAGGAGGACCCTTGGGGAAAGCGGCATCATTGTCTTACTGCTACCAAAGCCCTGAAGGGTCAGAGAGAGGAACAGTCTTTTCATTAACCATAGGACTTTTCCATCTTCCCAGAACAAATAGAGAAGACGATGTTCCCTAAACAGAAGGAGAAATTAAAAGAATAAAACTGAGCAAACAGTTTTGGAAGCAAAATGAAACAAAACCAAACAAAAACCCAACAAAATCATAGCAGGATAAGCGTGGAAGTGGAAGCAGTGAATCGGAGGCAGCTGAGAACCGCCCTGCTGGACTGTAGAATGGGGACTCTCATTCACCATCTTAACAAAGTGGTAAGTGCCCTATAATTGGTTTATTAAGAAAAAAAATCAATGCTGTAAAAAAAAAAAAGTTGCCTGAAAGGGAAACCTAAATACAAGTCTGATATAAATGGGTCTTTACACAACTATAATTTCCAAATTGGCTATAAGTAGGTGATTCTTTCCTATGGATAGGCTTCACTTCCACGTGGCGGGGGAAGTGGTTGCAGCGCTGTGGCAGAGGGCTGCTCCTCCCTGGGTAAGGCTCCAGTTTCCTTCTGCAGCAGCCTCATGCCCCCCAAGGGGCCTGCTCTACCCCCTGCACCTCCCACCCACCTTATCCACAGAAAGTTGCAAAAGAGAGAAGGCAATGCAGACAGGCTTTGGCTCTAACAGGCCACAGAGGCTGCATGCGTATTGCACAGACCTTGCATTGCTAGTCTCCATGCTCTCTCTCCCTCCTGCAGCCCGCATTCCTTCTCTTATCCAAAAAGAAAACAAAAGAAATAAAAAGGTAATTCTATTTTTTCAAGCACTCTAAGAACAGAAATCCTCAAAAACTCTCCCTTCTCCCTAAACTTTAATGAGCATAGGCTTGAGGTCCACCAAGTGTTATTTTGAAAGGGCCATGCTTCTCTGGTATTACACATTAAGAAAAGCTCGCCTCAAACTCAGATATTTAAATTCCTCTACTCAGAACACACACATCTGCAGACTTTGCAGGCTTAGCTGCCTGTGGCCTGTTAATTCCTTCTCTGTGGACTCTGCCTTGGAGAGAGGATGAGGATGCAATGCCTTGGAGAAGGAGGGTGACTCGGGATGCATTAACTAGGTCCCAGAATAATCGGGAGAGCAAAACCATCTCTATGGCTCTCTCAGCCTTACCCTGTGAAGAGGCAGCCGCAGTGGAGTGTGGACACACCTGCATGCGGTGGAGGCAGGTCTGCCTCCCATTTGGGTCTGAGTTACAGCAGCCAACGTGCTAGCAAATGGCATTAGTGCGCATGCACCGCGGGCACCCAGGGGCCGGGTGGAGGACCGCTTCAGCTCAGCGCCGGGAAGAGCAGGCACCGGGTGGTAACAACTTTCAGTCATTACTGACCTGGGCTCCATTCAAACCAGTGACCTAGAAATGAAGGGCTCCAACTTCCATTACTAATTCCCCGAGCCATCAAGTCTCCCCTATAGCCTGGATGTTGTCCTGAAACCCAGGTCTTCTGTTGAAATAGCATTAGACAGCAGCCACCGCATTGGCAAGCAAGGGTTTTAAAATAAAAGGGGGGGGGGGGGAGGAGGAAAAATGTGCACAGACCAAGTCTCCTTTAATTACTCCTTTAAAGTTTTTCAGCTCCTTTAGACCTAGAAACCTGAACCTTCTTTAATGTCAATTGCTTGCCAGGAAGTACAAGAATGGTGTTCAGACAAACACAGGCTTCTATTTTGTTTGAATGGTGAAAATACACATGCCCCCTCCAAAACTGAGGAATAATGAGAGAAAACCAAATGAGAGGAAGTTGTTGAAAAGGAAAGAAAGAGATTAAATGAGTATTGCGAGGATGAGAAGAATATTTACTGCCAAAGTAGGGAAAGGAGTTAAATGAAAGCACCCTTGAACAGTCTTGTCCCCTCACTTATTATCCGTGTCGCCCTCTCAATCCCTCTCTTCAAAGACTGACAATTATTTTCCAGCAAAAAAGTAGGGTTTTTATGAGTTAGGTGAAGCCCATGCACAGCAAGCCGGATAAAAACCGCATCAAAAGTTCTGCCTTGGCTTTTGAGCAAAAAAAAAAAAACTCCAGCTTTACCAACGGTCCTGTAGATGGCGCTACACTCTGCGATTCCGAGATCGCTGCCTCAACAATGAAGCAATTGTTTCCCGTCTCCACTTAGCAATCCCTCCCTCTCGTTCAGTTTTTTCTGGTTGCATGTTCTATTTATTTTAATGTATACCTTTGTGTAAAGCCTGTCTCTGAGTGGTTAGATGCCCCGTTGATATGTGGCCTTCAAGGGGGGAAAGGGAGTGCAGCCTATTCCCATGACATCCCAGGGCTTTGTAGAGCCAAAAAAACCTTCTCAGGAACACCTAATCCTTGGGCTCTGTCCAAGTTCCACAATCCCTCTGTACAACTGACATGGGCCACTTGGGACACTTGAGAGCTTTAGGTGTGTCTCTCTGAAGTCAGCCCCCGCCAAGCATGAGGCAAATGTGCCCGACCAAAGAAAATAAATTATGTGGAGTCCAATTTTCAGCAGTTATGAAGTATTAAATTACACATGCGAAGAATTCACTTTGGGATTAACCCTTTGGAACCAAAAACACAGTCTGTGACATTAAAACACAGCCCTGGGTAAGCCATGCCCTTCCAAAGATGCAGAGGTGACTGACCAGAAAGCAGAGATGCTAAGTGAAATAAGATTGTAATTAAATCCAAATGTGTTTAAAATGCTACCTGGGCAGGGCAGTGGGTGTGTGTTGGGTGGGGAGGGGGTGAGAAGCTGTTCTATCTCAAGAGAGATTGGGTCCTGTGTACTGGAAGTTTCAATGGCACCATAAAATTTAAGAGCTCACTGTGAATGCCACGTTTGGCACTTAATAAGGTCGCATTTGGGCATAATTCACACAGCCTCTGCAGCTGCATCTTCCTTCAGGTTTAGAGAAGTGGTTGAGAGCCACTGGAACTTGAGTGAAATCACAATTGCAGAACTCCTGAAAAGGCATTACTCCTCTGTGACTCAGGGAGAGATAGGAAAGGACATCCTGCCCTGCCCCTTAAAAGAATTCCTGGTTCCCCGTAACCGCCCGAGACACTGAGCTGTTAGTACATGATGTTGCTGAAAATTTAACACAGAAATCCTGCATTAGAAAAACAAAACACTGCTGTTTGTTTCCACTTTAAAGCTATTTATTTGCTCAATGACCATAGAAAACAAATCTCCAACAATAACAGGAAGAAATCAATCATGAAGAACAAAATTTTTTTTCTTAGCAAAGTTAACTTTTCAGTAAAGAGTATGTCTGAGATATGCAAAGCGATATATTGGGGGAAACATGAAAACTTGCCCTTCTTCACCTCAAATTTGTCACCAGAAAGCGTGTGATCTACAAAAAGAACACTCAATCTGGGGGTTGCCAGACTGAGTCACCTACCTCACGCATTTCTCTGGATCAGACATAGCTATCCAAGGAGTTCTCTGTGAGACACTGGGGAACTCATCCACTTTCCTCATTTTACCAGTGAAGACACTGAAGCCAGCAGAGATTCCATGAGTTGCTCAAAGTCAACACTGCTAGGATTAGAAGCTTCCTGACTCCCAGTATAACCTCTTTTCAAAATAATATATATGTCTGATTTCTCTTTGTCTCTGCTGCTCCTATCTGTACAGAGAATGATAACAATCTGAAACACTATTGTGAGAAATATGGAATACTTTGAGACATGTAGAGGTGCTAAAATAACTCAAGTGATGATAGATGGTTGCACGTATGTTAGCATATGTTAAAATAGAGAGAGAGAGAGAGCTAAAGACAGAGAAAGAAATGCAGTTCCTGACATCATATGGTTGCTGGGTGGAGTAACTAATAAAATTGCTAAGCACTGTGAAGTTAGGCTGCTGTGTGCAGCTAACCCAGGGTGAACCAAAATTTGCAAATGTCATGAGACTTTTATTTCCAACAGGTGGCATTTGAGAATGCAAACTATTAGGCACCCAAGTGAGAGATCATTGTAAAGGGGAAGAGACATGGGGATTTACAAACTTGTGAAATCAGAGTAACTGAAAAACATTGCTTTGTGTTTGCAATTTTCTACAGATCCACTGATTGAGAGGAATGACTGATTGGAGACATGATGAGAAAATGCTTCTTTCGTTTTTGCCCATTTGAAATTAATGTGAAAAGAAGAAAAAAAGGTAAGAAAATCTGCTACAAAAAGGAAACGCAGACCAACACGGCTTGTGGGCAAATGTGTGTAAGCCAAGAACCTAAAATGAGGAAGGCGATAAAGCAATACAAAAGCCCACCAGCAGCAACCATCATCAGATTCTAACCAAACTGCCTTGCCTGCATCACATCCACCCTCACGTATTCTCTCAGATAAGAAAGAACTTCTTGTGGGAGAGCACGCCACACAGTATGCAAGTGCTGCCAAGTAGCCTATATAATTCCCGATCCTTAAATTTATGGCCATCACTGGGTCTGGAAATAAGGCTAAAGGTGGTAGGTGTGCACACAGAAATACTGGCAAGAAGTTGGTTTGGTAAGGTTCATCTTCCCAGTCGGTGGAAATCAAGGGTGCCTGGTCTATATCAGACCTAAGGAAATGTTTTCCCCCAAGCTGCTTGAAGATAGCAAGGGAGTAGTGGCATGGGGCCCATACCCTAACAAATGAGCTTTTTATCCTTAAACAAGGGAGTTGACTAAAGTATTCTCAGAGTTTTTAAAGGTGCCCTGATTCACCTGAACGCAAAACAAATCTTTTCATCCCCAAGAAATATCTAGATGGTTATTGCAAGTTTTTGCTAGTCTGAGCTCTTCCCCAGATAACCGATTTGACAGCTGAGTAGTTTGCACGCAGTGCTGAATTAGATATGATCCTTATCTCTCTTCTCCCAGGAAATGTGCATTTTATAAGAAGGGGTTTTTAAAGGGTACAAAACTGAGGCACAGCTTAAATGGGCAATGCCAGAAACTCAATACAAATCAGACAGGTTTGTAAAACTCTTAACTTCTCAGCCCTATGTCACTGTATTATAAAAGAGGCTGGATATAAACTTCTCCTATCCTAAGTCTTGATGATATTACTTTGAAAAATAATTTGATTTCAAGAGGCAGAGTGTTGTCCATTGATGTGTGCAAATTCTGTGTGCATGTGTATATCAGAGGTTAGGTTTTGGCCTGTTATCATTAAAAATAATCCTTATTTTTCTCTTTTTGCCTCCTTTGCTTGTTTGAGCATAGAGTGAAAAAAACCTGTTAAAACTTTTTGGTAGAGTGTGAATATGAGTTTGCATATGTGTGTCTGTAAAAAAACCTTCATATGATATATACATCATAATAATGTGTATTATGAGAGCAGATTTTATGTAAATACATGTGTATAAAATAAGCTCATTTGTATGTGGATTAAGGGAAGCTACACTCAGTATAGTAACTTCCCTAACGTTTATTTCAGTCTAGCATGTGGATTTCAGTACTGTGTGGAGAAAGTAAAGGTGAGCAGATAATTGTACAGGAAGGAGGGCTACAGCCTGGAACTTACATTTGTCTTGATATAAGGCAGAGAAAACAGACTAACTGGCATAAGATGAGTTCCTTCACTGGTCAGAGGTACAGAACGAGGCAGGACTAAGAGCACAGGTCCTGTGGAATGCCACTGAAACCAAAATATAACTCACAATGTCTGTCTGTATCTATCTATCTATCCATCATTTTCTATCTATATCTATCTATCTATATCTATCTTTCATCTATTAATCTGTCTCATTCTTTTTGTTCATTCCAGAATAGCTATAAGGTAACAGATATAAATATGTACAATTGCAATATAATAAAGTAAAATTAAAGTTCAAATATGTTCAGGGAAAAGAACAAAGGAAAAATAACAGTAGGAAAGATAAGATGAATGCAGGAGTCAGGTTAGTAAATAAAATGTGTTCCTTGAGCTACTTTACATTTGCCATGGGTGTTCAGCAAATTAGACTCCAAGTAAAGAGAGAGTTACAAACTATTTTATGACCCACAGTGTCCATAATATAAGAAGACGGTCTTTCAGAAGAAACACGACTGTTTATTGGCTCTAAAACCAGGAAAACTTTCTTTTGCAGTACCTCAGGAAGAGCACAATAAATTCAGTCAATGCCCACAAAAGCTGTATCCTAAAGCTCAACACACTGGGAGTCCTTCTACAACCAATCAGCCTGCTTCTGATAGAGACACTCAGTTTCTGACTGCTTTGTTTGATCCTCCTCCAAGAAATCAGCTGTTAAACCTCTTCCCTTGATCTATTGTTACTCCTTTGGTGGTGTCATCCAGACTGTAACTTTAAATGTCATCTCTAAATGGATAACCCTAAAATGTATCTATGATAGGATTCTCTCCTGAGCCCCGGACACTTTCCACTAACGTGTGCTATAAGCATTTACAGCTTCACATGTCAAAAATAATTGATTTTACCCCCCAAATCTGCTCCTTCCCCAAGGTCCCCCTTTCGGGAATACATAACTCCAGCATTTTGGTGGTTAAGGCCAAATATCTTAGAGATCTCATTAATTCCTCTCTCTCTTTACTATTGTACACCAAGGATTTCTATCAGACCTTCCTTCAAGGTGTCTTGGAATTGGACTACGTCTCACTATCTTCACTGCCACAACCTTAGATCAAGCCACAACTGGCTTTCTTCCACTGCCACTGTTTTCCCCATTGTCTGTTATCTACTTGGTAGTCAGAGTGATCATTTTGATATGTAAGTCAGATCATACCCCTCCACTGCTTAATACTCTCTGTTGGCTTCCCATGAAACTGAAAATAGAACCTACGTTTTTTCCCATGGCCTGCATAGGGCTAAATGATAGAGCTTCTGTTCTCCTCAACCTCATCCCTAAGATCACTTCACCATAGCCTTGTGGAAAACCTTGCTATTTCTTGAATGTGCCAAGCACAGTACCACATCAGGGCTTTTGTACTTACTGCTCTCTTGCCTTGGGATGATAGTCCCCTAGAAAACTACATAGCTTGTCCACTGTATTCATGTCTCTGCTGAAAAGTCACATGAATTTTCAGAAAGATCTTGCTTGAGTACTTCCCTCCTGCAATGCCAACACTTTCCTCTCTACCATGATGTATTGCTTTTCAGACTATTTAGCATTAGCTGATACTGCTTTTAGCTCATTTGATTGTTTTCTAGATTGTATGCTCTATGAAGGCAGGAAATGTATGTGTTCTATGCATAGATCAATCTCAAGCACCTAAAACAGCATTTAGTCTCATGATTGGTGCTCAGTAGAAAATATCTTGAATTAATTAATGAATAAACAAGCAGATTCTTTGGGTTACCTAGAATAATACATGCTTTGCATGTCCTTCAACTAAATTTTGACAAATTAGTGTTTTCCTCAATCCATTTTTTATAACATTGAGCTGTTCGGAGTTTGAGGTCATTCTCCACCAGAAGTACTTAGAGTATAGCTTTTCAGAAAAGTTACATATCAAGGACAGATCCATATGCTTTATCAGTAAACTATAATGGGAATAGATGTAGGATCACTGTAAAGAAGTAAGGAGCTTGATGATGACATGTGCCTGAATAGAAGACCATGTGACCTCTACTGGGCGATATGCCAAGAAAGCATTGGACCTAGAGCTAAGACTTGCCTTCAAAGAACTATACACTTAGTATAAAGTCCAATTGCATCACCAAATTTCCAGCTATAGAGCATGACCACAGTGATTTTAACTTGGAAAACTTTCAAATCCATGTAACGAAATACCTGCCTTAGGCATTTAAAAACAACGTACAATAACGACAAAAGTTTAAAAGCAACAAAACTTCAGTAAATGTACATAGGTCATTTAATCTCCATGTTAATGTGATTGGAAAAGATATACCAGGGTATTTGATTGAGTTAATCTGTGGTAAAGGATCATTGACTATAACTCACCAAAATGCGTTTAGTCATGTATATGTTTTCTATTGACACTGTAATAAATTACGACAAACTCAGAGGCTTAAAGCTACGTCCATTTTTTGATAGAAGATCTTGGTGTTGCCCTGATGCTCCCTGATCTTTATTCTCACATTAAGTAACAAGTCACATTACTGGGAGGAATGGGTAAGTCCCATGGAGGGACTGAGTGCTGCAGCTGTGGTTTATTTATGCATTGGGTCGGTCTTTATTTTGCCTGCAATTTTAGAATTTGAGCAACATAGAAAATATAAATAGAACTGATTTTACTTGCTTTTTAAAAAATGAGATTTGTTGGGATTCTGAGTAAATTATTCTGATATAAGATCCCAGCGCATTTGCATTGCTGATAACTCAGTACAGTAAGTTAAAAAGTGCCCCTCCGCCCCCCAAAAATAATATGTCTAAGCCTTAATTCACAATAGCTGCCAGTGTAAAACAAACAAAACAAAAAAACAAAGAACAAGCACCCATTTATTATCAGAAGTCTGTTGGAATCTACCAGGTTCTCTGTTTCATATTTCAAAAATCCTAAATCAAGTTATCACCAAGACTGTCTTCTTTTCTGAAGATTCTAGGAGAGAATCCATTTCCAGGAACAGTTAGGCTATTTGCAGAATTCAGTTCCATACTATGATAAGACTGTGGTTCCTGTTTCCATGCTGGATGTCCAGGCATCATTCTCAGCTTCTAGAGCCCAACCGCATTCCCTGGTCTGTGGGCCTCCATCTGTAAATTCCCTTTTGTCATAGAGCATAACATATACACAGATGAAAAAACAGGAAAGCAATAATGGAGGTCAAAATACTGCCAAACACAGCTCATTTCAAAAATATAATTTTAATTTTAGGATAATTGATCAGTAGCTTTCATTTTTGAAAGCAAAATTGCAATCAGTGTTTTAATTAGACTAGAATACTCCCAGTTTATATTAAAACCATGTTATCACCATGTTGTCCACACACAATTCAATGCTTATTTTTATATTCTCAGCACCAGGGAAGGGTCTCCATGGTTTTCCTCATGACTTTCAGTAAAGTCAAAGATGTGATTGCTGAGCTTATACCCTAACTCATTTTAGGGCAAGGGTTGTGGCTTCTTTGTATGTGTCATGATGTGTAATCACACAGACTTTCCAGGATTCCAGAAATGGGACAGGGCCAGACAATCTTGGGAATTAGCATCAGTCCAACCAGCAAAAACTTAAAGGCAGCAAGGTGACCTCTTCAGGCATGCTTAAAAATACAGCTTTAAGTTGTCTCTCAGAACCTTGTCTCACAGAGTAGGTTCTTGAAAGTAAGGCAACATCTTCACTGCAAATCTGTTCTTTCACCAGAGAAAAATATAAAAGGATATTTATATGAGATGTTTGCTTAGAAACCCAAAGATTAAACTTAAATTGTTAGAATCAGTAGAGACCCCCGCAAAATAATGACATGCACATAACTACTAATTCTAGTTTCTATTTATTTCAAGATATCTACTTGGCTTTTATGACATTCTCCATTTACTTTAAGGCAGTGGAACATACTCGAGGCTCTACTTCTTCCACTTTAAGTTCACACACATACACAAATTGGAGAAAACTGGAGATTTGGGCACTGATATCTATGAAAGAAATTGACTCCATCCAACCTTTCTCCTGCCATTCTTCCCTTCCTTCCTTCTTTCCTTCCTTCATTCCATCCTCCACTCTCTCTTCAAAAACACTGACTAGGTCTCTATTATATAAGGATTGTTCTGGTTCCTAAAGATAGAAATATGAAGAAGATGTTGCCTCTGCCCTCAAAGAGTTCACGGTCCAAAGGCAAGGTCAGGTATATCTGCGGGAGCACAACAGGAAAAAATACATAATTGTATTAGAGAATGGCAAGAGGAGGAAGAGATGTTTGAATGCTATTTCAAAAAAGAATGGTTCAAAACTCCAAAAAAGGAGTTCAATGGCCATTCCAACAAGAGCATATAATGACAGTGTTTCCAGGAAAATCCCCAAGGTATCAGTGGAGCCCTGATGCCCTAGGAGAGTAGCAAGGGATGAGACTGAACTGGTAGACATCAGTCCAATTTATTAAGGATAAGAAAATATGAAACCAAAAGCATTCAGGCAATTGGGGTTTATTGTAAGAATATTGTAATGATATAAAAACAGATACAAACAAAAATCACTAAACATGGGAAATCATTCCACCAGATGCAGATCAAGACTCACAAGAAGTTGAATAACATTCAAGATAAGAGCAGAGATTTTATAACTCACTCTTCTCTTAAGATTCAGCTTCCATTTGCTTTTCGTCTTCTTGCAAATAACTGCTGACTCTATTTTCCTTCCCACTCATAGCTTCCTCTACTTGTGAATCACACTTCATGGTTCCTGCTAAATGTCTTCCACTTAGGTCATTGGATTTCAGTGTCAGTCATTCGCCTAAATCTCTCTTTCCCTGTGTTCCCCATGTTAAAGCTCCTCAGAATAGAGTATACTCAGATTGGCTGGGACTTTCTCTACAACATCAGGCTCCTAGAGGGCAGAGTTCTCAAACCAGCTGCCACTGAAGTCATGGGCCTGTGAGTGGAAAAGAAAGTTCACCAGAGACCCACAGTGTAAACATGAAAGTACAAATGGTTAAGGAACCACAAGCTGCATCTTTTCTCAGAAAGCTGGCCGTAGGAGGATTCAGAGTATTGTTAAATAAATAGGAGGTTAAGTTGGGTTGATTGGTTTTGCATTTTAGAAAGATAATGTAATATAGAAGATGGTTTGGGTCTGAAAAAGAGTGGAGACAGTGAAAGAAGAAGGACAAGGTAAGAGACTGGTGTAACGATAAAAAATAAAAATGCTGCATATTTTGCTGAAGCGGCAGTATTTTGAGGTAGAAGTAGAGGGAGGAGACAGTAGAAGGAGTATTTAGAGTTTGTGCTCTGGAATCACACAGGCCTGTGTTTGAACCTGTCTCTGAAAGTCACTACCCCTGTGACATCAAATATTCAATCTTGCCCAGCCTCAGTGGTTTCATGAATAAAATGGGAATAATGCTAGTGAATACCTAATGAGACTATAGTGAGGATTCCGAGGTTAAATGAGTATGTTCTTGTAAAGTAAGTTCCTTAGCACAAAGCCTGGTGTACAAT
This sequence comes from Tamandua tetradactyla, assembly GCF_023851605.1. NCBI lineage: Eukaryota > Metazoa > Chordata > Mammalia > Pilosa > Myrmecophagidae > Tamandua > Tamandua tetradactyla. The sequence continues at coordinate 115,484,248 of NC_135329.1, read as the reverse complement.
AATTTTTTTTAATAATATCTGCTTGCATTATTCTTTAAGACATTTCTCTCCAATTTCTGGCTTTCATGACTTGCAGGAGCAGCCTCCTAGAATCCTTAACCCATAATTGGAAAATCTAAACCAGATTATCTCATGCTATTATCATTTCTTCACACTCTCTGAGGGACATAGGAAATCTTCAGCAAAGGTGGATGTAGACATCTAATGGTTTGGGGTTCCATAGGATTCTTTTGTTGGAGGTAGGCACTAGTTAAAGACATGGCTGACTCTTCAAAAACGATATTGGCAGTGCTCAAATAAGTTGAAGAGGCACAAATTATGCCATCAATATTCCACAATGTAATATAGAAAAATTATAATTTTCAAGAGAATTTCATCACGACCGCAGCAAAATCTTAAAGGAATAAGTGAATACTTCATTAACTCAGCCATGAAGATACTGCCCAGTGAGTGAGAAGAAAGGTCAGTTCTTAGAAGGGTTTTGTCACACTCTGTCTCTGTCCTGGCATTGCTCTTTCCCATTCTGCTGATAATGATTCCAAGAAGGTTACTAAAACAGAAATCTCAGGAGGAGAGAGACGCTAACTAAGATATGAAAAGCTGGTGTTACACTCGTTTCTCTTGGTCGACACATTTTCTTTCACATCCCTAACGAGTATTAGAGACAAAATTTTTGTTACTCTTTTCCTTTCATAAACTTATTTAATGCTAGATCTATGTCTATGCTATTCAATAGCAACCTCTGTACAATCATATTTCTAGACCTTTGTAAGGTACAGTGGTGAATATATTTTATAACTATCAAGAAATCATTCACCCTCTCCTTAATGTAAGAGGGCCATGACGAATCATGATAGAGATTCAGGTTAACTATACAATGCAATGATTAAGAAAATTTTGAATTTCCCAGTGTCCTCTGTTGCACTAGAAGCATTATGTTTGAAGGTGTCGGTGATGTTTTTCCATTAGATTAACATGGAAAGGTTTCTTTTCCATTAAAGAAAGAAAAAGGTAGTTTTAAACTTTGTAATTCTTTACCACTTGAGATTTCCCTTCCGCTGTCTTTCTTAAATGTGTACAAGGCCATGTGAAACTGTTAGAGAGGTGTTTTCTCAGAGATGTTCTAATGGTGCTGCTTGAGAAGACATTCAAAATGATTTTCTTAACTGGACATTTTGAGTTCATCATTCACATAAAAGGTAGCAGTTAAGGAAGGACAAAAGCAGGAGAGAGGAAGGAAGTGAAGAGGAACTGAAAGAAGCTGCCCTAGCATGGGAATAACTTCTTCATTCAGTTGAATACTTTGGGCCCCTGTTGTCTTTCATTCTCATTACATTTATATCAAAGTTGTGCTACATTACAGTTTAATCACTATGGGTTAAACTGTGAGGGTTCCAACCCTTGGATAGAGTTCAAATTCAACTATAAAAATAACTAGACATAGGCTAGAAGAAGAAAATTATAAACTATTTTGGAAAGAGCTTTGAATGTATATATAAGGCATTTTCTAAGTCTAATTTGGGTTCTAGATTTGACTCTAAATTCAAAATATCATTACTTTTAATAGTATAAAATATTGCCACCATTACACATTTACTAATAATCATTTTGTGATATCTATATTTTTCTAGGCACTTTAGTCGACACTAGAGATACAGAAGCGAAAAATATGTAGCTCCTGCTGTCAAGGAACTCACTGACTGATTATGATCAAGAAGATTTTATTAGCCTTTCACCACTATTTAGTTCAGAGTTTGAATCTATATAATAATGTGAAATTATACTGCAGTCAAAGAATTGATAACCTGAAGTCATCATTGTCATAAATTAATAAATTGAAAACCTATACAATTATCTCTGGCCATTCCTATTCCCAAAGGAAAGAAACACAAGACTTTTCCAATGGCAGCACTATTCTTCATGTTTCTATAGTTTAGAACATATTTCTCTCATAGTGCATCATATTGCATTGATTTGTTCAATGAAAGTACAGAATATAATTGGGCAGGAAAATATCATGGACAAAATGATGTAACAAAATTGTCTCTGTATCACCCAAATTAGAAATTTACAGTTAAAACTGTAAATGTGTGCTGACATTTCAACTTGACTCATAACTTTGGTTGTTTTCTTTCCCCCCTTCTTGAAAACAGGTCAGTTAACAAGGCAATGCCAAACTAAGTTTTTAGAATTTTGTAGGTTTAAAAATTCTTAGATTGGTGAAGCATTTTCTTTCCCTGAATATGGCATTCTATAGGTAGAAATGACGGAAATATTACTATTGGATTTTCATGGAAGAATCCACCTTATTTATACCTCAAATCTCACTTGAAGCTGTGCTTTTGCATTAAGGTGGACTAGCATTCTAAACTAGATGTTCATATAAAATTTTGCCACAATTGTGCATACATTCCAGGCAACGCATATTCTTTTGACCTGAGTTGTAGATCCAGTGGCTTTCGTTCTCCACAACCTTTGCATATGTTTCACCATGACCATGAGCCAGAAAATGTTAAAAAAAATGTTTTTTTATTTACAGTGAATAGAAACCATCTTTTTTCTTTCACCCAAACACAGTACTTTTCTCAAGCATCAGCAATAAGCTGCATCTATTTAATAGCTATTCATGAACAGCTCAATTCTCATTCCATCTTCATAGCGATAGATTTCTATAAGAAGTGTTCTGGCTAAATTCAAAAGTTTCTTTATACAGAGAGATAGGAATTCAAGGAATATGTTCACAAATAATACATTTCAGACAGTTCAGCACACATTCAATCCTACTACTAGGTGTAAAGTTATTTTCTATAATGACTACTCATCTTTCTTTTTAGTCACAAGTTGATTTTAATCCTATAAAAGTATTTTTAGCAGTGATACAATTTGTTGAGAAAAAGAAAAGGGAAATGACCATTTTAGTGGAATATAAACAGAAACATAACCTGTAAAAACTAAAAGTAAACAAAGCTCAGAATATGTGAAGCATTAGCTGGGACCAATTTGCAGCATCAAAACTGAATCATAAGGATCATATTCTTGAAACTTTTATAAATATGTATAAAAATTCTTAGAATTTTTTGCTAACTTCATTTACAAAACTGGATGTGAATATTAAAAATAAAGGTGATGTCTGCATTTTTCTACAAAAAAAAAGTTGAAACAGAATTATACAAATCCAGAACAGTAGGGAGCTCTACCAATCAATAAGAGGGATCCCACAGTAGAAAAAAAAAATGAACTTGAGAAAAATATTGGAAAATAGGAACCATGAAGAAAGAAACAGACATTGCTTAATTTAGAGAAGAAATGGTTTGAGGGAAAGAATAGAAATTTCATCATATGACAAATTCTTTTATAGATGATGGGGTCCAGATGTTTCCCTGTCCCCTTAGCTAATATGGAATTATGTGACAACAGAGCTCTTAGGTTAATTATTGTGACTATACAGGTTAAGTAACTCAAAAATAGTTTATCAGGAGATGTGCATAGGAAGATTTACTCAGCCACGCAAATTGACATGGGGCCAGGTATCACAAGGTCTTATGAAAGTCAACCTTCAAACAAGAAGCCGAGGTTTTGATGGCCCCTAACACCACAGATATGGTTGTGTGTGTGTTTATACACACACACACACACACACACATATACATAACAAATTTTTTAAAAGACGGAAATCTGATCTTCGCCTCTGAGATTTTTCAGGAATGTTTCTCTATCCTACCTGTGTAAACTGTGACCAGCTTTTCCATGCATGCTTTATATGTTCCAGATAGTTCCAACTGAATGCTTCCATGAATGCAGTGTCTAGGAATGAATTCCCATCTTGTATATCTAAGCAGAGGTCACTCTTAAGTAAAAATAAGAAACAAGGCCACAATTAGAGTGGCAAGTCTTGCACAAAAATACATACCTCTAAAATTTATAGGAAGAACGCATTGTTACTAAGTTACAATGAAGGCTAGATATTTTAAAGCACTCGTTACTTCTGTCTGTATGAGAAGTCCCCGTGGATATTATAAAGGAAAACTGAAATGAAACAAAGTTGTTATCTAGAAGCACCGATTTCAATAAGATAGGTGACATGGAGTTTATTTTTGTTTTTCTAGCTGTTAAAGCAAATGCTATGAAATGGGATGGCTTACCAACTGGGCCTTATTGGCTTACAGTTTCAGAGGCTAGAAGGCTTACTTCCATCCAGTGTCTGTAACTTCTGTCTGTCTGGCAAAGGGCCCCTGGGGTGTCTTCTCACTTCTCTTCTGGATTCTACTCCTCTTCTGGTTCTGTTGACCTCTGGCTTCTGGCTGCTCCCCATGACTTCTCTCCCTCAGTGTCCAATTTCCTTTGCTTATGAGAACTTTAGCTATATTGGATTAAGACCCTCTGTCATTTAGTTTGGGTACATCTTAACTAATGACATCTTCAAAGGTCCCATTTACAAATGGGATCACATGCACAAGACCAGGATTGGAACTTTAGTTTGCCTTTTGTGAAGGCCATGATTCATTATGCAACAGTTCACTCTTTACACCCCAAAAGACTTGTTCTTCTCATATGAAAAATACATTCATGCCATCACAACATTCTAAATGCCTTAAATCTTTTAAGTAACAATGCTAAGTAAAAAGTTTTGTCAGAATCATTCATGGGCAAGGTCAGTCCTGGAGAAACATTTTCTCTGTCTGATAGATCTGTGACAATTAAAAAACAAGTTATCTGCTTCCAGTATACAATGGAAGAACAAGCAAAGGATAAATATCCCAATTCCAGAAGAGAGAAATTGGAAAGAAAAGAGGGCTCACAGGTCACAAACAAGTCCAAAACCAAGCAGGGAAAACACTGAGGTCTCAAGATATGAGCACCATCTGTATAGGCCTGATGTAGAGGCAGTCCCACCCCATCTGTGTACTTCTGAGCTGCCATGGTTTCCTTGGAACTGGGATGTGGGCCCCACCCTCTCAGAGCATTGGGATGTCCCCAGGCTATCTGTGAATCTTAGGGTACAGGCTCCACCAACCCTGAGTATTACCTAAACTTGTATCACAATGGCTTTGAGAATTGGACTGTGATTTCGAACCACTCACACAAGTCTCAGTATGACTGAACTATGAAGGCATTGATTCATAAATAAGCATAGCAAAGATTTAGAGAATGAAACTGAACTTTAACTATAGTCCAGATAAGAAAGGATAGAATTCAAGTCTGCTAAAACAGAAAGGATAGAATTCAAGTCTGCTAAAACAAAAATAATCTGCATTTACCAGAGGATTATAACAGAAACCAGGATCTGCACAACATAACATTTGCAATGTCCAGAATATGATCCAAAATTACTTGGCATTCAAAGAACAAGGAAAAAGTGTCCAAAGTCCAATGGAAGCGATCCTAACATAACTCAAAAGCTGGATTTATCAGGCAAAGACTTTTAAAACAATAATTATAATAATGATTCATTAGGCAAAGAAAAACCACACTTGAAATGATTAAAAGATAGCCTTATTTATCACAAAACTAAAAGGAAACACAGAAATTTTATAACTAAGAAAAATAATAATATATCTAAAATAAAAAACTCACTTGGCGGGCTTAATACAGAAAGGAGATGTTAGATGAAAAAGTGAGGAAAGTAAGATAGGTCAGTAAGTGATTCCATCTGAAAATCAGAGAGAAAAATCGAAACAAAAAATGAACATAGCCTCAAAGACAATGGTACAATATCAAAATGCCCAACAAATATATTATTGGAGTTCCAAAAGGAGAAGAAAAAAATGAGGCAGAAAATATATTTGAGGAAACAATGGCTAAATAGGTTTTAAATTTTGTGACAAGCATAAATTTAAAAATTCAAAAAGCTCAACGAATTCCAAATACAACCTTGGGAATTGAATCATACCCCCAGAAAAGTCATTTTCAGATACCAACCCCTAGTCCTGTGGGTGTGAAGTCATTTGTAAATGGAAACTTTGAAGGTGTTATTAGTTAAATTGTGCGCGAGCTGAATGAGTATGATTCTTAATCCAAAATGGCTGAAGTCCTTATACTCAAAGGAGAATGGACAAGGAGGGAGAGAAGCCACAGCAGCAGGCGAAAGCTGAAGTCAACAGAACTAGGAGAAAAGAAAGGAAATCTCCATGTTCATTGCCATGTGACAGAAAATCCAGAAAGTCCAAAGATTACCAACCAGCCAGATGATACCAACCCCAGGAGGAAGCAGGCCTTCTCACCTCTAAAACCATGAGCAAATGAATTCTTGTTGTTAAACCAACTTATTGACTGAAATTTTTTAGCAGTCAGGACACTAAAACCCATAATAAATTCAAAGAAAACCATGACTACATGCACTATAATCATGTTGCTGAAAATAAAAGGCAATGAAAATATCTTAAAAAACACCTAGAGAAAACGGATACATCTTGTATGGGGAAAAAATGAATCAAATGATTTCGTATTTGCCATCAGATATAATGAAGAGCAGACAACAGTAGAAAATATCTTTAATATTGTCAAACTAAAATACTGCCAATACATAATTTATGCCCATTCTCGGGGTAACTAAAAAAATATGTGGCTTTCAAGCATGCTCTAGAAGAAATATTAAAATAATTCGTTCAAGTTGAAGGGAATTGATATTAGAGGAAAAATGGGATTCACAGGAATGAAGAGAAACAAATACTGGTAAATAGTTGGGCAATTGTAAATAAAAACATTACAAAAATATAAAATTCTATTTTTTAACATTTTGAGTTCTTTAAAATGTATATGACTAACCTAAAAATTAAAGCATATTCTGGGGATCTTTTCAATTTCCATAAAGTTGTATCTTTGACAACTATAACATAAAGGTCAATGAGGAGACTAAAAACTCCTAGGTGGTTTCAAGGTTTAAAAATCATTTACTTGTGGGGTGGGCCATGGTGGCTCAGCAGGCAGAGTTCTTGCCTGCCATGCAGGAGACCAGGGTTCGATTCCTGGTGCCTGTCCACAAACAAGAAAAAAAAAAAATTTACTTGTGGTAGTATAATATTGACTCTAGTAGTCTATGAAGGAGATAAATGTGTATATTTAGGTATATGCATTTTAATGCTTGAATAAATTTCTCTCTCTTTCTCTCTTACTTTCATGTGTATCTGCATACACATATACATACACACACATATGCAGTCAAAGTAGAAGGAGGTATAACCAAAAGAGCCAATGTTTAAATTAAACTGGAGTATTTAAAAATATTGAGACAATTCAAAAGAAAAAATGGAAGAGGTAAATGAAATAAAATGGTGGACATACTCCAAATATCTAATTGATTATATTAAGTGTTAATGGTCTAAATACTCCAATTACAAAGCAGGGCTGAATAGATTGGAGGAAGAAAAAAACAAAACAGGACTCTACTATTTGTTGTCTATCAGAGACGTTTTAAATATAAAGACAATCATAGGTTCAAAGTAAATAGACAGAAAAATGGCATAAAATACAAATAAACTGTAAGCCTAAAAACAGTAGAATGGCTATTTTAATATCAGATGAAAAAAATCTCAAGATGAAGAGTACCAAGAGTGATAAGCAGAATATCTCATAATCAAGAAAACATAAAAATTATCTATGATTTTTACACATAAAATTAAAGCCTCAAAATACTTGAAGTGGGGTGCAAGTGTAGTTCAGTGATAGAATTCTTGCCTGCCACGCAGGAGACCCAGGTTAGATTCTTGGTCCATGCACTTCCCCAAACAGACAAACAAGCAAAATAAAGACAGAAATAAAACAAAAAATTCAACAAATGGTGCTGCAATAATGGGATATTCACATGGAAAGAGAATGAAATGTGATTCCTGCCATATAGCATACAAAAAAAAAAAAAAAAAAACTACCTGAAGTAACAGATTGAATCAAATAGTCAATTTCACAATGACATAGAAGAATTATAAAAAATCAAATTAATCTCTCAACATCCATATAAAAAGGCAAAAAAAAAGTCTGAAAGCTCATATGAACTACGTTTTTACTGGTTTTTTTGCTATTGGCTTCATTGAAATTTATAAAAATTTGCTTTGAAGTGACAACATTAAGAAAATGACAAGAAATGTCATAGACTGAGAGAAAATATTTGCAATGCATTTATCGAGTACTTGTGCCCAGAATATGTAAAGAACATGTACAAGTAAATTTTAAAAAAGAAAACAGAGAAACTATTTGAATAAATACTAAGCAAAAGAAGATATACCCATAAGCAATCAGCATGTAAAAAGACGTTCATCATCATTAGTTATAACAAAAATACAAACATCAACCTCAAAGAGGTAACTATAATACACACCTATTAGATTGCTGAAGTTAAATGGTCTCAATATTAATTATTGGCAAGGATATTAAGCAACTGGAATTTTTATACATTGCTGTTAGGAATGTAAAATGTCACAACCACTTTGGAACGCAAATTTGCAACTTCATAAAAAGTTAAAATGTGCCCACCATATCATCCAATGTTTTCACTCCTTGGTATTTACCCAGACAAACAAAAACACATGTTCACGCAAGTACATGAATGTTCATAGCAGCTTTATTTGTAATAGTCAAATGCTGGAAATAACTCAAACATCCATCAATTGGTGAAAGGATAAATAAATTATGGTATATTTGTTTAATGGAATACTACTTCACAATAAAAAGAAAAAAAAATCTATTGATACTCAACAGTCCTTAAATACTCACAAAATTCTTATGCTTTACAAAAGAGGCCAAGAAAAAAGAGTGTCAGATGTGTTTCTATCTCTATAAAATTCTATACCATAAAAATTAATCTCTAGTGGGCAGTGCGATGGTGGTGCAGCGGCAGAGTTCTCACCTGCCGTGCAGGAGACCCAGGTTCAATTCTGGGCCTGCCCATGCAAAAAAATTAAAAAATAAATTAATCTGTAGTGGCAGAAAGCAGTCACAAGTAGAAGAAGGGATGGTTTGCAAAGGGCATTGAGGACACTTTTGAGGTAATGGAAATATTCATTATCTTGATTGTCATGATTGTTTCCTGATTGAATACATATGTCCAAACTCATCAGACTGTATCTTTTAGGTATGTGCAGCTTATAATATTTGTGCCTCAAAAACAAATTGTTTTTATAACAATACAATTTGATGAAATAATTTCATAGTCTTCAGTTTGATTGAGCATGAAAATATATCAATACCATTTGAGTAATATTTAGGTTAAAACAAATTATAAATAAAATGTACAGAACTGTGATGATTTCAGTGAGCTATTTTCCTAGTCACCCACAGGAAACCAGCTGTGGGAATAGCTAAACAAATGAAAGATTTCCTTCATATATTGTTTGCTATTTCTTGGACACCTGTTATTCCTAGGCAAGTACTATATATCAAATAGAAACAGTCAACTCCAGTGTTACACAATTCTGTTTAGGTGTTAATTTTGGTCAGAGAATGGACCATGTTGGAGATAGTTTCAGATTAGTGGAAAGATAGAATCAGAAAATTTGGTTTAAACCCTGACTCCACAAAGGACCAGTTAGGGACAAATTTCAGCTGATTTTGAACCTCTCCAAGGTTTATAGTTCTCATCTATACAAAACAGATAATCCTATACATCTCACAGGTATATTATGAGGATATAAAATTACTGCAATGTTGTTGGAATATAGTGTTTAGGGATTATTGAATGTTTACTGTATGTCTGAAACTGAGTTACTTGCTTTCTTCCCTACTAAATAACTATTATCACATTTTGTAGAATTCAAATTGTGCCTCAACGAGTTTGAGTTCTTTACCTTCCTACAACAGAGCTTGGTGTCCTGACTCCAGTGCCTATATTTGCCAATCTACTATGCTCAAGGAAACTCATCTTAGAAGGCTTTCTGGAAGACATAACTGTGGGTGTATAAAAGGAATGCCATGACTGAGGAAGACACAAATTGTTCCAAACATATGAAACAGAGTTAGCCAAGACTTAAGGCAGAGAGTGTGAACAATAACATTCTAAATCCAACTCAGAAATGGGCCAGTTTACAATTCTCAAAGAAAGTATACCCTCAGTAGATAGTTTAATTGGAAGACATTGTTTTTGAGTCTAATTGTGTTTTAGTGCCCCTTCCTGCATGTCTTCTATTTTTATCCAAATCAATATTTCAAAAATAAACAAAGCTAAAAACAGCTGTAAGGTAAATTAGTTTTCCATGATTTCCGTCACTCTGAAGAGTGACACAGATGTTTGTGTCCACCATCCCATCACGATGTCTCTCTCCATCATTAGAACTTGTTCCTTTGAGTTTATGGAGATAGGTCTATCTATTTATGTGCCCTAAATCCTCATTTAACATATCTTTCTCAAATGCAATTCAGAGACACTGTGATATAAGAGAAAATATATTCCTTGGCAGTCAGGATTGCAGGAGGGCATTTGTAATTCAGAAATGAAATAAGTCCCACTGGAAAAGAAGAAGGGTATTGGGGCAGAGCGTGCTGTAATGACAACAATCAATTAAGAGATGCTTCACCTACCTTTGAATTTGGATAAGTTCATATTCAGCTTCTTTAGCCACCTTGGTCTTTCTAATACTATGTAAAGCACGACTGATAAAAATGGGAAAAGTCATCTAAATTATCAGATGCTTTATACTAATATTTCTAAGGAGTTGTACATTTCCGTGTATTTTTCTAAAACTAATTTATTTTTGTTATTGCTATGGTTTCTTTTTAATTTTGAAGGTTGACATCAGATAGGCAAAACCTTAAAATAACTACTCAACATATACCCATTATATGCCAGAATGACACCTCTTCCCCTATACATCGAGCACATTTGTGAACCAAGTATTATAGAGAGTATTACCTTAAGTCACATTAAAATTAGTGAATAATGGCTAAGGATTTTGGTGATTTGCCTTACAAGCCAAATTGTCATTTTCCATTGCTTATAAACAGACATTTTTGAACTCAGCTATTAGTACATTCAATGATAACTTACAAAAGAGTATATGATAAAAGTTATTTTTTTTGAGAAAAGTCCAGTAGCCTTTCTAGTAATAAGATGAAATGAACACAGGAAGCCTATAAGATTAAAGTACTTTCATTCTAAAGAATTGTGTGTTTCTACAGAACTAATTTATTTCCAATCCCTGACATGTAACATTAGTGTGTACAGGAATTTTTAATATCAAAGTCTACAATTACAATAGCCCATCAATTGAAGCAGAACAAATACATCCAAACTACGTGTGATTCTTGCATTCTTATCCTTTCAGTGTGGCATGCACCAGGACCATTTGGTTCCTGCAGCCCTGCCCACTCGATATGCCAAATGCCTTGTATTAATATGCAATGGCTATGTTCTCTTTCCAACACCAATGAAGAGTAGCAATCCCTGGAAGGAATACTTAAACAATACAGATCGTAAAATCCTTGTGACAATTGGAAGATCTGGCAGAAAGCTGGAGCAGAGCCAAAGATGATATTGAAAGTCTGATAATTGACATTTATAACAGTGTTAAAAATTCACAGTTTTCAGACCTACACCATCATGAGAATCTGAAGTGCTAGTGCCACCTACATGATTCATATGTGGTCTTCCCTGTCACTATATGACAAAATAGGAGCTTCATATTTCTGGGGATTATGGTCCATTTCATGCTGTCAATCTCTTATGTTTCGTGATTGTTAGTAAGATGTTGAGTATAGCTCATTTGCACATTTTCTACTTTATACCTTTAATTAGAATGCAGTGGAAAGCACAATTTGTTTTGTTTTGAGTATCTAGGGTAAAAAAAATGGTAGAAATCAACATGAACTTTAGGAGATCTAAGCATTCGATAATAGTAAATACACTCTGTAGGAAACTGTCACTTAATGTTGAGGAGCCTTCCTTGACCCCCAATTCTTTCTGCTAGCCAGCAGCAGAGTAGTTTATATTCAAGATTTATCTTTGGCATCATCTCTGAGATTTCCAGGATGACCAAATTGTTTTGATCTCATTAAATTCTAATTTAATAGTCATATTAACATTCTAGGACTTTGTACATGGTGGGCATGTTCCATTTATAAAATTAAGATTCCTGAGTGACAGTTTTGTTACATTTACTATTCATTTGCCTTATTATATTTTAGACTAACATGAATATTAACAGTAAAGAGTAAAACCATTAACAACAAAGCTTCACCATGTCGTCAATGAAATATGCAAATATGCATTAATAATAAAAAATAATAAACACCGTGTAGAAAATGAATATTATATATTAAGCATTTGCACATATATTCCCTAATTCTTACAATGATCTTTCACAATAGATACTATCATCCTTATTTTATAGATAATGAAAATAGAGCTTAGAGAAGCTAAGTAACTTGGTTAAATCCATATAGATAGAACACAGTGTAACCAAAAGTCATATCTAGATTTAGCTAATTCTAAATTTCATATGCATTACATTGCATTCTGTGCATCCTACTATAAATATGGAGAATGTAGTGGTGTAATATGAGAGTCCTGTTGCATATATGTAAAAATCTTTTCTATCCCAGAATTATAACATGGATAGATAGGAAGTTAAAATGTCAAGGGTGCTCATTAAAATATACACCAAAGCATTGCTATTTTTTATAGATGCACACTAGGATGTGCAATCCTTATGTTTGCCATGTAATATATGCTAATTTTGTATAAATATTAACTGAGAACCATGTTAACTATTAAACTACATATTATAGGTATGCTTTTATTAACTTCTTATGTGATCTTTTGAGTCACCCAGAGGTCAGCATTAATTATTTCTAATTTTATCAGCTTCTTTTTCTTTTGCTATAGATAGGAATGCTAGGGTTTATGTAAGAGTTGCATTTCTCTACTCAGAGCATATTGCAGAAATTCCAAATATATTAAGGTTAAGCCAAGTATTTTACTTATTTTGCTTTCTTGGCCAACTAAACAAATCTTTTATGATTTCAACATCTAAGTTCAGTTATGTTACACAAAACACCTCCAGGTATTGTGTGCTTTGTATGAAAGATGATTGAAAAGTTTAAACCAGTAAGTAGCACTATTACATTATTACATTGCATTATTGTGACATTGTATATACTGACTGTTGTTGGGTGAAGTAGTGAGAAATTTATTTCTGTTTCAATAGATCTATTTTCCCCTCTAAAGAGAATATATGTAGTATCAGAACTACTGAGTCAACTGGATTCCCTATTCTTATACTTCATTAATTTTAATTGCTCTAAGTCAAATCACATATTAGTTTGCATGATGTTTGGACTATGATTATGCTCCTTCTGTAGATATTTTCCCATACAGAATTTTTTCTAGTGAGTGAGAGTAATAACTTTTCACCTTTACTTTATATTCATGAAATTCCACTTACTCAATTTTTTTTTATGGTGACTAAATTTGTCTGGAATTATTTTCCAACTAAGTTTTCAATCTTCTTGTTTCAATATGAACTATTTGTTCTATATTCCTGTTATACACTTGACATACTGTGAATTTACTTCTCTCTTTAACAGAATCCACCAATTCCTGGTTCGTGTTTTTTTAGTTCTTATGATCCCTCTTGTTGAAATACAGTGTCGAGTAACTGCCTTAATTACCTGGAAGGAAATATTCTGAGATTCACATGTCTAAAAATGCCTTGCTTTTTCTTTCACAATAATATGATAGTTTTGTTGGGTATAGAATATAATGTTCAATTTTTTTTTCCTATCAGTTTTTATAGAATTTGTCTCACAATCTCTTGAAATGCCAATTTTACATTGAGAAGCAGGTGCTGTTTCTATCTCTGTGTGTCTCTCTCTCTCTTTCTCTCTCTGTGTGTATGTGTGTTAAAGTGTCCTCTCTTCAATAAGAGAATATGTCTAAATATAGATCATTCATTCATTTTTTTGTTGGTATGTGATGGGTTTCTTCCATCTGGAGACATGTCCTTCAGTGCTTGGAAAGACTCTTTCTTGTCAATAACAATTCTTTTTTTGGTGTCCCTTTTCTCTATGGATGTGTTACCTTCTTAAAATTCTTTTAATATATTCACCAACTTCCAGAGAAGATGGCGGCTTAGTAAGACACGTGGGTCTTAGTTCCTCCTCCAGAACAGCAACTAAAGAAACAGAAACAATACGAAACAGCTCCTGGAGCCACGACAGAGACCAAAAAGACAGCGTACCCCATTCTGGAATGGCTGAACGGGCAGGGAGAATCCGCTGCGGTGAGATACCCGAGGGGCGCGTGTTTTCCCAGCCGGGGCGGCTGGCGACTGGGGTCCCCTCCACGCACGTGGCTCCCCGGTCTGACTGGGAAAGTTGGATAGCGGGGCCCTCCCGCCACGCTTGGCGTCTCGGGCCAGCTGGGCAATTTGGACCGGCACTCCCCCAAGCTGCGGCGGCTGGCGACCCCCCCCTCCACGCGCGGTTTCCCAGGCCAACTGCGAGATTCGGATTGGCAAGTTAAAGGAGCCACAGCATCTTTTACTGGTGGGACCCACAGACAGATGAGCACCACGAGCACCACCTACTGGGCAGGAAAAGAAAAACAGAACCCAGAGATTTCACAGAAAAACCTTTCAACCAGCCGGGTCCCACACCCAGGGAGATCTGATCAAATGCCCAGACACCAGCAGAAAATAATGGATGATGCTCGGAAAATTGAAGATATGGCCCAGTCAAAGGAACAAACCAATAGTTCAAATGAGATACAGGAGCTGAGACAACTAATGCTGAATATACGAACAGAAATGGAAAAACTCTTCAAAAACCAAATCAATAAATTGAGGGAGGACATGAAGAAGACATGGGCTGAACAAAAAGAAGAAATAGAAAATCTGAAAAAACAAATCACAGAACTTATGGGAGTGAAGGACAAAGAAGAAAAAATGGAAAAAACAATGGATACCTACAATGGTAGATCTAAAGAGACAGAAGCTACAATTAGTGAACTGGAGGATGGAACATCTGAATTCCAAAAAGAAACAGAAACTATAGGGAAAAGAATGGAAAAACTTGAGCAGGGGATCAGGGAACTGAATGACAATATGAAGCGCACAAATATACGTGTTGTGGGTGTCCCAGAAGGAGAAGAGAAGGGAAAAGGAGGAGAAAAACTAATGGAAGAAATTATCACTGAAAATTTCCCAACTCTTATGAAAGACCTAAATTTACAGATCCAAGAAGTGCAGCGCACCCCAAAGAGAATAGACCCAAATAGGCGTTCTCCAAGACACTTACTAGTTAGAATGTCAGAGGTCAAAGAGAAAGAGAGGATCTTGAAAGCAGCAAGAGAAAAACAATCCATCACATACAAGGGAAACCCAATAAGACTATGTATAGATTTCTCAGTAGAAACCATGAAAGCTAGAAGACAGTGGGATGATATATTTAAATTACTAAAAGAGAAAAACTGCCAACCAAGACTTCTATATCCAGCAAAATTGTCCTTCAAAAATGAAGGAGAAATTAAAACATTTATAGACAAAAAGTCACTGAGAGAATTTGTGACCAAGAGACCAGCTCTGCAAGAAATACTAAAGGGAGCACTAGAGTCAGATACGAAAAGACAGAAGAGAGAGGTATGGAGTAAAGTGTAGAAAGAAGGAAAATCAGATATGATATATATAATACAAAAGCCAAAATGGTAGAGGAAAATATTATCCAAACAGTAATAACACTAAAAGTTAATGGACTGAATTTCCCAATCAAAAGACATAGACTGGCAGAATGGATTACGACCCAGCAATACCACTGCTAGGTATCTACTCAAAGGACTTAAGGGCAAAGACGCAGACGGACATTTGCACACCAGTGTTTATAGCAGCATTATCTACAATTGCAAAGAGATGGAAACAGCCAAATTGTCCATCAACAGACGAGTGGCTAAACAAACTGTGTCGTATACCTACGATGGAATATTATGCAGCTTTAAGACAGATTAAACTTATGAAGCATGTAATAACATGGATGGACCTAGAGAACATTATGCTGAGTGAGTCTAGCCAAAAACTAAAGGACAAATGCTGTATGGTCCCACTGATGTGAACCGACATTCGAGAATCAGCTTGGAATATATCATTGGTAACAGAGACCAGCAGGAGTTAGAAACAGGGTAAGATAATGGGTAATTGGAGCTGAAGGGATACAGACTGTGCAACAGGACTAGATACAAAAACTCAAAAATGGACAGCACAATAATATCTAAGTGTAATGTAACTATGTTGGAACACTGAATGAAGCTGCACCTGAAATATAGTTTTTTGTTTGTTTGTTTGTTTGTTTGTATCTTTTGTTTTTTCTTTTTCCTTTTTATATATATATATATTTTTTATTAGTATTATTATTTTAATTCTCTTCTCTATATTAACATTCTATATCTTTTTCTGCTGTTTTGCTAGTTCTTTTCCTAAATCGATGCAAATGTACTAAGAAATGATGATCATACATCTATGTGATGATACTAAGAATTACTGAGTGCATGTGTAAAATGGAATGATTTCTAAATGTTGTGTTAATTTCTTTTCTTTTTTTTGATTAATAAAAAAAAATTAAAAGAAAATATATTCACCAAAGTTATTTTTTAAATCTCTTTTCTGTGTTTTCTTACTGGAATTAACTTTCATTCTTCAAACATAAGTTTTTCTGCTTATTTATTTTGTCCTCTCCTCCATGATGCTGGTTTTCTCCATACATCTGGAGAGTCTTGGCAGTTAATCCATATTTAAGATTGAAGGACTGGACAGCTCATATGAGTTTCCCTTATTTTGTAAGCAGATAAATTCTATGATGGGCATGCCCTATGATTTGGAAGTAGCTTGGAAGTGTCAATGGAGTGCCGATCTCAAGCTTTGCTTGGAGTTGAGTGATCAAGAACATGGTGTTAAGATGAAGCATCTAAATTCTAATTTGATGAAGGCTTTCCTCTAGGAAACGCTAGAAGTTTTAAGGCTATTCTAATGAAAAAAAAAAAAAAGGTAGGCCTGTGCATGTGCACGTATGTGTATTGATGTATGACTACTCTGATATTACCTGCAGTATGACACAAAGCTGCTTCCTTCCCTGCATAAAGATGAGAGAGTGGGAGAACGGAGGACTCTCATTTTTCCATATATAGATCTTTAATCTTCCTCTTTTCAGCTTCACTTTTCACTCCTGTTCTTTGTCAAGTCTACAGACTCTAATTGAAGCTCCTCTGGGGTTCTGAGAGAAATGTAAACTTGTCAGAGTATGTTCTGGGTTGCAGCTTCCTCTGATCTACCCACTTTATCTCATCTAAGAATAAACTGAGTGCTCTTGTTTATTTATGAATACTTCTTTCTCAAGGAATTAATCCATTTTTGCACTTCAGTACTTGCATTTCATTGGGGTAAGGGATGAGGGCAAATACCTATGTTCATCTTAAAATGTAAGGTGTCTTTTAGAATGTCATGCAACAAATTTCATCATTTTTTTTGTAATTTTAAATGGCATCTCCACAAGTACCTGATATATAGAATAAGGAAATTAATATAAACTTGCTTTCCTCTAGCTCTCTTCTTACTTCCTTTACCTCAACTCTTCTCAGTTATCACATAATATTTAAATAACAAAGTTGATAACGTCTACATTTTTGTAAGCATAACTGCATCCCTTGTATTTGGTCTATATGGTGACTCTAAAAATGCAATGCCAGAAATTGTGTCTATAAATTGCATAATACCAAAATTGATACTCAAGGAATTTTTAAAGCAAAGGAATATTTTAACTTATAAATGTGATAATATGGATGATATATATTTTTAATTTTCCTCAAGTATTTTTTACTATTCTGTCACAACAAAAACATTTATGTTATATAAGGAATTTAACCAATGTTTGATAAGTTCTGCATTGTTATTGGTCAAGTAACATTTCTGATCTCCAAACACAATGACCTCTTTGCTGAAATCTTTCTTCTCACCCACCATGCATGAAATCTGATTGGTCTTTCTCAGCCTCAATTTTCTTCTTCTACCCACACTTTTATGGACTAATGGTTCAAATTCTACACTAAAAACGATTGTTTATGGTTTGTTTTTGTCTCATATTTAGCATCTCACAGCCAAAATTTGTATTTTAAAGCTTGAAGTCTGTCTTCCTTTGAGTTTCTGTTTCACACTTCCAGTTGCCTGTAGAACATTTTCACTTAAATGTGTCATGGACACCAAGACAGAATTCATCATCACTCCCATCCCCACCTCCATGCTGATGATGCTCCAGTCTTGGGCATCCTATGTTTTATTTATTGCATCACATTTTACCACGCCTGTTAGGCCATAACCTTATCTCTCCTACTCCTCTCCCATTAGAGTTGCCTCATTTATCATTTAATCTATCTCGCCCTTTACATTTGTTTATTGGTACCCAGGTCATTTTTGCCTATATTTCTGCAATAGTTCCGCAATGGCTTTCCTAACTTCTGTCACTGTGCTCTCAATGCATCCTTCCTACTACTATCCCAGTTATCTTGCTACAACCAGGCCGTACTATTTTATGCTCCAAAGCATTCAAATGTCCCCCAGTGTCCTCAGAGTACAGTCTACCATTCTTAAGCTGCCACTTAAGGGTTCCCACAATCCTGCCTGCTTCATCTCTACTCCTCTGCACCTCTCTCATGCAGCCAGTTCTCTTGCCCCATGCTTTTCTGTTTGAAGTGACTTCCTTTATACTGTCTGCCTGTCAAAATCTTATCCATCATTTATCTTCCAGCTCAACTTTCTGCTATCCCATAATGCCTTTCCTGATACACTTCAGTTGAAGTTTTGCTTGCCCTTTCTAATTCCCTGTTTAACTCTGTATCTCTAATATACTTGTAGTCAATTTTGGGGTGATTTTTCCCCAGGGATATTTGTTCATGTCTTGGGACAGTTTGATTGCCATGAATCTTAAGGGGACAGGGACTTCTGGCAACTGGTGGTTATAGGTCATGGATGTTGCTAAACATCCTACTATGCCCAGGACAGCCCAGCAGCAAAGAGTTATCTGGATCACAATGGCAAAAGTGCTAAGTTTAAGCAATCCTGCTTTTATATACTACTTGTTATACACCTCTCTAATTATAATCATTTGTGGCATGCTTAAGTCTTTCACTAATGTATAAGACATTGAGAACATGGATAAGTGATAATCTATATAATTTCCCTCACTGCTAACACAATAATTGTAAAAGGTTGTAACTTAACAAAGTCTTATTGAATTGAATTGTGGACTTTTAGCAAGCAAGTGCTTAATATCTGTCTTCAGGTCTCAAATATTTTTCTTGTCTCAACTTTGAACCATTCCTCCAGCCTCTCTAATCTTCTTATATTTTCCTGATTAGGCATCTCTCTATTTTCTTTCATACCATCCTTTGCTTACATTCTATAGTCTTTATCATACTGCATTATGATTTTTCCTTTATTCATTTGACTTTCTCACTCCACTGTCCTTATGGGTAAGAACAATATGCATATATCAGGGCATCTCCAGAGCCTGGTAGTTTCTGGAGGAGGTCTTTGATAAACAATGTGAATTAAATGAATAAAATAATTATACAAAATAGTTTTCAGAAAACCTATGAAGCAATTTCAATTTTTCAAAGATTTTTTATAATGAAAATTAAAACAGACATCTGCCTCAAGTAACTTAATCTATGCCTTCTATTTTAGCTATTGTGCATATTTGATAGCCTTAGGGAAATAGTGTACACGATATCTGGGTGAACCAAATATTCTCAAACTACATATTTCTTATTATTATATTTGTTCATGTTCTGACAGGGGCTGCCTTACTTCAGTGTTTCCTAAAGTATAGTTAATGGACAACCTGCAGCAAAATCATCTGAGTGTGCTTAGCTAAAAAATGACAATTAAAATTTCTGGAGTTAAGGACCACAAATAAGCTCCATGGGTGATTTTTTATGCATACTACTGTTTGAGAATCACCAATTTCCTTGTATTTTCCCATTTGACATCATAAAGCAAGCTTCTCCCTTCTCTTCCCACTTACCTTATTTTCATAATATGTCAATAGTAATATCTACTATTTACTGAAACTTTCCTAAATGCCTAATAAATATTTTTTCTAAATGCCCAATATTTTTTTTTTACATTCCCACCAACAATGTACAAGTTTTCTTCATGTCCTCACCAATATTTATTATTTTCTACTTTTAATAATAGCCATCCTAGTAGGAGTGATGGTTTTGACTTACATTTCCCCAATGACGGATAATGTTAAGCAGCTTCCATATGCTTATTGTCCATTTGTACATCCACTTTGGAGAAATGTATAGTCAAGTCTTTACCAATTCTTAAAATTACATTTTATCTTTTGATTGCTGAGTTGTAGTTCTTTACATATTCTCAATGCCCAATATTGCAATAAGTACATCATGTGTATTATAATATCAATTGTATATTATAATGTCAACCAACTTAAGAGGAAGATTCAACTATTATTTCTATTTTGCCCTGTGGGATACCAGGTACTGAGAGGTTAAGGAATTCATCTAAGGACACATATAGAGTGACTTTCAGATCTTGTTTCAAAATTCATGTTCTTAAACATGATACTTTCTTGCCTCAGCATCTTTTTTCCTCAGCTGATCATGAAATGTTCTCCAATTGGGGATTTCCATTTATCTTCAGACAACTCAAATATATTCAGATTGACTTCATTATTCGTGACTCAAAAGATTAATGGATTTTCCAGATGTATTCCATTTAGAGGGCTGGATTAAGCTCTTATGTTTCAATATCCTTAATTGATGAATATTTTCAAAGTGTTTTCCTTTCAACACATGATGGAATCATTAGTAAATATAGATTTAGGACTGTTGTGAAAAGTTAGGCTAAATTGCCCATCACTGTTTAGCAGTTTGAAGAAAACCTCAAACATGA
The DNA here is from genome assembly GCF_023851605.1 of Tamandua tetradactyla. NCBI lineage: Eukaryota > Metazoa > Chordata > Mammalia > Pilosa > Myrmecophagidae > Tamandua > Tamandua tetradactyla. The sequence continues at coordinate 115,463,369 of NC_135329.1, read as the reverse complement.
AAGGCTTTTAAACCTTACTACTGGCTTGACATGAGCTGGCAAGGCTGTTATCACCTGATAATGCATTTCCAGGTGAGCTAAATTTTCCATAGGCCATTGTTTCCTGTAGTGATGATAGCTTGTAGTTGCACAGCATGCTGAGCAGACTTGAAAGAAATTGCCTTAGATGGTACATAGAGCTGCACAATTAATGTGCTCCATTCCCGAGAAAAGCAAAGAGAATATAATGTTGGATGGTCTCATGTAAGAAATATATTTTCTCCTCAGCTAAACACTCACCCCTAAACGGTCTTTTCCCCTCCTGAGAGGATCCAAGAGCTGCTTCTCAGGCCAGTACCTGGCCCTGTGAGGCTCTCGGTCAAGGACAGAGAATGAGAGCAGACACGGATGATGCCACCCTCTATTCCTACCACCTGTTTATTGACTTGGAAACTCACGTTTGTTTGTCTTTATCACTGCCCAAACTGTTCTTCATCTAGTATTTTTCTTGGCTGCTGCATTCTGCTCTCTCCTCTCTGTGTAGTGTATCGTTGTAACTGGGATCCTGATGGCTCTCGTTTTACGTCCAAACGGTTTGAGTTTCCCCTTACCATATGGTCATCCTGATGTTACCATTTGCCTCAATCATCCTTTTTGTAGCTGCTTGAACATCTTAATTGATCTCATGAGCTATGTTAGGGATTTATAACAGGCATCAGTATAATTCATCACATACACACACACAGGCACACATACGGATTTAGTCTTTTTTTCCGATCGGATGTGTGCTACATATACATAGATTACATAGATATGATTCTCTAAAACCTAGATTTCACCTTAGTGATAACATAAATGAGCTTTCAAGGGCTGCAGCTCACTAGAGGAAACAATTACCTATGTTCACTTCTTCTGATAAGGTATTTTCCATTTCTCTGAAGTGTTTGGTGTATTCCAGCATACTTAAGCCTTTTCCTCCTGCTTAAACAAAGTGACAAATATACTCAGTTTTAAGAGTTTTCTGAATAAGCTGTGAATTCTTATTTTACTAGGCACCAACATTGTTTTTCTTACATTTTCACTCATTTATTTTCGGAATCACTAAGATGTAGAAAATCTTTAAACACTGTGAGTTCACATTTTTTTTTTTTTAATCAACCAACATACAAAACTTGCATTGGGCCTCTCCATATTTATCAGTTATTTCATAACTTCTCTCATATTTGGCATTATTTCATTGACTCCTATGTCATCAAAGAAAATTCTCAAAAACAGAAGCCTATAACTATGTAATCTCATCCCCGCCCCAGCCCCTCTAAACGCAGTAGAGTGAAAGCTAGCATTATACTCTAGAATGCCAGTTTACAAAATTTCCTGATGGGTGTCTTTTAGGCCTGTCAAGTTAATGTCCACCTTTCCTGTGGGAAGGTGATTGCCTAATTAGGTTATTCTTGCTTAATTAACTTATAAGTTTATTACAATCTGAGAATTGTGCTCATCTTAAGTAAACTTATCAAGTAAGCAAAGGTAATCTTTGATGTAATCATTAGCTTTCCTGTACCTACCAACTGTCTTTCTTTCTTTCTTTGTATTTTGTAAGCAGGGAAAAAGCCTGCTTTAAAATGTTGCATTCAGTTTTACATCAAGAGTTTGTACCTCATCTAGGTATGTTACCTTTGAAGACTGACACTTTAAAATTGTGAAACAAAAGGATTTATCTTCAGGCAGAATATTGAAGTATTATGATGATTTATCTCTTGTGGGCCCATTGGATGATGCTCTGGTCCCTTGAAATCGTATTCCTGAAGTTACGTCTCTTGTGTGTAGTGCTTTGCAGAATATCAGACAGATTTCCTGACTCTTTCTAGGGGGAGGCCCGTTGGGTCTTCTACAATCTAAAGTCAGATCTCTCCAAGGAGAAAAGAGAACATTGAATGTCCTAAATAAATAATAGCAAAATGAATCTGAGGCAACATGAAGCCCAGAGTTTTTGTTCAATGGTGTTGGCCCACTGGGGAAAAAATAGTGAATAAATCATTCTCAGTAGGCAGTAGGCCATAGAACTTATTTAGTGTACCTATGAGATTTTACACAGAAGATCCAGGGAAACAAAAATTACACCTTTTGCTTGATTTAAATTTTTTTTTTACTTTTGTATGTGAATTAACATATTTCATTTTAAGTGGTTTAAGTTGAATAAATGAGTACAAACAAACACTAGAGCACATACTTGGCTGGCTGCATTACTTAGACACTTTGAGCCTCATTTTCCTAAATTCTGAAATAGAAATATTTGAACTTACCTTTTATTTGAGCTCTGAGATGGACTAAAAAGGCCCTTTGTAAGTAGGTTAAAGTTTCTGCAGAGTGGCTCCAGATAAATTCTTTTCATTTTGGAGGGCAGAATCATTGAGACAGCATGGGTCAAATTCTAATTTTATAACCCTCTAACTGTGCAATTATAGGAAAAATAGCTACTCCTTTAACATGGGGATAATTGTGTCTGTCTTTGAAGGTTGTCATGAGGACCAAATGGTAAAACACATGTGCACAGCCTGGCATTGGGTAGAGTAGGCTCTTACTAGTTATATTTTCCTTTCTGATATTGAGGTGTGTGGCAAAGGATGAATCTTTCTTCTAACCAGTATTAAATCTACAGACAGTAACAAGACATCCAAGGATAATGCTATTGCTATAGACACAATTCTTGTAAAATACAAACAACTGAATTGAAGTTTACATAATTGGATAACAACAGAAATGAGACTTCCATCAATAGAAGCAGATCCTTGAATGAGAAATTGACAGAGGTAAATTTTGGGAAATCAGCTTGAAAGCTGCTAAGGACAAAGGATGACAAACTATGTATTCAAAAACATATAGAAAGGTGAAAATAAAGGAGAATGAGGGATGCTTCATTCTAAACTTGCAGGTCTAGTCAAAAAGTCTTTTGGCAACCAAGAAGGTTTAGACAAAGATAGTGCTCTCGCTATTCTTCAAGGCTGTGGTTTGAGAGTAGGATTTGGGATTATTTCAAATTGTAGTTAATTTTAGAGCTTGGATTACCTAAGAGGTGAATGTTATCAGAGGCTGTGACATTGCATGGGCTGTGGCCGGGGCCTGTGAAGACACTTGAGATGGCCAAATGAGCCAGGATAGAGCTAAAAAGTGTGGTTTCCCTCCTAATGGCCTCAAGGAGAACCAGGAGGCATGCAGAGGACAAGAAAACAAGGAGACAGTGGCATGACTGGAGGGAGTGATGTTCAAAAGGACTCCAGATTTTAAATAAACACAAAGGAAGAATGATTGGGTAGCAGCAGGGATTATTCCCACAGAGGTGATAATTGACGACGCTGTAACTGGATGAGATCGCCAAAGGCTAGAATACAGAAGAGGACTTCAAGGATGAAATCCTCCTGGGTAGGCCAGCGCTGACTAAAGGAATAGAATCCCGAAAAAGAAATTGTTCTGTGAAGTGGATGGAGGTGGGCATTGAGCCTGTTTTTCTGTTTGTTTGTTTTTTTGCCCTGTGGCTCCCTGTCAGCCTATTTTGGCACATTCATTTGTTGATAGTGAGTTAGAGGCTTGTTTACCTAATATCACCTCACCAGCCTGCCTCAGGGGAGAAGAAAATCCGCCATTATTTCTGAAGTCATACAGTCTCTCTGGTAGTTAGCGTTGTCTCCTTTTCAAAGTCTCTTGATTCATAAGGGCATTTCTCACAGAAAGCCCTTGCCTCGGACCCAATGCCACTCATCTGTTAAGAAGAGGGTCCACTGCTAAGAAGGAGGAAGCTTGTCAACGTAGGTTAGATATGTTTCCACTTCTCGCCTTATTCTGTGACCAAGATACAATTTTAGCTCCCCATCACAACTGCATTCAAATATGTGTTCCGTTTAAAAGTACCTCTTAACTATTATATTCGTATATTGAAGGTTAAACAGTAAACATACAGTTTCTGTAGTGATTTAACTATGGAGAAATGTTTTAGATGCTTAAATTGGGATTATCTGGACCTTATATTTGTTATCTAACATTGCCTAATGTCAGGGCAGAAATGGACCACTAACTTGTTGAGAATCATCTTTCAGGAGGGAAGACATGTTCCCAAAGTATGCCTGAGGAATCAAGATTTTGCCATAGGCAAAGGAATTCTATTCGTCTGTAAATCTTTTTCTTTAATATGCTGCTTAAAAACAATAGCAGTAATTTATCAAGGGTTTAGTGAACACCAGGTACAGTGCTAAGGGTTCATAAGTATTGTCACAGCTAACCACAGTTCTGTGAGTTGCTTTGTTATCTTTATAAGTTATCATAACTGGGACATTTTTTTGGAGTGAAGGGGTAGCATTATTAATAATTACACAGGCATATACGGTCCCTTTAAATAAATGCTCATCTCATTATATGAAAATTGAAACATAGAGACTTTGCAAAATTTGCCATGACGAGTGCAATAAATAATTCAGGAATAACATAGATAACTTTATTATTTTCTTCTATACTTATAACAGTTGTCTTAGTTCTTGAAAACTAGCAGTAACAGAAAATTTAATCCTGGAACTAAACCATTTCCACATTAAAACTGGGTAAGTGCATTGTTAATTGAGGTTTCCTCACCCTTTCTCCTAGCCCACAGTGCTGTGTGTTCCAGGAATACTGAGCTCTCCCAGGCATCGTGACAGTTGACCTTGTAGGGCCCCCTGAGACTCTGGAGTGACTCCTCTACAATGCGTCTGTTGTTAAGCATGCTATCCTACTCTGGTCCTCTACCCTGCCTCTCTCAGGCCTCTGAAACTGCTTTCCTCAGTCCATATTGCAGTGCCCTCTCCATTTCGATGCCTATATGAGACACCCAGCTTCTAGGGATTTAACCTGGGAAACTGGGCCATGCGCCTGTTTCTCTGGTATCCACCTCATTCACCTGGGGTTCCTTGCACATATTTCTGGACTTGGCCCAGAAGACTGAGGAGTTGCACACCTGCTCAGACACCTAGCATCCTTTAATCAATACTACTCATCACCTCACCAATTTTTCTTCTCCAGACATCTGGTCAAATTTTTATCTCCTTCCACAGTGGCCAGAACCTTCTCTCATACCTGATGCATTCTCCCTTTCTTCTGTGGATTGTGGCTTAAACTCTATTTCCTTATTTTTACCATTGATATACAAAGATAAATTTTTACAATTCTAAACATAAATCTTTTTTTTTCCACTTCTTAAGCTTAGGTCTTGCAAGCTAAACATGCTTTTGCATTGGCCCTATCATCTCTATTATAGAATACCAGAAGTTCACAAAGGAACTTAAACAAAAACCTGACTGCTATGACAGTATTCTTGGGCCTTCACATGTTTGAGGTAACAAGACTGAGTTGTGTGGAAAGTTTTAATGGTGAAAAAACTGCAAGGTAAAGAGGATCTACTAAGGATTAAAAAACAAACAAACATCAGGACAATTATTTCCAGGACTTTATGACCCTATTAAGTTTCTTTTGACCAAAGCACAAACATTTCTCTATAAATGGATTCATAATATAAATATTTGGCATTTTGATTTATTTTACTGATATGCATGTTCAGATATAGGAAATTCCAGTAAATAAAAATTATGTCAGATATCTTACTCCTGTGCTACTGCTCAACCTCAGGCCCATTTTCAGGTCTACAAAGACTCCCTGTGGCTTCTTTTCTCTTTTTTGCTTATGTATAGATTTTGCTGTTTTCTTTCAGTAGTTGCCACTATCCACTCATATTGTAACATTTCTTGTAATATTTCTCCCAAAAGCTTGGTTGTAAAGTGGAACACAATACCCTCCACTTCTTTAAAAGCAGTATTACATGGAAGAAAAAAACAGAATACTTCTGTATATATCTCTGTATACAATTAGAAAAAGAAATAGACACACATGCATATAGACACACACACCTATGATGTTAGAACATTCCATGGGTATAGTTGTTTTCAATTTAATTTGCAATGTTTGACTCCTTTTTGAAATGTTTAAGGAATAAATCAATGCCTAAGTTTCAAGTTCCAGGACTGATTTTACTAGCTATGTGACCTTGACAAAGTTCTTTAATTTATCTGAACTTTAGTCCTTCATCTGTAAAACTGACACTACAAAGTAATACTGCCAAATTCACAGTTGTTGTCATAATAAAATTAGCTTAAGGAGACTAAATCAAGCCCTGGCATAAAGTTGTCCTTCAGTGCATGGTCGTGTTATTTTTTTCCCCTTTCTCAAACTAGAAAGAGAATCTGGAACAAAAGGGATAACTTTCATAACCTAGAGAAATAGGGAAATGGAACTTAGGATTCCTTCCTACCCCCTGCCTCTACCATTGCCCCAAATGGACATCCCTATTTCATTTTTCATGGAATAAGTTGTGTTTTTGAAGTTGTGCTCTGGTTACTATATCTTATCATAGTTTTGTACGTTCTCCCTGGAATGATGTGTAATTTTAGCCACACTGGCTGATAATGCCACATTAGGATTACAACTGGAGACATTACAAGCATGAGAATTGGCTTTAATGTAGATGAATTTGGTCTATTTTTCCTCTTTTTATTTTTTTTTCCTTTTCTATTTCTAATTCATCTTAATATTAAGCAAACTGTGCTTTCTTCCTTTGTACAAATAGTTTAATCAATATTCTTTCAATTGATCTAGTATTTTTATGTAAATTTTATTGGCATGGTAAATAAGCCATTCCAAAAGGGATGATGTGAATGAAGGAAAGTGAATTTTTAGGAAGGACAATAAAATGGCAAATCAGAAATACTGCAATTTAAAACTTAGTAATTCACCCATCAATAAATGATTGAATTCCTTTGTTCCAAGTAGAACTTGTGTTAATAAAGAATACACTAGAAGTTGCAGAATAGCAATGATTTAGACACAATAAATCCTAGCATTAAGTTTAGGTATGGAACTTTGAAACAGCTTTTCTTTGGATGGCATTAGACGTTTTTGTTTTTTTTTTAATCTTTATTGACTTTGAGTATTTATCAATTGATAGTATGGGATAGGTTGGCTGGTGAAATGCTAAGAAAGCATGAAAGTAAAGTCAAGCTATTTCAAGATTGCATTACCATTACACTTGTTCAAGAAACGATTTTCTTCCTTTAAGTCTAGTGCATTATATTCAGAATTTCAATAACTCATCTGAAACATGTACCTCTAAAATTATGTAGAAGATAGAACTTAGCACATCATAAAATCAAGAACACAGGATTTGGGAGTTGAACAGGCTTGGGTTTAATGCCCAGTTCTGACACCAACAAGCCACCACCTCTTTAAGCAGTCTAAATCAGCCCGAGTCTCAGTCTCCTCATCTATAAATGAGAGTAATGCATCTATGAGTGAGTTGTCAAGAAAAATAAATGCAACAGTGCATGAAAACTTCTCAGCATGAAGACTGACACGTAGCCTTCAATGAAGAGTGCCCTTATTAAAGTAATATCATGAAATATAAATAGCTACCAAGTTGTATAATGATACATTTTTCAGTCTGTTACACTAGATCTTCAAGAACTTCTTAAGCTCAAGGGCAAAATCTGTTCACCATGAAGACTGGGATGTGCTGTAATGTCATGGAAAGAGCACAGACATTTATTCTTCTGACTAAACGTGTGCGCTTGAAAATCACTTTACATCTCTGACTACCAGTTTCCTCAATTGTAAAATGAAAATAATATGTCTCCCACAGAATTTCTGTTGGAATTAAATAACGAATGCTAAGTGCTTAGCAGAGAACCAGCAATGAGAAAGTACTTCATGATGGGGACAACTAGTGCAATAGGCAAGGCTTGCTCTCTTAATAAATACTGGTCCCTGACAACAGCATAAATGTACATATTTTTTTTTCTTTCACACTTATTTTCTCATTTTGCTAATATAGCTGCTTTGAAAGTTGGTATGAAAGGTGCCATCACTTATTTTATGGATGAGAAATCTTAGGTTCTGAGGCATCTCTTTCTTCATATCACACAGCATAACAGCTACACAACTAGAATGGAAAAGCATATCTTTTAGCGCTCCACTTTTGGTTATTTTCTGGGACAACAGATTACATTGTTATTTCAGAATTACTGAAATGTTTTTATTCATGTAAGGACTTTAAGGCCACAATTCCCCCTGCATTAAAACAGAATGGAATACACAGCAATCTTCAAGCCATTTTCCTCCAAAACTTGGAATCATAAATGTGACTTTGTTTTTAAATTTCTTTAAGAAATTTCAGAAAGTGTGCCTAGGAAATCATTAATTAAAGTTGACTTTGTTCTTCTTCACTAAATAGAGTGACTAAATAGCATGGTTTTCAAACTGTAGTTTGGGTTCTTACAAAGAAAACTTGGATTTTCCTGTATTTTTCCACTGCAGGTGAATTTGATGTTCAAAAGAATGAGAAGACTAATGAATCTGATTAGAGCAAGGCAGAAAGTGAGGAGGATGTGTGAACTTCCCCACACAGATATCTAGCCAGCTAATTTAAGCTTGGATGTCTGTTACTTAATTTTATTTTAAACAAAATTGGCTCTATTTCCTGAAATACATGATTTAAGTATGTACTTCAATCTTTACCTGAACTAGTCTAATTTTGAGATCCTAAGATCAAATTAGTAAGGTAGGGCACACATAAAGCATGCATTTTCAGCTCTAATGTGGCTCTTTATTTACTAACATCTTCTGATACCTAGGTGCCTCATACTAGTGACTTGTATTGACACAAAAGCTTTTTTTTTTTGCAGAATTGTTTGCAATTATTTTTTCCATCATTTTTTTTTTCAAAATGTGCTCCATATAATCAGTTTTATTTGGTAAAAACATACTGATGACCAAAGGCATTTGTGCGATACTGGGTTAAATTATGTAAGCATGTAAGCAGGGGACAATAGAACTCAAAGTTTCCTCATTTTTTTGTTTTTTAATCAAGGGTCACTCTTTACATAAAGCATTGATTCTTTATAGTTTCACATGACACATACTTTGGTAGATCTTATCTGAGCTTGCATAGTGAGGACTTTATTTAATAGCTATATCACTTTTCCATTTTCTATGTTGTAAAATAATTGTAGGGTGACCAACTTCTCTGAGTTGCTCCAGGATTTTTCTGGTTACAGCACTGAAAGTCCTGCATCTCAAGAAACCCTTCAGGGTGAGGCAAACTGGCCTGGTTGGTTATTCTCATTGAGCTGGATTCATGTTATCTAATTTGACATTGAAAAATGTGATTATCATTGTAGTGGTTTTAAAACATGTACACAAATGCTTTTACACTTGTCCCATTAAGAGGCAGAGTTTAATTCCTCTCCCTTTCAATATAGGCTGGCTTCAGTGATTTGCTAAGTAACCTTAATGACTCCTAAAGATTAGGAAATAAAAGGCAATGCAGCTGCCTTAAACCTGGCTCTATCTCTTGGGGTATATGCTTTTGGAGACACAATCTCCTGAAGCTTTGATGCTTAAGAAACCACATGGAGATAGAGGATACCTAGAATCTCACCTCTGAACCCCCATTCCAGCCTCAAAATCTTTGTGTCTTCCCAGCCCTGTTTCCAGACATGTGAGTGTACAAGCCTGCAGGGTGATTTCAGCCACAGCCACCATCTGACTGCAACCACCAGAAGCCTGAGCAAAAATTGCCTAGCTGAAAGCAAAACTGCAAAACTATGAGAAATATCAACAACAAATGATAGCGCTTTTACACCACCAAGTTTATTACCCAGCATAAATAACTGGAACAAAACTAGTGATACAATCCATTCTGTCCTATTGAGAAGATATTTTTCCAGGTTAATTGGTACTTAAGATCACTGAACTAATGTCTTCACTAGTCTAAGAAATATTTATTGAGGTCCTACCACTTAATTTACTTTGAGGTAAAACAAACACAAAAAACTTACAACACAATTATATTCAACACATTTATTTAGTACCAATTACATTTATGTATATATTTATTATTTATATGCTGTTATATTTATTTAATTTAAATATATATCACCCTAAACCTAAGTATGTTACTTTAAGTTCTTTTATGTTTTTATTACTACACAATAAAAAAAGAGTTTACTTTAAATATTGACTAATAAATAAAGAAGGGAAAAAGATGAAAAAGAATAAAAGAAAGGAGGAAGGAAGGAAGAAAGGAAAGAAGGAAGGGAGAAGGGAGGGACAGAGGAAAACAATAGGGATCTCATTAACAAGGTCAGTTCTAAAGGAAATCTGTAAAAATAAATAGAAATACATGAGAAGAATAAGGATTATAGAACAGTTCTTATAGTTTTCTAGAGATAGGTTGGTACGTGAGTTAGGGTAGCTGACTTTCCCTAGAGTATATGGCATTATGCGCTAAGTGAGAACAGCTTAATATAATGTGTTGAGGATTTGTGTTTGATGGAAGCAAACAGAGAATTTAGGGTTTGATTCAAATTCATTAATTTGTTCATTGATCCACTCATTTATTCCACAGTATTTATTTATAATTATTCTGAGTCCAGCAATGTTATAAATATGAACTACAGTAATAAGCAAGCAAAGGAACATTCCTCTTTTTCAGGAACTTACATTTCTAGCAAGGGAAACTAAAATTAAACCAGCAGAATAATTATATCATGAAGATTCTAGAATTAATGAATTTCATGAGAAAAATTCATAAGAGAAGAAGAGGTTTATTTTTGATAAGGCAGGTAAGAACTTTTTAATTAAAGTCATGATATCTAGGCAGGGACTGGAAAAGTGAGAGTTAGTCATCCAAAGGTCTGAGAGAAGAAATTTCTAAGCAGAAGAAACAACTAATGAAAAGCTCCTGAGGTAAAAAGGGCAAGCAGGCCAGTGTGGCAAGAGCGAAGTGAAGGCATGGGAGCCATCAAAGAGTTGGGAGAGACAGGCATGGAAGAAGTCCCAACCCTCATAGGCCACGCAAAGTGCTTTTGATTTTACCCTAAGTTTAAGGAGAAGTCATTAGAGAGTTGTGATCAATGAAGAGCCATGATCTGACTTAGGGTTTAGAAGATAACTCTGCCTTCAGTGTGAAGAATAGCCTGTGAGGAACCAAAGAAGAAGCAGAGAGGACCCCCTAAGAGGTTACATAAGTAGTTAGAAGAGAGTTGATGGGGGTTTCCACCACAATAAGTGGTCAGTTTCTGGATTCGTCTTCAAGGAGGGACTACTTGACATGACAAAGGATAGCATGCAGATTCTGAAGAACAGTGAGATATCAATTATGACTGATAATAGCATTTATATTATTGTGATAGGTCTTCAATCCTCTCTATCAGTGTACCCCTACATGTACTAAAAGAGAGTACCATCAAAATTCTAGTATATTCTAAGAGTTTTATTTAATTAACAAAGCAATAAGATATTCCATGAATACAAGGTAATCTTACAAATGAGTTATGAAAACATCCTAAGGAATTTACAATTCCATCAAATTGTAGTTGTTTTCTTTATGTTAAAATTCTGCTAATGTATACAGTTACTGAAGCAAAGCATGTCATTTTATAATATAATAATGTTTTCTATTTGAAGTGGATATGATATGTACTTCAGGAAATACATTGTTAAATGTGTCTGCATTTGAATAATAAATCTTTAATAAATCAATGAAATTAATAACCACTGTATCCAAAAAAGTAAATGAGCATTATGTTCTTCTAGTTGCTTCATACTCTTCCTTTGGATTGAAGAATATTAATTCCTTCAGACAAAATGGATATTAAACTTTTACCAAGAAAATAAATTTTTTACCACAAGTTTTATCCGTTCATGATATCTGGAAAAATTTTCTTAAAGCATATCCACTATTCCATGTCTACGAGATTATTGGGTTTTCTTATTATTATCTTCAAACATGCTTTGAAGTTTTACAACTTCAAAAAGTTTTTGAAAAAACTTTTTGTTTTTTCAGTTTTACAAAAGTTTTCCAGTTTTACAAAAGAAACTGAAAATAAATTGTATTCATCACAACACTGTTCAAAAATAAGAATCCTAATCAGGAAAACACACTGAAATAAGGAAGATTGCACTATATCTCATAAACACATATGATTTTCTGTGATGTGCAGCTTCTTTCCAGTGGTTTTTTTTTCACTTTTTCAGAAATGGTTTTCATCCATTTTTTCCTCTTGATATCTGATAGTTTCTTAACTTTGTTTTGCACACTGTTTTTAAATCGATTAGTTGATCTTTTTACCTTCTAATCCTTTTTCCAAACTTTTCTTGCTCAAATTTTTATTTAATCCTAAGTGGTCTGTTCTTTAAGTTTCTTCTTGCCAGTTTTAATGGTCCGTAATTTCCAATGGAAATTCTGCTGCCAGAATCTTCCTTCCTCTAGTGTTAATGGCTGCCCTTGAGAACCTGCCCTGCCCTCCATCAACTAATTTGAGTCTTTGAGGGGGCAGACAAAACAGATGGTTGGCACAGGCTAGGATGATTCACTGTTTGAAATCATGGTGAAACATTTTTGAAATTGGTGAGGGAGAGGGAAGCCTGACATTTGACAGAGCCACGTAAAAATTGCAGTATCCAGACGAAGTTCAGTTTAATTTTGACTGTTATTTTCCAGATGTACTGATCATATGATTACAATTTTATGATTATATCTAGTATATACCTTTTCCCAAATGCACTATAATCATTTCAGCAAAATGAGTTTATCATCGAGTGTCAATGTCAAGACTATTCACGAAGTCACAGTCTTGCCCTAACATATTTCTTTGTGCTTTTCATGACTTGTTGAATATTTCCTCTATCCTCATTCATTTGAAGCCTACCTATTTTGTGTAATCTGTCTCGATATCACCCAACTGACTTCTTCACAAATTAGAGCTACACTGGAAACTCAAATTAATTCAAGGGAATAAGAAAACAATATATTTTATGATACTATCATTTATAGTCTAGTGCCTCAAATTTATGACACAAGATCATGTGGAGTGAGTGACCTGTTACAATGGTGCAAGGTGGGAGCACAGGTTCAGTGTCCGACAGGAACTTTCAGCAAATGATCCCTTTGCTGCACAGAATAAAGATTCCCAAAAAGACAAATCATCTCCTTCCCTTTACATAGCACACAGAGTTCAAAAGAGCTGGGGAGGAAGTCTCGTGGACTGCCCGTCTCCACGGGGTGACCGAGTTCTCTGGGTTGGGGTCTATATAGATGCAGCTCTGCCTACCCCCCTTTGCGCTGGAGAAGAGAGACAGATTTATACGCTGAGGGTGGTTTTTATCCACCTCGGGGCAAGAGGGCCCTGGCACTGAAAATTCCTGTTCTGATAAGTATCGGGGCCTACCAGTTCCAGGTTTCCGGGTTTAGGGTCTGGTCGGCATTTTTCATTAGACTTGCCATCTCCCCCAGTTTGTAGAATGGCCCACAATAGAAAAGGAGGTGAGGGGTGGAAGGCCAGAAGATGGTCCCTTAGCACATGTTTGTGTTGTTTCCAAGGAGAAGGTGGGGCTAGCTGAGGTTTGTGAGATGGTCATTTAACAGGTTCCCATGATTTCCCCAAAGAGACTATATTACGGAAAAGTACTTATGGGATTAAATCATTGTGGCTATATAGAAAGAATAATGAAATAATACAATTTAGACAAAATAAAAACTGAATCATTTTACTCTAAATATCTTCCTAAATTGAATCCAAAAGTTACTTGTTTTTATTTTATTTCATTTTAATGAAATATAACAAAAGTTTTGCAAAGAAATACCCTGAAGACTGAATCTTATAGACCAAGCATTCTTAATGGAGGGTGTTCCCTCTCCCACCAGGAGCAAAATTTGGTTTTTAGGATATACTAAAAAACATCATAGATATTATAATGCTTTGTGGCTATTCAAAGGGCAACAATACATAAACATATAGCAGTTTGTGAATTAAAATATTATTGGTAAGGGGATTAAGAATAGAATATTCTAAAAAGGCTCCTTAGGAGGTATAATGTAAAAATGTTTGAGAAATATAGCCATAGAACAGGATTTTTGTTTTGTGCCAATGTAATGGCAAATAGTTTATGACCAACCTTCCTAGATATTTCTAGATAATTTCCTGAACATCGAATAGCAATCAACAGAGGCATGAGTTTACTCATTCAAACATATATGTAAAGGGGATATTTTTAAGTAAAATATAAAAATCCATAGACGGGAGGATGCATCAGTCATAAGGAACCATCTAATAGACCATGTTTAAACATGTACACAGAATGTTTCCTACCTAAACATAAGAAGGTCTATAAAACATATTCCAGGCAATATCTCCCTAAAGCCATTTCCTTGCACTAAAATCAGCTGTGAAAATGATGCCTCCTTCCTTTCTTTCCTTGCAGATATTAATGCAATAAGAAACTGGAGCAATAGAAAAAGAGTGGGTGAGTTTTGCAACTTAATGAAAACATATGTACATGCATAACACACAAACAAATATTATCTTATATTGTCAATATTTTTACTAATAAAATATGTGGAGATTACAGGATCAGTTCAAATATAAAGAAAAAATCACGAAACTAATTTAGTGCTCTGTGTGCTATAGTGAGGTCAAGGTGAAAAAGTCTCAATACATTGGATTGTTTAGAGGAAGATAACTGGTGATCTATTAAAAAATACTTTCACCAGAGAGATTGGTCCAAAGTCAGATTTTAGGGGAAGAGGCATTCAAACGTTACTCCAACTACTCTGTCATTTATCACACTGCATCTTGTATTTTGTTGATTCGTTTTGTCCACCTCTGGATCATAAACAACACAGTGGCAGGACCCTGCATGCTTCATATATACACACAATTACATACCATGTTTAATATATGCATATGTACAACTTTTTCTAGACATTATACAAATGTATAATGTCTAGAAAAACTGTGTGCACACATGCATGCTAAAATGATATTTTGAAATTTAAAACACTTGCACAGGAATGAAGGCCTAAAGGACTAAAGGTAGACTAGCCTTTGAATTAATTAGTGTATATGGAAAAAAATGAGAAGGGTGTTAGAGGAAATGGTAGGAATTAAGGAAGTTAATTTTAGGACTGGCAGTGCCTGGAACCTCTCCACAGACTGTTAGACACATTGCAAATAAACTATGCTCAGTCCAATTGCCTCACACATTTTTGGCATTATTGTACATCTCAAAGCAGTAAAAATCTATAGGAAATTAGAGACATAGCCAGGGTTAAAACTTTAATTAAATTTATTGCTAAACTTGATCCCAAGTAATGTTCAACTTTTATTTTCTGAACTCCTTTTCTAATGTTCAATTTATTATATTCTTTGATTTCTCATATTTTTCTTGAGTATGATGTCTTTAGACATATGATTAGAATCTTTATGTTTAACAGCCAGTGGACACCACCCTTTCCAGACAGATTTATAATCTTAATTTGTTTTAATTTGCATATTAGGTATACTAATGTTCATCTAGTTGTCTTTCCAAGTTATAGCAATAATAAGAAATCACTTTAGTTATTAAAATTTAAAATAATATGCTAAAGTTTCTATGAGAAAGGTGATTAATATGCAAAATAAGACAGATAATATCAGCAGAAGGATGGGAACTATCCAAAATGATTGTAAGTGCTCTAAATAAAAAAACAGTAACAGAGATGAAGACTGTCTTCAAGAAGCTTATAGGTGAAATAAAAACAATAAGGGAAAAACAAGGAAGTCTATAGAAATCACCCAAACTAAAACAGAAAGGAAAAAAGAGTGTGTGCGTATGGATAAAAAGCAGAAGAAAACATCCCAAAGGTGTGGGAAATAAGCACTATAACATTTGAGAAAATAATCTCAGGAAGAGAAGAAGAAAGTATTAAGCAATGAGAAATTTTGAAAAATATAATGACCTAGAATTTTACAATTTTATGACAGACGCTAAACCACAGATCAAAGAACCTGAGATAACATCTACTGGGATAAATACTGAAATACACCACACACACCCAACATACACACCCACCACACACAGCCAATACACACACACAACACACTTACCCAACACACACACCCAACACACACACCCAACACATGCATATGATATTCAAAATGCTAAAAACAAAAGAAAAAGAAGAAATACTGAAGGAAGCCAGAGGTGGAAGAAATAGCATTGCATAAAGAGGAAATGTGAAAATAATATTTTCTTTGGAAACCATGCAAGTTAGAAAACAATACACTGACGTATTTGAAACGATAAAGAAAGACGTGGTCTTCTCAGAACTCTATACCCAGTGAAAGCATTTTTCAAAAATGAAGAAATAACAAAGATTTTTTCATACAGACAGATTAAAGAAGTTCATTGACAGCAGATGTACATCATAAGAAATGTTAAAAATAGTTCTTCAGGCAGAAAATTTATGATATGAGACTGAAAATATGGATCTACACAAATACATGAAGAGCATTGAATATGGAATAAGTTCTTTCTTATGTTTATTGCCCTAATGGATAGCTCATTGCATAAAGGGAAAGTAGTAGTAATTCATTGAGTATTTATGGCATAAGTAAAATAGGCAATTATGACAAAATGGCACAAAGGATGGGCAGGAATTGAGCAAATACTGGGTGTGAGGACTTTACACATAAAGTGAGACACATCATTTGAAGTAAGATTTTCATTAAATAGGTATATCATAAAAGTTGTGGTAACCATACAAAAATACAGAAAGAGAATAAAAATAAATCAATAAATTGGATAAAATGAAATCATAAAAAAGTGCTCAATCAACACAAGAGAAGGCAGAGCAGGAGAAGACAAAGGGAACATATGGATAACATCGAAAATAGCTAACAGATGCAATATTTTAATTCAACTATAATAATCTAATTAAATACGAATTACTTAAATACACAAGTTAATGGTCAGAGATGATCAGGTCAGATAAAAAGCAAGACCCATTCATATTTTGTCTAAAAAAAATACCACAATAAATAACAATACAGGTTAAAAATAAAAGGATGGAAAGTATTATTTTATGCAAACACTAAGCAAAAGGTAGTTGGGATAACTATATTAATTTCCTACAAAGCCGACTTCCTAACAAAGAAGATTATCAAGGATAGGGAGGGATATTATATAATGAAAAAAGCAAATATAACAATATAAAATATGCAAACTCCTAACAACAGAACTTTGAAATACACAATGGAAGAACTGATGGAACTGAAGGGAGAGATATAAGTGCACAATTGTACTTGGAGACTTCAGTGCCCCCCATCAGTAATTGACATAACAGGTGGTCATTGACAGTACAATCAGTAAAGATACAGGCAATGAGCAAAGCCACAAGCCAGGAAGTTTAAATTAAAATTTATAGAAAACTCTACCCAACAACGACAAAATAACACTTTTTCTTCAAATTCAGAAGGAGTATTTACCAAGTTAGATCATGTTCTGAGCTGTAAAACTAACCTCAGGACATTTAAAAAAATTGAAGACATTATAAAGTACGCTCTCACACCATGAAGGAATTATGCTACATTTCAACAGCAGAAATCTATCTGGAAAATTTACAAAATGTAAATGTTAATAATGCCCTTATAAATAAAGCACGGATCAAAAAGGAAGACTTCAAGGAAATTAAAAATATTTTGAACTGAATGAAAAAAAAGTAGAGCATATCAAAATTTGAGGGCTGTAGCTAAAGCAATGCTTGTGGAAACAGATAGCATGAAATGCTTTTATTGGGAGAAAGAAAGGTCTCAAATCAATGATCTGTGCTTCCACATTAAAAATTGATTTTGTACAAAAGCTAATTAAGCCCAAAACGAGAAGAAGGAAGGGAATAAAAAAATTATAGTAGAATTCAATGAAATTGAACATATAAAAACAATGACCAAGAAATTTAAAGTCTGTATCCTTGAAAAGATCAATAAACTTTATAAACTGTACAAGTACTGATCAAGAAAAAAAATAGAGGAGTACACATTACCGATATCAAGAATGAAGGAGAGGACCTCACTACTGAGAGAAAATGTTAAAAAGGCAACAAGGAAATAATATGAACAGCTTCATTCCATAATTTCAACAAATGAGGTGAAATGGAATAATTCCCTGATAGACACAAACTACTGGAACTCACACACTAAAAAGATAATGAGTAGTCCTCTATCTATTGTAAGAATGAGTTACAGTTACAGATCTTCCAAAAAAGAAAATTTCAGGCCTAAATACTTATATTGGTAAATTCTAACAAACATATAATGAGAAAAGAGTACTCATTCTACCCAAACTATTGCAGAGAATCCAAGAGGAAGCAACTCTACTCATTGATCCCAAACTATTAGAGTGTGAAAAATGAAAACTATTAAGTTTAGAATGGAGAAACATGGCAGACACTACTTTAACAAAGTCGCTGAGTAATACATCACTAGTAACAAGCCATATTCATATCATGCATCCCCCTGATATGATGGAATTCTACTCAATATCCATAGCCTCAGTATAATCATTAAAAAAAATCACGCCCAGTTTGAGGTACGTTCTACAAAATACTTGGCTATTAATCTTCAAATTGTCAAGATTGCAAAAGAAAAAGAGACTGACCAATGGTCACAGATTGAGAAGACTAAGGAGAAATGACTCTTTAATGCAATATAGTATCCAAAGTTGGATACTGATATAAATGTTAAAAATTACACTGTGGTAGAAGTGCTTAGTTAATACTACAATACCAATGTTAATTTCTTAGTTTGGGTAAATGTACCATGGTTGTGCAAACAGTTAACATTAGAGGAAACTGAGTGAAAAGTATGCAAGGGATCTCGGTACTAGCTTTGCAATCCTTCTTCAAATCTAAAATTATTTCAAAATAAAACGTTTAAGAAGTTGATTTAAAAATACTAATTTCTTGCCTTTTGCTACAGGGCACCTTTGATCATATGCTTTCTTGTTCCATTCATATGGCTGTTGGTATGTAAATTGATCCTGAGTATTACTCTGTTACTAAGGTATTTATTAGGGTTTATATGAATTAATTACAAAAGAATTTCAATCACAATTATGAAAGATTACATCTTAAAGAATGAATTGCACCACAGAAATCACTTCACTTAAACATTTGAAAATATAAAATGTCACTTGTCCAAGTAAATCTAATTAGAATTTACTCCTAATTGATAATAATGAAAGACCCTTGCTAGTAGGATAGGTTACTTCTTGATTCTAGTTTTAAGTAATTTAAAAATTGCTGAAAGAAGAATTTAAATTATTTTTAAATGGAGATAAACTCATGTAAAATATGTCATCAGAAACATTTTAATGATAATTATTATAATGAGCACCATAAATTTTTAACTGATTAATTCAATCACAGTGATCAACACCCATTTTTATTTATTACATCAAGAATTCTAGGGCTACTTAATAGGCCTAGAAAAAAATGTTTCTGTTGAATAAATCACTCCCAAACTGAGTATGTGCACAGATTGAGTTATTTTGCTATACTAATATAATGTAGAATCACAAAAAGGGAATATGACATTAATTATTAGCCTTCTAATCCAATTTATATTTTTATATTAAAAAACTTGTAAGTTGGAAAAAAGTATGTAAAAAATGCAGAGTTGCCCTTTGATGCCCCTCATGCACGCAGTTTGTTCTACTATCAAAACCTTGCACTTGTGTGGTATTTTGTTACAACTGATGAAGACTATTATTCTAAGGATACTAATAACTATAGTCTATATTTACGTTAGAGTTCAGGGTTCTCTATATTGTACAGTCCTGTGTTTGTTTTAAAATTTTATTCTATTTTTATGTAGGAACCCCAAAATTTCCCCTTTTAACCACATTCAATTATTTAATTCAGTGAGTTTAATTATCTTCACAATGTTGAACAATTTAGTTTTTAAAATAGTTGAAAAGATTGAAGTACAGAGGGTGTATGAAACTGTCCCCAAATCACACTTTTGTAAAGAGAGAGCCAGAAAAAAAATTCCAGTTTTCTTGACTCCAGAACAATTGATTTACTTTAGCCATACAATGCAATCTCAAAAAAAGTGAGTCAAAGGAAATTAAACACACACACACATTACAGCAGCTTCCTCATGAACAAGGGATTAAATGCTATTTAATGAAATAACAATCAGAGATTATTGTTGGCCTGAGATTGGTTATTGATTTCAGGAAATGTTAATATGGCCTATAAATTAGCTGTCATGATCACTTAATGAAAAGTAAAGGTGAGATCAATGATGGAAAAGGTTACAAAACAGATGTAGTAAATTTATAACTTTCCTGCAAATCTAAAACTATCATAAAGTAAAAATGCTATATGAGAACACACAGTGGCAGGTAAGATATATTTCTTGTATGTATATGTGGGTTTGCATGTAAATAGATGCAATAATATACCCTGAAATATGGATAGACATAATCTCTGACTAGTGAGAATGTAATTGCTTTATCATATTTTAGTTTTGCTTGCCCACATGTCATTAATTTGTGCAATACATATTTAAGACTGCTATAATAATAAAGGCTGATTTAAAAAAAATAAAACAAAATTATTTCCATTACTCTAAAACAGAAGAAGCAAAACCATAAAAAAATGATACGAATGCTTTGCTTATGGTTGATACAGTCATTTAAGAGATTGAACACGAATCAGATTCTGTATGCATACATACACAAATAGACTAATTATTTACATTTTGAAAACAATTTCAAGAGATGTTTTCAATCTTCCAAAGTAACTCCTATTGACATGAGCAAATCATAGCAAACATTTTAGCAAAAAACAAAATTGTAGATAGTAATAACTATTCAATTCAGAAGTTCTCAAAAGGCAACTTTTAATACACAGTTATTATAAATAAAGTGATTATTTTTCTTTGAATATACATAGTATAGTGGGCATCTTTCATAGCACCAATCAATTATTTTGTTTTTAGTTTTGGAATTATCAGAATAGGTATTAGAAGCTCTAAGAAAATGGATTTCTTATTCTTCCAAATGCTAATTCTAGCAATTCAACTTAAAGGAAAAATTTTGCATATCAATTATGAATAATTGTAATAAATGTGTTTCCTAGTTTTCTCTTAACTTGTATAGTCTGTAGAAAAGAAGTATCTCAACCAGTAAGTTAATAATATAAAAATACTTTAAAACTATATAACAGTTGATGCAAAAAAACAAGAATAAAAAGAGATAGTACCACCTCTGGGAATTTATATTTTATTTCTCTGACATTATCTTACAGTCTCCCAGATCGTTCTCACCATTTTAAAAAAATGTATGCTGGATTTAGCAATGTCTTTCTCTTCACGTGTAGATTTAAAATGAACTGCAAAACAACTCCAGTTTGTAGAAAAAAATACAATACATGACTGTTTTTTCCCCAACAGTTGAAAACTTGAAAGCCTTGATAATCCCTAACATGAAAAACAAGTTAATGATTTTATCACACAATCAATTCATAGACTCTTTCTTATCTGATCTTATTGACAATGACAAATGAAAGAGCTGTCTGTATCCTGTATCACTGCCACTTAAAATATGCTGTGGAAATAGTCCTCCTATTTTCCCACACTTAATAGAATTTATTTTTAAGTCAATTAGAATGGAAAGGAACAGAAAGACTCCTTGCCCAGAAGCCAAAAGAAGAAGATTCCAAATACAATTATATTTAATGGCATTTCATTCAAAGTCGTAAAAAATTCTGCTATTTGTAAATTTGACGTATGTATGCCTACCTATATGTAATCTCCAACAATTAAACAAAGGAAAGTGTAGCAAAGAAAAAGCAGAACAAGTAATATAATAAACAATCAGAGACTAATTTTGGAAAAGAAAACAAAAATAATGATTTTTATGTTTAAATCGGATCTTAAATAGAATTTCAACACGATTATTTTATATTTGGCTTGAGTAAATATTTCAACAGTAGTCAGCTTACTAAATTAAAAGCGAAGTTTGCTATGTGAAAATTCCTTATATCAAGTTTTTTTTTCTTTTTGATGGAAAGAATGGCTACTTTCTTATCAATTGTATATTGTAGAATACATTTTTCAATCATGTTCAAGCAAAATGTATATTTTAACCACTGCATTTCTCTTTGAATGGCAGATGTCTCCTACCCATGTTGAAGTAAACAATAAAATTGATCTCAACTTTAAACACAGGATGAGTCCTGGATTTCTGTTTCCTGCAACATGGAAGACTAGATATTTACAGTTTCCCTTCCATGTAGCCTTACTAAAATATTATAATTCATGAAAAGATTGTTAATGCATTATGAACAGATAGAAATTAAGAAAAAAAATGTTAAGTGCACATTCTTAGCAAAAGTAATACTTATGCCAAAGTTTGCCATGGGACTATATGAATAATCTTATTAGTTTGGGCATGAAGATATTGGGTCATGAGGTTAAATAATAATGGAGAGATAGTGACGTTTCAAAACACATCTAATCAGAGTTCCAGGGGCGTTAAAGAGATAACTAGAGAGATCCATTATTCAAGACAATGCTGGATGAGAATTTTCCTGATTAAAAGAAACATAACAATACTTGGATTCAAGAAACCAATCCAATTCTATTGAAAGGAAAAGCAGAGAAATCTGCAATTGCACAAATCATTTTGAAACTACAGAGCATCAATGAAAAAAAAATCTGAAAAGTAGTCAAAGAAAAAAAAACACAGATTACGTAGAAACAAACAGCAAGAAAATCCAGAGCTGAGTTTTTAACAGCAACAAAAAGCAAGAAAGGAGTTAATTATGGCTTCAAATTTGGTGCGGTGGGAAGGAAGCAAAATCCTACAGCTAGATAAATTGCATTTTGAGTATTTGTGAATGAACTAACGTGGGCAGATTTTACTAGAAGAGAAATCTAAAACACAAAAAAAAGAAATGAAAGAAAGTCAGAGAAGTAGTAAGTCTTAGTGAGTCAAGAATATGGTAAATTTAATATTGTACACATAATGCCAACCTAATGTTAATTGTATAAAACATAGATGGTGTCTCCTGTCTACGGTTAAAAGTAAAGATAAAATTGAAATATTGGATCCCAATAATATAAGAAACAGTAAGGGTGTGTTTTAATTGAAAAGTAATTCTAACTACCTATATTAATTAGAATGAGAGTACAAATATTTGCTCAATTTTTTAGTTTAATTCACATGCTAATATTTTCTAGAGTAGCCATCAAGAAAAAGAAAAGTATAATTTCCAAAATAGTACAAAGGAAAAAAGGAGAATGGATTAGTGATGAGGGGAATCTTAATCAATCTAAAACAAGTTAAGGAAAACACCTAAAACACTGGCAAAATGAAAAATTAGAGGAAGTTCTTAACAGAATACCAGAATTAATCCAAATATTTCAGTGATCACATCAATTTAAAAATCCAGGAATTATCATACTGATATTTAAAAAAGCTTTATTAATTTATGTTAAAATAAAAGCACTACTGTTTTGTGAAATGAAAGTACAAAAAGACTAAATATGAAAGTCTATAAAAATCTCTGTACAAGATAGCAGTAAGAAAACTTGTACTTATATTAGTATCAGATTAAATTTGTTAGGAAATTAAGACAATTCTAAATCTGTGTACACATAAAACACAACTTCACAAATGGACAAAACTACAAGGAAAATCAACAATTTTACTATCAGATTGGAATTTTTAAACACATCACTTTCAGTAATTGATAGACCCAAAAGAAAATAAAAGGCAGTAAGAAGTGCCACATCATTACAATTTTGACGGAATGATCATATACAAAACATTAACCCAAGATACATTTTTATCAAACCCACCCACATAAAAATATTTTTGAAAATTGAAGTTGCATTTAAGATTATTGATGATTTAAAACAACAAAAACAAATAATTGTGGGGTTTATAAAATACATGAAGTAAAATGTATGAAAACAAGAGCAGAAAGAGGGGATGGGGTAGGCATATCTACGTATAAATTTCCATTCTACATGAATTGGCATAATATCCCTTGAAGGTAGCCTGTGAAATGTTTAGGATGTGTATTGTAACTCTAGAGCCATTATTAGAGAATAAAAAGAAGGAAGCAAAGCTAAGAAGTGGAGATGAAATGTAATCCTCAATAATACTCATTTCAAAATAAGGGAGAAAAAAGGAAAACAAGAACAAAATACAAATGGGACAAATAGTAAACAGACAATAAGATAATAAATTTGAACCTAATCATATTGATAACTATAAATACCATAATTAAAGACGAAGATTAAAAAATGGGAAAATTAACAACTAATTATATGCTGTTTCCGATACACATGTTTTAATCAAGAGAACATATATAGGTTAGACAAAAATGAATGGAAACATTATAGCGTTCAAGCTCTAAGTATAGGAAAGGTATAGTGACCATATAAATAGCATATTAGAAGACACTTCAGGGCCAGGATTAATATCAGAGATAAAAAGAGTTATCATAATGATAAATGTATGCATGTACGTATATATGCATATATGTATGTAAGTATGTATTAATAGAGATTCAAAATAAATGATTCAATGACTGGTCAAAAATAAAGAATAAATAGGAACAAACATATTTAGAGATTTCAACACTTTTGCCTCAGTAATTAACAGTCTGAATAAAAACTCAGTAAGGAATAGGAAGACATGAACAATATAAAAAAATCACTTCATTTATTGACATTTAAAAAGCACCACTAACTCCACCATCAATAGCAGAACGCATATTATTTTCAAGTGCACATGGAACATTCAGCAAGATAATCTATATGATAAGCCATAAAAACAAATTTTAGTAAATGTAGTATGATTTATATTGTACGGAGTTGAGTATAGAGACTACACAATTTCCTCAAAGAATACAAAGAGGGAGGAAATGCCTTTTCTTACTATTTCTAGTGACTATTGTGCTGGAACTTCAGCCTGTGCATTAAGATAAGAAAAAACATAAAACGTTGAAGCAGAGACATAAAACTACATTTATTTGGAGAAGATATGATCTTTTATGTACAAAACCCTAAGGAATCTAGTGGTAAAAATGTCACTAGGACCAACAATTTTTCAAGTTCACCAGATACAAGGACATTATACAAAATATCTATTTTATTTCTATAATCTGTAAACGAACAATTGGAAAACTAACTTTTAGAAAGGAATGGTAATTGTACTAGTAACAAAGTATGAAATGTTTAGTGGCAAACAACAAAATTTATGAAAACATTTATTTCACACAAACTATTAAAAGAATAAATGTTCATGCATTAGAAGAATAAATGTTGTTAAGATGCTAATTCTCTCCAAATTGTTCTACAGATACAATGCAATCCCAATAAAAATCCCAACAGGCTTGTGTGCATGTGTATGTGTGTGTAAATTGAGAAGCTGATTCTAAAAGAAAAGGGCAGTGGATAGCTAAAACAATTTTGAAAAGAGTACAATTCTGGAAGACATACTAGTCTGATTTTAAATCTTACTAAATTGCTCAGATAATCAAAATAATGTGATATTGGCAGTGGATATTTATAAATGGAATCAATGGACCATAATATTTCTAGGGTCAATTTTGTGAGGTAACTCAATGAAGAAAACACAATTTTTTTCAAAAAATGTTGATGGCAATCTGGATGTCCAAGTGAAAAATAAATCTCAGCTTTTTTTTTTCTATCTCATACGCAATAACTCAGAATGAGCCACAGAACTAAAGGTACAAGCTAAAATCTGTAGAAAACCTGGGAGAAAAATATCTTCAACACCTCGTAGAAAGCAAATATTTTTTTATTTTTTTATTTTTTTTGGCTTTTTAAAATATATATATATTTTTTTATTAACGGAAAAAAAGAAATTAACACAACATTTAGAAATCATACCATTCTACATATGTACTCAGTAATTCTTAACATCATCACATAGATCCGTATCTCACACCTTATACAAAAGCAAATATTTTTTTAAAAGAAAATCCCACTAACCATAAATGAAAAAATAATGGTAAACTAGACTTACAAAATTAAAAAAAAAAAAAGTGCTTGCTTCGGCGGCACATATACTAAAATTGGAACAATACAGAGAAGATTAGCATGGCCCCTGCCCAAGGATGACACGCAAATTCGTGAAGCGTTCCATATTTAAAAAAAAAAAAAATTGTACTTTAAAAAAATAGTAAGAAACTAAAAAAAGCCATAACCAGAGAAATATATTCACAGTGCGTGTATCTGGCAAAGTTTTGTATTTAGAATATTTGAAGAAGACAAAGAACTCTATTATATAAAGGGCAAAAAAGGAGATACAAAGGAGAAATACAAAGGCCTAAAAGCACATAGAACCATGCTAAACATGTCCTTTGGGAATTGCAAATTTAAATCAAAGTGAGAAAACACTACATACCCCAAAGAATGCAAAAACAAACAAATTTAATTTTTTTTTTAAAAGGAGGAATATATACAGCAACACAGTAATAGTGAAGATGGAGAACAACTGGAAATTTCATGTATTGCAGATGGAAGGAATGGATGAAATGGAAGTCTTTCCATTTTGGAGAACTGTTTGCCAATTTCTAATCAAAGTAAGTCTATACATTTCATATGACCTTGTGATTCCACTTCTAGCTATTTCCCTAAAATAAATGAAAACACATCCACACAAAAAAACTTATGAGTGAATATTCAAAGAAGCTGAATTCAGAAGAACTGGGTACAGCCCAAATGACCATCAACAGGTAACTGGATAAACAAACTGTTACAAACTCATATAGTGGAATACGATGGACTTGATTGCAACTCAGGAAGATAAAAGGGAACTACTGACACACAAAGCAGCATAGATGAAACCACTATGCTGAAAGAAATTGACACTAAAGAGTATATACTGTAGGATGCCACTGAGAACAAAATTAGAGGAGAAGATATATATATATATATATATATATATATATATATATAGTGAGAGAAACCAAGAAAGCAAATTGGTGGTTTCTGGGCTGTTTCGTGAGGCAGCGGTGGGGAAGGTATGACTAGTATGGGGCACAGAGTAACTTTTTGGGTTAATGGAAATATTCTATTATGGTCATGGCAGTGGCTACATATGTACACAACTTTGTCATTATGCTTAACATAGGTATATCTTATTCTAGACATTTCATACTTCAATGAAGTTGATTTTAAAGATGAAGCACATTCTGGGCCATGAATAAAGTCTTTGCAGATTGATAAGACATGCTCTCTTGTTGAATTGACTTGAATTTTGATAGTCATATTCCAAGAGGTAAGAGTGTAGTCACTTATTCATTTTTAAAAATCCAATTAAATATGTATTATAAACCATTATCAGTTTCCTGTAGGAAACAAAGATAAGAAAAGATATGATCATTACTATTATGTTAATAACATTTCCAAAAACTACTGAAGATATAATTAAGTGAATAGAATGGGAGACTTTTCATGATGGTCTTATTTGAATGTTTTCTGGATGGACTGTTCATTTCTCACTTAGCTATTTCTGAATCTTGTATACTTTTAGCATAGTAATAACAGTGATCAATTTATTGGAGTGAAAATCAGTTCATTTTTTTTGTTTTTAGTTTTATGAAGAATAAAAAACACACCACAGTGCAAATAGGTCCCATTATAAATTTTATATATATATATATATAAAGCTATAGCTATAGCTATAGCTTTTCCCCCAACCATACATGTGGAAAAAAAGTGAAAACAAAATCTTGTAAATCATTGCATTACCAATTTCTAACTTATTAAAGATTCAGGTAATGCTTGCCTGATCCTGCTCTGATCAGATAATATTTCTAAATCTAAAAATGGTATCACTAGTGACCTAAGCATCAAATCTCTTCTGGTCGAACATCATCAAGCATAGGTTTCCCAAATTAGCAGGAGAATATCTGTTTAGCTGGAGAAAATCAGTCTTCTGATCATACCAAGTGCCAATTAGCCCAGCTACTTTTCAGTACGAAATACATAAACAACAAAATACGAGGTGTATGATTGCAAAAGACATTCCTTTTACAAAAGTTTAGATTTCTAGTTTGAATCTTTCTGCATTTCAGCATTTGAAACACTCAATAGCTCTACCCCCATTTCAGGGGGGAAAAAGTCAAAGTTTCTGCATGTGGATATTAAAACCTGTGATTTCTCAGATGAGTCCATGTTTACCAGCAGGACTCACCCAGTGAGACCAGCTGAACATCCAGTGTAGTTCCCCTCACTGTGGTCAGTGAATCAGCAAATGTTACAGGAGTTCAGGGTGAAATGCCAGGTGCTATTTCAACAGTATTTCTTTCACAACCCTCAGGGTGTGGTCACTGTCAGGCACCGATAAGGTTACTGGAACTCAGTTCCTCGGGTGGTCAAGTTAACATCCTCTACCCTCATGCTCATGATCTGTGAGTATAGAAGGTAGTCACAGAGACCTGGTTCCCTTTTTTGGGCAAAAGGCTACTTATACTCAACCACAAGCTACTTATTAAACTCTGTCTGGAAAATATTATTCACTGAAAACATGTCTCAATAGTGCAAAGTTTAATTTTGTAATTAACCAAACCATCTGTCATTGCAAGATTCTCTTAAGGCCATCCAAATGGAAGAACTTTTACTTATACAACCTAGAATGGGGAGGTTTAGAGGTTTTTTTTTTTCCTAGTGACTGCTAGAGGGAAATGATACATATTTCAAATGATGGCTACAAAAATACAATTAAAGTTTTAGCTTTCTTCTGTCAGTGGTGACCAAACTAAGTTCCTAAAGAGAGTCCCTTACATCTTTCAAATCAGATTATTACCCTGTCCGTAAAGTGTTTAGCTCTCTGCTTTATGCAGTTAAGTTTAGGTAAACATGGATTTTGTTGCAGTGAAGGACTGCCCATCTGTTTTCACTGTATGGATAATAGCAACATTGCATTGAATTCACGAATACCTACTAGACAATTAACTATTAATAGGTTGTATAATTTATTCTTCCTTTTAAATTTCAGTGTTTTCTATCTTGAGATTTAAAATACATACACGTACACAAAACACAAAGGAAGCAGATATCTAGGAGGGATTAAATATTAATCAAAAATATTTTCCAGATAGAGTTGAGAGTTGGGTTGCCTTCAGTCAAGTTTGGGTTAAGTTTGGATCTTTAATGACTATTGTGGCACATTTTGCATCAGCTTATTTCAGCCTTGCACCATCTTAATAGCTGTGAACCAATAGCCCACGCTGGATCTTAAAAACAATTAAAGACTTTGGTGTTTTTATGTTTGCATGTATGTTAAAGAAGCATCACAAGATTTTTAGGATTTTAAAATTAACATTGCGCATCTACATCTATATAATTGTAATATATTTATCAAATATCCTGAGATCACATCAATGAGAAATTATTCTGATTAATTTAATTTGCACAATTCTCTCCACATACTGTTAATTCATATCATTAACTTTGATGCAGCATAGTCTGTATTCTGACAAAGCAAATCACTTTTTATTTAACTAATAAGCAAAAAGGAAAGGAGGATGGAGGAAGAAAGGAAGGAAGGAAGGAAGAAGGAAGGAAGACTATTCGATGGAATGGATGCCAGAGACATTATGGTGATCCATACATATTGATTGTTAGGCACTTCCACAAGTCATTGGTCCAATTGGTAAAGTCTCACTCAGTAGTTGAGTAGATGCTTTCATGGTCAAGTAGGAGATCTGGTCCTACATTACCTAAACATATCAAACCTCACATTGAAATGCCACTTGCATAGATTCTTGACTCCAGTGAAGAGGATGGACAGGATAAACAGTTCTTGTCCCTGAAAAACGTGGTTTCTATGGGTTAGCTATTTTCCAATGACATCAGCTTCATCCTGCCACCTGCACTCCAAAAGATTGGTCTCAAGAGAGTGATGATGTCATCATGGCAAAACCATCACTCCTCAGTGTTGTTATATTGAGTCAGTTGAACTTGGCCCCATATTGGTCTGGTTTCTGTTCTTCTGGCTTAAACCCACAAGTTGTGAAAATGGTATTTTTTTTTTCTAAAAAATTAATGTCTTCTATTCTAATTGGCTTAATGATCAGTTACTCTTTAAGAGCATCACCTGGGTAATGACGGAGTAATGTGGCCTGACCTCAAACAGCACATGACAGGCTTTACCATCTTTTTAAGTAAGTTTCATAGCTATCCCACTTTAAGACTTCTTTTCCAGTATGTAATCTGTGTGTGAACAATGCTTGTATAGTTAACCAGTTGCCAGAAAATAACTGCCATTAAAGGCAGAAGGAGAAAAGAAAGACATTAATTATTCC